>NC_088196.1:1881317-2208966 GCF_028769735.1 Zonotrichia leucophrys gambelii
GATTGTCAATGATCCCCAACTGCTGAGCCAAGTAACTGTCACAGAATCCATTGGGCTGCTTCAGCTTCTTCTCACTGAGGTACTCGAGGAGATTCTCTTCCCCACCCCTAACCAGGGCTTCCATGCACGCAGCTGCCCGAGCTCGTTCTGCAGTGCTGTAGCCAAAGTCAAGGCTGGAGAGGAATGGGCTGTCCTGACAGTACTTGTGAAGTAAATTACTATTTAAAGGCAAATTTGAAGATGGCAACTGAAAAACATCATTAGAATGACGAGAGCTTTTTGGAAATGCAGTTGACTGATTATTCAGTTTCAACAAAGGATTTGGATTCTGGAAAGGGCCAGAGGTTGTGGGTTTGGTTTGGATGTTCATCCACGCTGGCCTGGCACTAGAGCCTGCTGAGGGGACTGCTGCACTGGGCAACAGTGGGAGTGATTTATAGAATTCAGGATTCTGAAGATCGGCCTTGGAAAACTGCTGCTTTTCCACACCATTATTGCCTGGACAAGCTGCAAAAGATTTTAGTCCATATTCAAATTTTTGCCCAAAATCAGTGCCGAAGGAAGATTCGCTTGCAAATTGTTTTTCTGATACAAGTCCTACAGACTTGGGAAATGTAAAGTCGTGCTGATCTGAAATTGTATCTTCAAATTTTTTCTGAGTTCCTGATTTCACTTGAAATAATTTAGCGTAGGGCTCTGCATCCAGAGATGGTGCCTCAGGGGTTCCATTTACCAGCTTTCTATTTTCTTGGAGGCTACAACTGGTGCCCTTGTTGGGCTTTGCTTTACCAGCATGAGAATATTCAGTGTACCTGGTAAAATCTGTGTTCTCATTGTACCTGTGACACTGAGGAAGGAATGGTTCAGCCCGCTTTGGGTGCACCTGTGCCTCTGCTCCTTTGGGACACACCTTCTCCCTTCCAAAAGAATAAGCATCAGCTCCCGAGTCTTTGATTGCTTCTGAGTACCCAGCCTGGGCTGCAAAGGTGTTTTTCAGGTAGGGGTAGTTCTGATAGACAGCTGCTGTCTTCACACTCTCATTAGCCTGCAAGGAGCAGCCATTGGCACGCTCACTCCTGGCAGAGTACAAGCTCTGCTCTTCCAGGTCCACGCCGGCAAAGCCGCGGTAGCAATCGTCAGCTTTCTGCTGTGCCACCAGGGTGGGGCTCTGCAGGAACTGCTTGTCAGCACCAGGGAGGGGCTCAGAGCCATAGAAACCCTGCTGGGGCACTGCTCCAACCACTGCCCTCCTGCCTTCTGGCAGCAGCTCATGGTGCTCCATTCTGCTCGTGCTCACCGGCCACACTGACTTCAGGGTGGGAGGGCAGCTCCTTGGAAACAACAAACACCTGGTTAGACACTGATCTGTGCTGCTGCTCTTCATTCCCATACACAAAACAAGGTTTAACAAACAAATTATTCCCAAATTCTTTCTCTCAAATGATTCCAAGATGTCTGACTTCAGCTTCTTCCCAGTCCTGTCATCCTCAGTTTCCCATATCTAGCGGAGAAAACTGATTCTGCCTTGTCTGAACACACCAGCACAGCTCAGGAGCTATGGACAGGCCTTCAAGCTGCACACATCAAACCCTGGTCTGTCAGTCTGTCCATCATCACCAAAATACTCCTGGTTCAGCACCAAGCTCAGGCACCCACACTGCCCTCAGTGTTCCAAAGCCATGTCCCAGCACTCCAGAGGAAATGATTCTCTCTCACCTCCCTTGTGCTTCCTGCAGGGAAAGCCAGAGGCAGCATCCCAGCACACTTCATTTCTTTCCACTACCCAGCATGAATGAACCATCAATCCCTGACTGCCAAGAGCTGTAAACAGACTTAGTAAAGGGGAAAAGTTCCTGGAAGCCATTGCAGGCCAGATCTGGGAGTGCTGAACCAGCCCTGCCTGCCCATAGCAAAGGAATTAATGAGGTTTTAGTGATATCAAGACTGACTCTGAAGTTTTCCCTGATTTCAGCCACATAAGAGAAATCACTGGAATTGTTTGGGAAGGCAGAAAGGAAAGCAGTGCCTGGCTTGGGAACCTGAGACTGGGCTCCCTGTTCTGTCTCTTAGATCTGGAAAAGACAGAGAGCTCTGGAAGTTCATGGGGATGCTGGACCTGCCCCTTCAGTTCAGGTTGTTATGACTGTGGAATTGTCTCTTCCTGTGCAGGAACAGAGGCAAAATAAACCTGACATTTAGAAACAAATATTGCTTAGGTAGCACTAACAGCAAGAAACATTAATTTTGCATGGAATTTTCTCCTGCCAGTTCAGACAAATGTGAAGGAGTTTGTGCTTTGTGTATTTTTTCTGTGAATTGACATTAATTAAGAAAGAAACCTAAAGTTTGAATTGAGTCTTGATTAAAACAAAACAACAGACCAAGGGGATTCATCTGAACACAGCATGTCCACAACACTTGTTAAGATCTTATTAAAAAAATGCCAATTAACAAGTTCTGTAAATATCAGAGAGCTGCCATGCAATCTAAGTGCTTTGGGAAAAGCTTCCAATTATCCCAAGGAAAATGTTGGAGGATGAGGGAAAGGGAGAGAAAGGGAAAGGGAGAGAAAGGGAAAGGGAGGGAAAGGGAAAGGGAGAGAAAAGGGAGAGAAAGGGAAGGGAAGAAAGAAAGGGAGAGAAAAGGGAAAGGGAGAGAAAAGGGAAAGGGAGAGAAAAGGGAAAGGGAGAGAAAAGGGAAAGGGAGAGAAAAGGGAAAGGGAGAGAAAAGGGAAAGGGAGGGAAAAGGAAAGGGAGGGAAAGGGAAAGGGAGGGAAAGGGAAAGGGAGGGAAAGGGAAAGGGAGGGAAAAGGAAAGGGAGGGAAAAGGGAAAGGGAGGGAAAAGGGAAAGGGAGGGAAAAGGGAAAGGGAGGGAAAAGGAAAGGAGAGCAGGGGGCCTGGCCAGCAGCAGATGGAGCTGACCCAGGAGCACAGAGAGATCACAGAGGAGTTTCTGTCACCTGCACCTCACTCACCCCTCAGCAAAGCACGGCTGTGGTTTGTCTTGTTCCTCCAGGATGTTTGACACCAGTCCATACAAATCAGTTTCACTGCCATAATCATTCCTTTCGGGCTGAATCCTGAAAACCAACTGGGTGTTAATAAAAAGAATTCCTTCATTTCAAGTACTTCCTATGTTAAATTAAATAGAAAAATAGAATCCATCTAGTCCAACACACCCACACTCACTCCCTGTCAGGGATGACTACCTGGACTTCAGGTTCATCTGAGGAGCAGCAGGCTGCTTGGTGTCATCTGTACACGTAGACCAAGGGGGGTACAAAAGGGAAGGGTCCATGGGTGCAGAGTACTCTGATGTTGAAAGGGAAGAACTGTAGGCCTGAGGTAACTCCACATTTTCTTCATTCTGCATTGAATGTACAATAAAAGCATTTATTTAACATGAAACACATCAAACTGTCATTTTGTCATTGTACATGGTTGTAACTAACTCTGGAAGGAACCAGCACATGAGAAGTCAGCAAACCACACACTTGGAATAGAACTTATTTCAGGCCATGGTAATGTCTTCAAGGAGAATTCTCAGAATTCTCAAGCAGAACTCTCTGTCCCTTCCCTTGCCCTCTGTTGCAGATGGAAGCTGATGGATCATTCTCACCTTTCACCCCTCTTTTGAGCACAAACAGATGCTCTCAGGTGTGCTCAACTGGTGTTGCTTAAGGCTTATGGAAACTTTCATATTTTATATCCTGCCTGGCAATTGTTTAAGAAGGTGCTGGAGCTGCACATCACAACTTCTGTGTTCTGTGTGTCCTGAGCTGAGCTTTGCTGGAAACTGAGTAGGGGACACCTCCCCAGGCACCCAGAGACCCCCCAAAAAGGCCCAGGCAGGCACAGTAACAAGGATTGGACTTGTAAGATGCTTTCTTCTATCCCACCAGACACCAGGAGCTGTTTGCATTTGAATGGGAGAATCCACACATGGGGCCAAACCTCAATTATGCTGCACCCACAGGGATTTAAGAACAGCTCAAGGTTTTTGGAAAACAATGTAAAACTGTGTATTCTTGAGACTGGAATGGGAGGCAACACAAAAAGAATAGTGAAGAAATATGATCCACAGTGTGCATCCACAGATCAGCCTCCCCCAGGACAAGCCAAAAAAGGAACACACCAGGAAATTATTGGCAAATAGACTTCTCTCATTGCCATGGCAGAATGGGTATCAATAATAATTGGTAATAACTGATACATTTCTTGGGGGCCTGAAGCTTTTCCCTGCCAAATCACCCAGGCTGAGGCACACAATACCAACAGGTGTGTCAGCAAACTGCCCTGCTTCTGGCCAGGACAGGGTTAATTTTTGCAGCAGCTGGGAAGGGGACCCAGAACTTATTGCCTGGGCTGGGGGAAAGGGGCTCTTTGGGGATCCTTCCAGTCAATAAAACCTGGAGGGAGCCATCCAGAATAACTGGAAACTTTTCCATTTGAATCCCTCCCTGTGCCCTCTCCATGAGTGCTGTTGCTGTTACCTCCCCTTTTCCTCTCTCATTGCTGCTCCCAGTAAATTGTTCTTAGCTCAGCCTGTGATCTTTGCTTTTTGTGCCTCCAATTCTCCTCTCCCCTGTGCCACAGCAGGGAGGGCAAGGGGAGGGATTGGATCAGTGTGGGGTTTGGAGAATCTCAGTGGGAGGGGCCATTCCCAAACCAGGCACCCTACAAACCTGACACACAAAGGGTTGGGTTAACAGATCTGCCCAGATTTGCTGGAAACAAAGGATCCAAGCATTTGTTGGAGTGGATATGGAGCACCAGGCTCTGGGGAAGCTGAACAGTACAGTGGAGTGTTAAAACCACACTGGAAACAGTGAGGGTGGGACCTTCAAATATTGGGATCTGTATTTAGTGATCAGTGAACACCTGAGGCTGCACCAATCCAGCTGGGGCTGCCAGCAAAACCTCCATGTCTCACAGAATAATAAAGGACAAAACAAAGAGGGTCAGAACAACACCTCAACCCAGAGATAAACTCAGTCCTTTTGACATCTGTACAGCAGACCTTATCAGGTATCCACATCCTGTGAATATCTGGGTCAAGAGCACTGGTGTAATTATTTTATCTCCCCAAGGAGAGTTTTGTCCTCTATCAACAAGTACTTCCACTGCAGAAATCAAACTGATCTGGACCTTCCTGTTGATGACATCAGGTCTAAGACCACAGAACAATGAGGCACTAAAGGAACACAGGTAAGGACCACACCAGGTTCATTTCACAACACACTCAGCTGGGAATTTCAAGGAGTAGAGCTGTGGAAGCACCATTGAGGACTGAAAAACCTTCAGGGCAAGGGGAGAAATCACCTCCTCTGGACCTTTGGGACTAAGAAAGTTAAAAAGTAACTCCATGAACTGTGCCTGGGAAGAAGGCCTGTCTAACACAGAACTTGAATGCCCTCCAGGGGTAGCAGCAATTCCAACTGCAGGAATTGTTTTAGACAAACACAATTGCACAGAGCAGGATTGCAGAGACAGTGCCAGATGCCAAACTTGCTGTAATGTTGGTATAATTTGACACTGGTTAGGATTCTAACTGTGACATGTTTCCCTGAATTGCCCTAACCTTTCTGAATATTAAACTTACATATGTTTAATGTAAGTTACATTAAACTTACTTATAGATTACATATGTAATCCTTTTGTTGTCTCTTGTCCAGTCAAAGATGGTAACAGGAAACCAATTGTACAATGGTTTAAGTAGAATTGAAGAGAATTTAAATTATTAATTAATGATACAACTAGATGGGAATCTGACAACACACACTGTCTAAAATTTCCTTTGATGCATGAGGAGGGTGAAGGTAAATATTGCTGAGGTAGAGGAGATAAAGCAGTAGCAGAAGGCCACAGGATACAAGTAAAGGTAAAAGGAAACCCCTGACCATTAACACCTCCCAAAGCACCCCAAATCTGGGAAATCAGCCTGCATGGAATTAAGGAAGCAGGGAAACAACATTGACTATTTAACATTGACTGTACTTAAAACTGTAGAATATAATATTCATGCTTTTATTGCTCTAGATCTGATCAATAATGGAACCACAAGGCATCCAACAGGACACAGAGCATGGACCCATTAAGAAAGAAACCACAGGTGTCAGCACCTGTGCAGCACATGGACAACAAGGAAATACAACTGAAATTCAAGATTTCTGCCTGGATAGGGAACAGAACATCTGTAAGTTTGAAATTCCACCAGTGATTAATATAAAAATGATACTCAGACACATGAGTAAAAGGTGGGTATAAAAATATGTATATAGAAATAGATAATTAATTAAATCACATATTAATTTTTGTGTTTGTAAATTTACCCAGCTTGGAGATTCCAACTATTCAACCCCCAATAGCTTCCTTTAAACTACTAAGAAACCCCAATATCTTAATTTCAACTGTACAACCCAGCCCTATGGGTATGAGCCTTGTGCTGGTATAGAAATTGCTACAATGTAAAAATTTGCAAAGGCACTTTAAAGCAGCTAAAAAGAATAGCAGAAACGCTTCACTATGAACCATGACCCTAAAGAAATCCATCAGGTGATGGAATGAGCAAATAAAGATGGGGATCACCACAGGTGGGATGTTTTATTTAAGGCTGCACAAACTCAGTGGCTGCATTAGGCAGGATCTGTGCATTAGACAGGCAGGTTTATGCAAACTTCAATGTCTAAATTTTCTTGCTTTTTACTCTTTGGAGTGCTGGGAAACTTCCCTGGGCACCATGCACAGAATAAACAACATCTCCTTTCTCAACCTGACCCTTCCTCTACACTTAGAAAGTTCTTAAAACCAGCAACAATGTTAGCCCAAAACATCTGCTCCAGTTTCTGCTGGTTGATCCCTGCCAGGAGTCAGGAACTGGATCCCTTTTCTCCCCATCATTCCAGAGTGTTAAGGTACTGAAATAAACTTACAGCAAACTGATTTCTTGAGGAAAGGTATTATATCCTGATTAAATGACAAGGAACATCTTTATCTTTATATCCTGATTAAGTGAAAAGGAACATCTTTACCTTATCTGTTTGGTTTAGACACAATATGCCTTCTTAGCTCTCAGTAAGTGGAACAATAAATGGTGTTTTTGCAGGGTTAAATGTTAAAGACTCTCAATACATTCCTTTGTGGAGCAGAGCAGTCTGACAAAATAACAAGTCCTGGATGGAAGAAGTAGCAAGTCTGGTCTTGAAGGTGCTGGGAATGAATTTTCATTTGAGTCTTTCACCTCAGTGAAAGTTTATGGCTACAAAAGGCAAAAATTCCAAGAGAGAGCTGACAAATTTCACTGTCCTGGCACTTTCTGCTGCTCAGACTGAGAACTGGTGCATACAAACTCTTGGACTACAGGAATGTCTGAGGCAACAGCCAAAGTTCTTCTTCTTACCCATTCTCCAGTTTTCCTAAAAGAGTTGTTTGCTCCTCACTCTACCTACATAAGAACAATTACCATGAACATTTCACCAGAATAATGTGAAATACCATTTTAACAAACATCCCCACAGCTTCATCAGTAGAAAAGCCATTGTCCCCCCTGATGGAAGTTACAACAAGGAGGATTTATTACAATTACACCAAACTCTGTGATTTATGTTCAACCACTTTAGAAACATCTCCTGATAATTTTGTTCACAAGCAACCCAGACTCTTCCAGAGCTATAAAAAGAATCAATAAGGCAGCAAACCTGTGATTTGTAGCAGCCATAGAGCGAGGCAGAGCCCGGCAGGGCGGTGCTGAACACGTCCGTGGGCCGCCCGCCCCCTTCCGCACTGCCCCAGCAGCGGCCGCCGCCTCGGAACGCCACGTTGGGCTGCGGGGACAGCGACAGGGGCGTCAGGACACACGGAATGGCATGTGGGGACAGGGAGAGGGACATCAGGACACACGGAATGGCATGTGGGGACAGAGAGAGGGACATCAGGACACACGGAATGGCATGAGGGGACAGAGAGAGGGACATCAGGACACATGGAATGGGATGTGGGGACATCAGAGCACACAGAATGGCATGAGGGGACAGGGACATCAGGACACACGGAATGGCATGAGGGGACATCAGAGCACACAGAATGGCATGAGGGGACAGAGAGAGGGACATCAGGACACATGGAATGGCATGTGGGGACAGGGAGAGGGACATCAGAACACACAGAATGACATCAGGGGACAGAGAGAGGGACATCAGGACACACAGAATGGCATGTGGGGACAGGGAGAGGGACATCAGGACACATGGAATGGCATGAGGGGACAGAGAGAGGGACATTAGGACACAGAATGGCATGTGGGGACATCAGAGCACACAGAATGGCCTCAGAACGCCACATGGGGCTGCGGGGACAGGGACATCAGAACACACAGAATGGCATGAGGGGACAGGGACATCAGAGCACACAGAGGGGGATGAGGGGACAGGGACATCAGGACACACAGAATGGCATGAGGGAATGTAGGGGACAGGAACAGGACAGGGATATCAGAACACACAGAATGGCCTCAGAACACCACGTTGGGCTGTAGGGACAGGGACATCAGGACACAGAGAATGGCATGTGGGGACATCAGAGGACACAGAATGGCATGAGGGGACAGGGATATCAGGACAGACAGAATGGCATGTGGGGACAGGGAGAGGGACATCAGAACACACACAGGGGCATGTGGGGCTGTGGGGACAGGGACATCAGAACACACAGAATGGCATTTGGGGCTGTGGGGACAGGAACAGGACAGGGACATCAGGACACACAGAATGGCACATGAGGCTGTGGGGACAAGGACACCAGAATGCAAGGAATGGCATGAGGGTCTGTGGGGACAGGGAAAGGACAGGGACATCAGGACACACAGAATGGCACATGGGGCTGTGGGGACAGGGACATCAGCACACAGAGTCAATTACACACAGACACAATTATAAACAGCTGACAGTCATGGATTTTACACCAATGTTAACGTCCTTAACACTTCTAATTTACTGCTGGATTCTGTCCCATCTGAGTTTTCAAGGATTGTAAAACACTTTGCTATTTACTCTAAAGGAAAAGCTGGACCTGCCAAAGCCAAGAAACTCCAAAGGTGTTCAGAGACAGAGGAGTGCAGACCAAGAGGAAATCAGAACTCTCCCAACATCAGAGCCACCACAGGGGAATATCAGACACAGAGGAATGCTCACAGAATCATGGAGTGGTTGGAAGAGACATTAAAGCTCATCCAGTTGCAGCCATGGGCAGGGATCCCTTCCTCCCACAGCAGCAGAGGAGTTCTCCAGCCTTCCTTCACACATTCCTAGACACCTCTGGCCCTTCCACCACTGCTCCCAAACACTGCTTAAGTTATATGAAAGCATGGATGTGCATTTCCAGTTGATGGGAGCTGGAAATTTCCCATAACACACACTCTGAGAGCTGTGGTAGGAATCTGTTCCATCCTATAACTATGGGAAAAACAATTCCAACCAGAGGGACACCCTTCCAAGTGCCAGAAACCACAGGATAGCAAGAGCTGAGAACAAACAACAGCTGTGCACTCTTCTCCTCTTCTCCCAAGGGTGAGGCACACAAGGAAAAGCTGAACTGGTGAGCTAAACCCCCTTTTAGCCAACAAATTAAAAAAGTGACGTTATTGGCATTTTACCACAGCAGCTCATTTGGGATGATGAATAAATTCAGAAGAATCAAAGTTACCCAGGGATCAGAGTTCAGAATAAGCTCTAGAAACCCATCATTCTGCAGCAACCAAGTGATCTTCATGGTAGTTCACACCACTTTTATATCCTGGTGTTATTTGGTGTTTTTCTGGTACATTTTCCAAATAAGTGAACACACTGAGTTATTGCAGAGCTCGGCTATATATCCTGACCTAACTGTGCCATATTTTCTCCTCAGAGATTGCCATTCACAGGGACACCTAACACGGCGACCCCACAGAACAAGGGCAAACTTGTAGTGCCACAAACAACCCTAAGACACCCCATACCCACACTTTCTTCCTTTTTCCACAAACAGGTATTTTTCAGGATGCTGAGGGCTATTTCCCCCACAGCCCTGAGCTCCGTGCCTCACACCTACTCCCACACAAGAGGGCGCCGCATCCCAGAGGGGACAACGGGGCTCGGACACCCACCGCGGTCGGGCCTCGGTGCCTAAGGGGTCAAGCCTAAGACAAGCGTGGCGGCCCGCTGGGTGTGTGACGGGTGAAGGGCGCACAGCGAACCCCGGTGCCCGTGTCGCTCCCTGTACCGTTCCCGTCCCTCACCTCCATGGCTCCGGGCTGCTCTCGGCGCGGGCCCGCGCGGGGCGGCCTGAGGCGAATTCCGGCCGTTGTCCTCGCGCCGGCCCAACGGCCGCCCCACCCCGCGCGCCCCCGCCCATTGGCCAGCGCCCGACGCCCTCGGCCAATCAGCGCCCGCGAGGCCGCCTCGCACCTCCCCGCGCAACGTGAGCGGCTCTGCGGGCCATGCGGTGACAGCCGCCCGGCGAGCGCGGCGCTGCGCAGCGATTGGCCCCGCCCGCAGGTACGCAGCCAATGGGAAAACGGCTCGCTCGTGCCTCCCGCCAATGAGCGGCCGCGGAGGCGCCGCTCGCCCGGAGACAGCGCCCTGAGCGCCCCCTCGGACCTGTCACCGTCCCGATGGTGTCACCTCCGGGCGTGTCACCCCCTGGACCTGTCACCCGACCCTGTCACCTCCAGACCCTGTCACCGCCCCGATCCTGTCACCCTCGGGCCCTGTCACCTCCTCGACCCTGTCACCCCCAGGCCCTATCACCCACACAGACCCTGTCACACCCTGGACCCTGTCACCTCCCCAACCCTGTCAGCCCCGGACCCTGTCACCTTCCCGACCCTGTCACCACCAAGCCCTGTGACCCCTGGGCCCTGTCACCTCTCTGACCTTGTCACCGTACCGACCCTGTCACCTCCAGACCCTGCCACCCCTCTGGCCTCTGTCCCCTGTCACCCCTGGGCCCTGTACCTCCCCCAGCCCTGTCACTCCTGGGTCGTGTCACCCTCAGGTCCTGTCACCTCTGGGTCTTGTCACCCCCCAGGCCCTCTCACCCCTGGTTCCAATCACTCTCAAGCCTGTCACCCCCCTCACACCCCATCACTGCCTTGGGCCCTGTCACCCCCCAGACCCTGTCACCCCTGTCCCTGTCCCTCAGCCACCCTCAGCTGCTGGGCCAGGGGAGCTGTGGGCCAGCCAGGGGACTGCCACCCATGGCTGTGACCCCAGACTCTGCACACACCTGTAAAGGTACACAAACCAAGGATTTCCTCAGTTTTGAGCTGTAATTTTCCTGTTTAATTAGTGCACCAAGATTAGATAACCTGGGTTGAGATGGCTGAGACTCTGCTGTGAGGGCGGCAGCTCATGTGGTGACAGTGACACCCAGAGCAGCTCCTGGATGGTGGGACAGCCCTTCCATGGCAGCCCTGACCAGGTTTCCTTTCCTCAGCCCTGCTCATCTCCCACAGGAGCAACAGGACCCCTCTGTCCCTTATGGGTGACACAGCTGTCCCCAAGTGAGGTGTCCCAGAGCCCCAGAGCAGCTGGGCTGACAGAGAAGCCACAGGGAAGCTGGGACAAGCAGGGGGTCACAGCCCGCGTTTGTTTATACTTTTCATTGTTGCTGCTGCTTTAGATACTCTGCCAGCGCACCACTGTCACTGTTCTCACAGAAAATGACTTAGAAAAGCTCTGAAGCCACACCCAGCTTGTTTTCACTTCTAGAGATACTTTGTGTTGCTCTCCAGCTGTTTTTAAGGAGCCTGGAGACAGCATTTTGTGTCGCTTTTCACAGGGGTTGTCAGATTGGGGAAGAGACGAGGATCCGACTCCATGTTTCAGAAGGCTGATTTATTATTTTATGATATATATTACATTAAAACTATACTAAAAGAATAGAAGAAAAGGTTTCATCAGAAGGCCGGCTAAGAATAGAATAGCAAAGAATGATAACAAAGGTTTGTGGCTCGGGCTCTGTGTCCAAGCCAGCTGACTGTGATTGGTCATTAATTAGAAACAACCACATGAGACCAATCTCAGATCCACCTGTTGCATTCCACATCAGCAGATAATAATTGTTTACATTTTGTTCCTGAGGCTTTTCAGCTTCTCAGGGGGAAAAATCCTAAGGAAAGGATTTTTCATGAAAAGATGTCTGTGACAGCATTTTTGCTGCCACCCCTCTCTGGGCCACTCAGGGCAGTAGGTGCCCACAGAAGCAGATGTTATTTTGTGAATCTTGGGGTTTTTTGTGCTGCCTTACATCTCCCACTTTCTCAGTGTGTGCTGCAGGATCATGGGGAGGGCAGCCAGCTCTGCCCAGCCCCTTCCTAAATCCACCCAGGGACTCCAGACACAAATGTTGTGTCTGCTGGAAGGCAGAGGATTCACTCCAGGAGATGAATGGCATCAGTAATGGTCTTGGTTCCAGGGTGTGAAAAATGTGTACTTTATGACTGGCTTTTGGCAAATATTAAAATGAATATTATATGTGTTATGTTCAAAAGTGATGCTGTATTAAGTACTGTGTTAAATATAGTTTTAGGTTATAACAAAATGTTAAAATAGAAACTATGCTATGTAGGATACTTTTTCTAAAGAAAGGACTCACAGCGAGATAGCAGCCACAGGACACCTGAATCTTTCAGAGAAAAAGAATTTATTGCTCCATTATCAGAAGAAACGAACTTCTTCCTGCCTTTCAGCCCTGAAGACACCTTAGGATTCAGAGGAAGAAGTTGACACTGACCTGACAGAATCCTGTGTTTGAATGGAATTTATGCATCATGGATGAGGTGTATGAATATGCAACAGGCTGTTGCTTTTAAGGGTTAATCCTTTGTTAACGGGGTCCTTTTCCAGGCTTATTTTGCCCAGAAAGAGGTACCCAGACTGTCCATAACTCTTTGTTTTTATTTTCTCATATTGTCCTAATCCAAATTATCCAAATTATTATTACTCTAATTATATTGCTATTTTACAACAATTTTATTACTATTAAACATTTAAAATTTTAAAAACAAGCGATTCACACAGAGTTTTTCACACAGGCTGTGTCCCAAACCCACAGAGTTGTGGGGCACGGATTGGTGAATTCTCCTTGGTGCCAGTTTTCCATGGTCCTGGCAATCCCTCTGGGTCCCAGCTGACTCAAATTATGTTGCTATTTTTATTACCATTTTATTACTATTAAACATTTAAAATTTTAAAAACCAGCCTGGTACCTGTTCGAGGCAGTAAGCAGCAGTTACAATCAGCATTAATATTTTATTATGCTGTCAAAGCTGCTGGGACAGGCTGCTAATGTGTTAAAGCTCCCAGGATGTTTGGGTTGGCTTTGCAGACACCACTGAGCTTCGGGGTCAGAGTGTTTGCCATCAACACCCTGAGAACACAAACCTCAGAGCACAGCTGGGATTTAACAGGATTTCATGATTTCATCTCTCTGAACATCACCCAGGGGGATGAGCTCTGTGAAGGAGCCATTGTCACCTCTCAGCATCGCTCCTACAGCGTGAGCTGCTTCTCCAGAGCACAAATTCCAGGGAATCCCATGGGCATCCCCATCCCAAAGCCTGGCTGGAAACTCCTGGTGCTCAGACAGGAGCAGAGGAGCAGAGCTGCAGTGGTGAGCAATTGAATTATTGAATTTGCAGGGAGTGAGAAATGATGCATCTGACTCCATCTTATCAGCAGGCTAATTAATTACTTTATTATACTATATTATATTACATCTAAACTGAATCTGCCAAGCACTCACTGCACAGAATCTCGTGGCTGTCAGTGACAGTCCTGCCACACACACAGGCCAAGAAAACAAAACACCATCACTGTGGGTAAACAATCTCCACGTTGCATTCTGTCACAGACATAATTTTTGAAAAATATTTTTACTAAGATTTTTCTCCTAAGAAGCTGAGAGGCCTCAGAAATGAAATGTAAACAATAATTATCTGCTGCTGTGGAATGCAACAGGTGCATCTGGGATTGGTCTCATGTGGTTGTTTCTAATTAATGGCCAATCACAGTCAGCTGGCTCAGACTCTCTGGTCAGTCACAAGATTTTTTTATCATTCCATTCCTTTCCTTGCTAACATTCTGATAAAATCTCTTCTTCTTTCAGTATAGTTTCAGTATATAATTTTTTAAAATATATATCATAAAATAATAAATTAGCTTTCTGAAACACAGAGTCAAGATTCTCATCTCTTCCCTCGTCCTGGGACCCCTGCAAACACCACCACACATTCTACTTCTGCACAAACACAGGCACAGAAAATAAGAATATTCTTGGGAGGAATTGTGCCTTGCTTTTTTCTATGAAGAGAAATGTGGGGGTACAGGGGATGGGGTGGAGGAGCCCTGAGCCCTCCAGGGCTGGCTGTGACACCTGCCAGGGGTTGGGTGACAGCTCTGAGCTCCCATTGCTGCCTCTCAGGCTCACCCACCTGGGGTTGTTATCAAATATAAACAACCATCGGTGTCAGCCAGGTGCTGCTGAAAGGGAAATCCTGTCAGGGGAAGTTAAACCATGAGATGTCATTGAAGGAGACCACAATGCCTGGTTTGCAACAGTTGCTGTGCAGCCTCTCTGGAGCAGGAACAGAAACAAAGCCAGATGAAAAATGAAATGGAAATAAAGAAAAATAAATGAAAACATAATTACTTAAAAATATGTAAAAATAAAAACTAAATTATTATTATGTTTATTATATATAAATATAGCATCCTATATTTAACATACAATAATATGTTAATAATATCGTATAATATGTTTATAATATAATATAATGTAATGTAACATAATGTAATGTAATATAATATTGTATGTTATAACACTTCTGTTCTATTCTATTATATTAACATTATAATATATAATATACATATTATAATATATAATATACATATATATATTATATATTACATTATAATGTAATGTAATAATATAATACAATATTGTATGTTCTAGCATAATATAATATAATACAATGTAATATAATATAATACAATATAATATAATATAATGTAACATAATATACAATATATAATGTAAATATTATCATTAATAGATCAATATTACCACAGAGTTATGAACAACTATTATAAAAATTATTAATTATTAAAAACGACATTAAAATAGAATTAAATAATTAACGCAGGGTTTGCTTGGCGGCCCGGCCCTGCCCAGTCTCACACCACAGCACTCCGCCCATCCCGCTACGGGACCAGGACTGACCCCGCGGATGCCGGGGAATACCGGGACCGGCCGGAACCTTAGCCCCGCCCACCCAGCCCCACCGACCAATCCCCGCAGCGCTTCTCTTGATTGACAGCAAAAAGTCCCGCTCATCACCGCCAGCCCAATGGGCGGGGCGTTGCGTGACGCACCCGTCATTGCTTTGAGCGGCGGGCAGAGCAACCAATAAGAAGGCGGAATCGCGCAGGAGGCGTGGCTTCTCCGCCCTCCTGGCCCCGCCCCGGCGCTCCGCGGCGCCTGCGCTGCGCCGCCCCCTGGCGGCCGCGGGCAGGGCCTGTCGGTCGGCGCTGCGGCAACATGGCGGGGCGGGTAAGTGGGGGGGGATACGGACCGGCCGCTATCGCCCATCCTCTGCCCCCTCCTCTGCTCCTGCTCCTCTCTGCGCCGCCGCGGCTTTGCTGGCCTCCCGCAGCCCCGCTGCCAGGAGGGCGTTCAGCCCTGGCGGTGCCCCGGCAGCGCTGTGAGGCTGTGGGGACCCCCTCGCCTCCAGCGCTGTGAGGGGTCCTGGCGGTGCTGTAAGGGTGTGGAGACCCCCGTGGTGCGGGGGTCTGGGGTCTGGGGGGTCACCCCTGTCCCGGTGCTCCCCGGGGCTCTCGGGAGGCTGAGGTGGCCTCTTGATGATGTGGCATGTGGGACAGGACTGGGGTTCCTTTGGAGCCGGGGCAAGGGTGACCTGTCCCTTGTGGGGCCGGATTTCAGGGTCCCCCAGGTTCCGGGTGGCCCCTTGGCAATGTGGGGTGTGGGGCAGGACTGGGGTTCCCTCAGGAGCAGGGTGACCCCTCTCTGTGTGGGTGTGAGACAGCGTTTGGGGCGCTCTGAGGTTGCTGTGGCCTTGTGGGGTGCAGAGCTGGGTTTTGGGGTTCCCTAAGGGTGCTGTGAGGTTGCAGTGGCCTTGTGGCGTGCAGAGCTGGGTTTTGGGGTTTCCTGGGGATGCTCATGGTGACCCCTTGGTGCTGTGGGATGAGTATAGGGCTCTCTCAGGAGGTGGGGTGCAGGATTGAGGGGTGCAGTGAAGCTCAGGGGTTTCTCAGTGCTGCTGTCAGGATTTAGGGTCCCCTAAAGGTGCTGTAAAGCTCTGGTGTCCCCTTTTCCTGTGACCTTTAGGGTTGCTGTGACAGGGGGGTGATCCCTTGGTGCTCTGGGATGTGGGGCAGAATTTTGGGATTCCCTGAGGGGCCTCTGGGGTGCCCCTGTCTCCGTGCAGCAAGATTTTAGGGTCCCCTCAATGTGCTGTGAAGCTCTGTGACCCCTCTCCCTGTGAGCAAGGACTTTTAGAGATGCTGTGGGATGTGGAGCAGAATTTTGGGATTTTCTGAAGGGCTCCTATGAGTTTGGGGTGCCCCTGTCTCCATGGGGTGTGCAGCAAGATTTTAGGGTCCCCTCAATGTGCTGTGAAGCTCTGGTGACCCCTTGGTGCTGTGGGATATGGGGAGATTTTCTCACATTATAAAACAGCCAGGTGCTGTTTTATCATGTGGATCCTCCTTTTGTTTTGTGGAAACACCTTAAGGGTTTTATTCTGTATTAATTAAAAAAATTAAAAAATCCCTTGGTAGTGATAGATCACATCAGCAAGTGGCCAAAAAGGGTTTAAAATGTGAAATCCCTTCTTGTGGTGCCTGCACATCCCCTTGTTTTTCAGGTGTCCAGGTGCTGCAGGATGTGTTTGGGTTGCTCTGCTCCTTGCCAGGAGCTCAGTCATGCTTTGCTGGGTGTCAGCCTGGGAAAGTCACATTTTTCATTCTTGGCCAAGTCATTCAGTGCTTGAAATGCCAGGGAATTGCTTTTCCAAGTGATTTTTTGCACTCTGCTGGGCTGGTGGTGCAGAGCAGGGGTGAGGAATCTGCTGTGCATCCACTGCCACCCCTGAAATGTGCTGAGTAATTGAGAAAAACCCCAAGATTTTGTGGTTTATCTCTCATTAACAGCTTTTCCTCTGCTCCACATTCCTGATCTCACCTTCCTCCTTGCACCTTCTTTTCTTCATCTCACCCAGGGGAATTTGGGAGCCTTGTCTGGATTTTTTCAGCATTCTGTTGCCCAGAACAGGCTCTGCTCAGTGCTGAGATCATTTTACTCACACTGGATGTGGTTCTGAGGCTCCCTGGGCCCTCCCAGCTGTGTCCTCAGGGAATGCCCTGATGCATGGAATTGGGACTGGGAATGTGGGGAGGAAGGAGAAAAATCAACCTCAACTTGATTCTTCTGCTTTGAGCTTTACTGCTGCTAAAAAATGTTAGAAAATTTTGACCAGCTTGGGAGCCTGGTGAAGGAAAGGGGATTTATGTGAATTTAAAGGAAAGATTGATGCTTAGATCTGGCACTTGGATGAGTGATGCTCTCCTTGGGTTATCAGGAAGCTGTTCAGTGTTTTCACGATTTGCCTACAAATGCAGTTGTTGCACAATGACCAGGCTGTTGAATGCTGCAGAGAGGATCCTTGAGCTGAGAGTTCCATCTCTCCAAGCTGGGTCTGATCCTTCAAATGCTTTTCTTATCTCACCCAGGGAAATTTGTGAGCCTTGACTGGTTTCTCTCAGCATTCTGTTGCCCAGAACAGGCTCTGCTCAGTGCTGAGATCATTTTACTCACACTGGATGTGGTTCTGAGGCTCCCTGAGCCCTCCAGGGTGTATCCTCAGGGAATGCCCTGGTGCATGGAATTGGGACTGGGAATGTGGGGAGGAAGGAGAAAAATCAACCTCAACTTGATTCTTCTGCTTTGAGCTTTTCTGCTACTAAAAAATGTGAGAAAAATGTGACCAGCTTGGGAGCCTGGTGAAGGAAAGGGGATTTATGTGAATTTAAAGGAGAGATTGATGCTTAGCTGCACTTGGATGAGTGATGCTCTCCTTGGCTTATCAGGAAGCTGTTCAGTATTTTCATGATTTGCCTACAAATGCAGTTGTTGCACAATGACCAGGCTGTTGAATGCTGCAGAGAGGATCCTTGAGCTGAGAGTTCCATCTCTCCAGGCTGGGTCTGATCCTTCAAATGCTTTTCTTCATCTCACCCAGGGGAATCTGTGAGCATTGACTGGATTTTCTCAGCATTCTGTTGCCCAGAACAGGCTCTGCTCAGTGCTGAGATCATTTTACTCACACTGGATGTGGTTCTGAGGCTCCCTGGGCCCTCCAGGGTGTATCCTCAGGGAATGCCCTGGTGCATGGAATTGGGACTGGGAATGTGGGGAGGAAGGAGAAAAATCAACGTCAACTTGATTCTTCTGCTTTGAGCTTTTCTGCTGCTAAAAAATGTGAGAAAAATGTGACCAGCTTGGGAGCCTGATGAAGGAAAGGGGATTTATGTGAATTTAAAGGAGATATTGATGCTTAGCTGCACTTGGATGATCAGGAAGCTTCCTTAGGTTATCAGGAAGCTTCTAAATTTTCATGATTTGCCTACAAATGCAGTTGTTTCAGAATTACCAGGCTGTTGAATGCTGCAGAGAGGATCCTTGAGCTGAGAGTTCCATCTCTCCAGGCTGGGTCTGATCCTTCAAATGCTTTTCTTATCTCACCCTTTGCACTTTTTCAGGGAAATTTGTGAGCCTTGACTGGTTTATCTCAGCATTCTGTTGCCCAGAACAGGCTCTGCTCAGTGCTGAGATCATTTTATCCACACTGGATGTGGTTCTGAGGCTCCCTGAGCCCTCCAGGGTGTATCCTCAGGAAATGCCCTGGTGCATGGAATTGGGACTGGGAATGTGGGGAGAAAAATCAACCTCAACTTGATTCTTCTGCTTTGAGCTTTTCTGCTACTAAAAAAAGTGAGAAAAATGTGACCAGCTTGGGGACCTGGTGTGGAAAATGTGAATTTAAAGGAAAGATTGATGCTTAGATCTGGCACTTGGATGAGTGATGCTCTCCTTGGCTTATCAGGAAGCTGCTCACTGTTCAGTGTTTTCATGGTTTGCCTACAAATGCAGTTGTTGCACAATGACCAGGCTGTTGAATGCTGCAGAGAGGATCCTTGAGCTGAGAGTTCCATCTCTCCAGGCTGGGTCTGATCCTTCAGATGCTTTCGTGGGGAGCTGCCTGCTCCTTGCAGCAGTGCTGGGGAGGCTGAGAGCAGGGGGAGCAGGCAGCAGCACCCCGGGCTGTGACCCAGAGCTGTTTTGGGGTAAACACAGAGCACTGGGTGGGAGGATGGAGGAGTGTGAGAGCTCCAGGCACAGCAGGTGAGCTGATGCAGGAACACAGGTGCTGCTCTGTTGGCAGCATTTTTAGCAGGTGCAAGGTGGGAAGAGGAGCTTTAGTGACTCCTCCTGCCCTGCAAATCTGTTCTGTAATGTCATTTAGAGCTCAATCTCTTTTGCTGGACTGGTGTGATTTGATTTGTGCAGTGTATTCTCCCAGGGAGAAGTGAATGGCTGTCCTGATGTAGCAGAGAGACAAAATATTGAAACATTTTGAATAATTCAGGTGAATGATAAGGCAAATGGGATTAATTGTGTGATGCTGTTTCAGGTGTGCTCCCCTAATTGCACTGGGGCTCTCCATGGCAAGGAAGAGATGGTGATTAGCAGTGATTGAAGTTTACAGGAAAAACAGTTTATGGTGATTAGAAATAATGGCTGTTTCTGTAATAATTTATTCTGCATCTCTGCATGGGGATCATTAGGCACACAGAGGAATCTGCAGGAGAGGGAATTGTGAGGAGCTGCTGTGTCTGGAGCTGGGTATGGACCTCTTGTACCAAATAAACCCCTGGAAGTTCCCTGGGGCTGTCTGGAACTCATTTATTAGTAACTACATCAGGAATTAGTTCCCAAAAATTAGTTCCCTAAGGGATGTAGAAACACCAGGTGATTTCTGTGCCGTGTCCCAGTGAGTGGATCCAGCACAAGTTGAATTTCTGCCTTGTCTGCACAGGGGGAGAGCTCTGTGGGACTGGGACAAGGACCTTCAACCCACCCAGTGCCACCCCTGCCATGGCAGGGTCACCTCCCACTGTGCCAGGGTGCTGCAGCCTGGCCTTGGGCACTGCCAGGGATCCAGGGGCAGCCACAGCACCCTGGATTTTTTATATATATATATATATGTATATATATGTATATATATGTATATGTGTATATATGTATATATATGTATATATGTATTATTTTATATATATATGTATTATTATATATGTATATTATATATTATAATAATATATATAAAAATTATATATAAATATATATTAATATATATAATAATATATTTATATATACATATATAAATAATAATTATATATACATATATAATAAATATATAATTAATATATTAATAATTATATATATTTATATATATTATATATTAATTAATTATATATATGTTACATATAAATTATTATGTATATAATTGTATTATTAATATAATATGTAATTTATACAATTTAATTATGAAATTATATATTTTAATTATTATATAATTTATATAATTAATTGTTATATAGCAGTAATGTATAACATTATATTATTTATATAATTCATTAACATAGTATAATACATATTTATTTATTATTTTTAATGTATAATAATTATTATATATAAAGTATGTATTATAATTTAATTATAAAATATATATTAATATTATATAATATAAATATATTATATAAATAAATTAACAATATATAATTATTAAATAGTATATTGTAAATAATATCATTATTTCATATAAATAATTTATAATAATTATGATTATTTATATTATATATATATAATATATATAATATATAAATATATAAATATATAATATATATAATTATAAAATATATTTGTATAAAATATATTATATAAAAATTATATAATATATAATATGTAATATATAATATATAATATATAAATTATATAATATTTATATAAATTATATAATTTATATTATATATATAATATTTATATAACATTTAATGCTGAAACAGCACTAGACAATTAATAACATTTGGCTCATTATTTCCTTGAATTATTTAAAAATACTTCAAAGTAGACAGTGTGGTTTTAGGTGGGATGGTTTTCAGGGAGCTTTGCAATAATGTGGGCTGGGCTTTGTGTTGATGGGTTAAATCTGTCAGGTGATTTCTGATAACATATGGAACCAGCCTGCAGACATGCAGGGGTTGTCAGGCAACTAAAGAAAGGTTTATGAATCAACTTCGCTCCTTCTCCCAGCCTGGTGCTGTTCCTGCTATCGTCACTTGGGTTTTTTTAGTATTTCCTAGCATGTAAATCTGAAGGAATGGGAGAAAACTCTGTGAATCTCTGTTTCTGTAATCACTTCTGCAACCTCGTAACTGTCTTGTGAAATCACCACAAATCAGCTTCTGGCCTGCTTTCAGCACTTCTGCCTTGCTGAATTATTTAAAATAAAACCACATCATTTGTTAAAAACCCTAAAATTATTGAGAATAAAATTCTGAAGGCCGTAGGAATGTTTGTGGGCATATCTGGCCCTGTCATCTTTGATTCATTTCCTTGGCTCAGTGTTGCAGAAGCAGCGCTTAAAAAGTCCCTGCCCCAGGGAGATGTCACTGCTGCCTCTCCAGCTCCAGTGTTTGGGGTGCTGCTCTGTCACACCTCTTATGTGGACCTGCCTGAATAATTAAACTTAGCTACTAATTTTTTTAATAGGAAAAAGTCTTTTAAAAAAGCCAGAGAATCTTTTTGAGGATCATTTAAATTAAAGTGTGGACTTTGTAAGTGTTACTTTTAATTGATTTTTTTTCCCCCCAGAGCACAGCAAGATCTTCTGTTTTCCTCTCCTGTTCTGGTTTCTGTGCCTCAGACCACAGAGGTCATTCAGGCTCAGGATAAACCCTGACTGAATTTGGAAGAAATTCTGCCATCAAACCAGATCTGCTTGAGTCCACAGAAAAGCAGTAGCTAGAAAATAGTGGCACTTGTGTTTTACTGAATTCCCCACGTAGATTCAGTGCAATAAAATTCCCATTGATTCCTTTTTTAATACGTGAAAACAACTGAAATGTTGGTGCCCATGTCATGGAGTGATCTTTTTATGATCCAGGGCTGGTGGAAATATTCAGGTGCCCTCACAATTGTGGGAGGGGATGGGAGCTGGTGCAGTGCCAGCCCTGAGCAGGGACAGGGATTTTGGGAACTTTTGGGAGGATGAGGTTCAGCCTGTGGGCGATGCAGGATGTGTTCAGGGAGGTTCTCTAGCAGAGATCAGAGTTTTGTGATCAAACTCCCATGTTGACCTTCTCCAGAAGGATTTTAGACCCCCAAGAACTGGAGAGCTGTGTTGGAGAAGGTTCTGTGAACAGAAAATACCAAACAGTTGCTAAAATGAATGGAAGAGCTTCTGGGTGTGCAGCTCCTCTGCTCCTCCCTGTGCAGGCACATCCTGCCCTCAGGGAGGCCAAAGGTTTGAAGGATGAAAAGATTTCCCACCTTCCTCTGGTCTCCTGGGATGCAATAAAGCAATGACCTTCTATGCAGAAATCTGCAGTAATTGATGCCCTGCAGTTGTGTCATGTGCTTTTTTCTGTGAAAAATAGAGCAAGACTTGCAAGCTGCTGCAGCTGAAGCTGTGTGGTGTTTGGGACCTCAGAATCCTGGGGAATTCAGTGCCAGGGACAGCAGCATCCTGAGCTGTCACAGGGCAAATTCCAAGGGGGATATTTTTAATATTAACAGATATTCACATTTGCCCTGTTGCCATTGGGTAACTGTGATGGTGTTCTTGGATGAGGGAAGGGAGGAGGATCTGGCTCCATGTTTCAGAAGGCTGATTTATTATTTTATGATATATATTACATTAAAACTATACTAAAACAATAGAAGAAAGGATTTCATCAGAAGGCTGGCTAAGACTAGAATAGGAAAAAGTGCTAACAAAGGTTTGTGGCTTGGCTCTCTGTCTGAGCCAGCTGGGCTGTGATTGGCCATTAATTAGAAACATTCAACATGGGTTAATCAAAGATCTACTTGTTGCATTCCACAGCAGCAGATAATCAATGTTTACATTTTGTTCCTGAGGCTTTTCAGCTTCTCAGGAGGAAAAATCCTAAGGAAAGGATTTTCCATAAAAGATGTGTGTGACAGGTAACTTGTCTAAATATAAATGGGATGAAATTTGCATCCATGAGGTGTCCTCACTGCTCATGTGGCAAAATCCTGTGGCCTGCATCCCAGCACCTCAGCTTACTCTGGTTCATTCCCTTGGCATTTTTAAAAGAGGTTTAGATGCAACACAACAAGCAACAATTCCCTGTAATTAAATTGTTGATCATCCTGGCTTGAGGAAGGAATGTGAGGCAACATGCGCTCAAAAATGGATGTGTTAATTAAAATGCACATACCCTGGGTCATTATTGCTTAATTGGAAGCTGCTGAGCTGGCAGGGAGCAGCTCCCTGTGCTGTGGCACTGCAGCTTTAGGTGCATTTCCTAAAATTACTGATTATTGTAATCTGGAGAAGGAATCTCTGGGCAGAGCAATCTGTAATTCTGTAAATGCTCTGCTTGGAGAAGCTCTCCTTTAGCACTCTTATTCTGCTCTGTTGGATCAGGGAAACCCTTGGAACTCTGTTCTTGGGGCTGGAAATTGTCTTTGTTGTGATGTTGGCAATCCTGGCCATAGCAGAGCTGGGTTCCCAGAGCTGTGAGCCCCTGGTGACTGCAGGTGAACAAAGCTGGAGTGACAGAGCTGCCCTGCACACCCGGCTTCATTTCAGCTTTGCAAACAGAGGGAAGCAGCAATAAAATCCCTTTATTCTGGATTCTGTCATTGTGGGAGAGGCCCTTCTGCCCTGATAACGTGGCTCTGCAGTGCCAGCACAGGCAGGAATTTCCTCATTGAGACCCAGAGAGTGCAGGGCTGCTCTCAGAGACAGAAACTGGAAATGTGCAGAGTTTGATAAGGAGTGCCCAGGGCAGTGTCTGCTGATGCCTGGAGGGGCTCCCTGCAACAGGGGCTGCACAATGTGAAAGAAATAAAGGAGGGATTTGTTAGAAAGCCTTCACAGGATGCACCTTGGGCAGTGCAAGAGCCTGGCTGTGACTCCACCCAAGATGGACTCAGAGTTATGAGTTTTCACACTTTTATAAGTTTTGGTCCATTTCTGTATTGGGGTTAATTGTCCAATTACAACTTTAGGTTATGAAGTCCCATTCTTCCAGTTTGCTCTCCTCAGTTTGCTGTTTTGGGCCTTCTCGGGCTAGAAAAAGATTGTTTTGTCCGACTAAACTGTGAAGAGAACTTGCTAACACTTTATATGAAGTTCAGAGTTATATACTAATGCAGAATCTGGAAAATATGAAAGTTGAAATTTTCCTGTGTCTTTCTCCTGTCTGTGCTGGGGGAAAGCTTTTCCCAGGCAGGGTTGTTACCCCTGCCATAGGCAGAGAATGCAGGGGAACATTCCCTGTGTTGTATTTTCTGAGACCCCCAAAAATGGAGGAATGAATGATGAAGCTGAGTCCATGTTCTTAGAAAGCTAATTTATTATTTTATGTTACTATATTGTATTAAAAAATGCTATACTAAAATTATACTAAAAACCAGAGAAAGGATACAGACAGAAGGCTAAAAGATATTAATGAAAAACTTGTGATTATCTCCCAGAGTGTGACACAGCTTGGCCCCTGATTGGCCAATAAGTAAAAACAATTCACATGAAACAATCTCCAAACCACATTCCAAAGCAGCAAAACAACACAGGAGAAAAAATGAGATAATATTATTTTCCTTTTTCTCTGAGGCTTCTCAGCTCCCCAGAAGAGAAATCCTGGGCAAAGAGGATTTTTCAGAAAATACAATGGTGACACCCTGGTTGATTTCCAGCCCTGGCTGATGCAGGAGGAGCTGTTTGGGTTTCTGTGCTGCAGCACCATCACAGGGGGGGATCCATCTCACCCAGGCACCCCTGGGTGCTGTGCTGAGGCTGCTGTGGTGGCAGCTCCCTCACTGTTCCCTGCCTTTGTCAAAAATGGGAATATTACATCTGAGGTTTGAGCTTCCCAATGCAGTCCTCTTTAATAGGAGAAGAAAATTGGTATTTCTGGGTTTGATGAGAGAGAATGCAGCTCCTTTCTGAAGAGAATAAAAGCTTCCAGCAAATAAATAGAGGTCATGGGGAGCAGGTGGAATGGGCAGGGCTGTGTGTTCCAGGACAGCAGCTTATCCTGGCACAGCCAGGAGCTCTGAAGGGTCTGTCTGGCCAAGCCTGAGGTTGATTTCCTCTTGTGGCTGCAGAAATATGGAAGATTTATTCAGTGTTTTTTTGACATGTCCAGAAAAACCCTCTGCAAGCTACCAAACTTCCTTAGTTAATTAAAAAAATTATTTAGAACCACAGTGTGATGATGTTCACAGGGGTCTGAGGATGAGGGAAGAGATGAGGATCTGGCTCCATGTTTCAGAAGGCTGATTTATTATTTTATGATGTATATTATATTAAAACTATACTAAAAGAATAGAAGAAAGGATTTCATCAGAAGGCTGGCTAAGAATAGAAAAAGAAAGAATGATAATGAAGGCTTGTGGCTTGGACAGAGAGTCTGATGTGATTGGCCATTAATTAAAAACAACCACATGAGACCAATCCCAGATGCACCTGTTGCATTCCACAGCAGCAGATAACCATTGTTTGCATTTTGTTCCTGAGGCCTTTCAGCTTCTCAGGAGGAAAAATCCTAAGGGAAGGATTTTTCATGAAATGTGTCTGTGACACCACAGCATTCAGCTCCTCCTGCTGCTGGAGCTGCTGCCTGTCCCTGTGTCCCCAGGTGTAATGTCCACTGTCCGGTTTTCGGCTGTTTGAAGGGCCTGGAAAGGCCCGGGGTGGCCTTGGGGCAGCCGCGTATCGAAGGACGAGAAGAGGCTTCAGTTCTTCTTTCGGTTTTTATGTTTATTAATTGTTTATCTAAAAGATTTTCTCTCGGCCCGACAGAGCTCTGCTCAGCAGCCAGCCATGAGCACACTGTGCTGCCCTCCGGGCAGTCACCTATCTTTATACCCATGGTTACGTGTACAATATTTATCATTTTCCCCAATCCTTTTTACCCTTATTGCCCAGTGCACTTTTAGTAATGACCAATCCCAAAGTGCCACCATCACCACAGAAGATGGAAGAGAAGAAGAAGAAGAAGGACAGGACACGCCCCAATTCCTCCATCTTACTTCTCTAAACCCCCCTGTACAGAAATCCTAAACCCTGTGTTTCACTCTCTAACTAACTCATCCCTTCACCATTCACCCCGGTGAAACCCTCCTGTCCTCATACAGGTGTCGTCTCCTGTGTAGGATCAAAGTCCAGCCACCAGACACTTCTGGAACATTCCAGGACTCCCGAGCCCCCCAAGGGTGGTCTTGGTGGCACCTCAGTCCTGAGGTGCTGAGATCCCACAGTCCACCTCTGGTGTCTGGAGATGCAGGCAGAGCTTTGTGCTTGTGTTTCCTGTCAGGAGAATGTGTAGGAGCTGTGATTCATCATGTCAGTTCCCTGTTTATCTTCAGAGCTCCTTTGACATCATAATTCTTCCTGTCAGTATTCAAACTTCATTTTACTGGCAGGCCCGTGGTGGTGAATGTTTGGTTTGGAGTCAGCCGTGGTTCCACCCACTCTGCTGGGGCTCTGGGGGGTGTGCACTGCCCTGCTCAGCAGGAACTGCAGCTCTGCAGGTGTCCTGCACCTCTGTGCCCTCTTTGGGTGCTGAGCTCTGGGCTCAGAGAGATTTTGGTGATGCTGGCAGGGGGCTCTGTACAAATCAGGAATGACACAGGGTTGCTGCAGAACGTGCCTTGAGCTGTTTGATTTTCCAGCATCAGCCTCATTCCATGGTTATGACAATGGGAAGATGCCAGCAGCTCACATCCCAGACAGCAGACTAAGAATTTAATGTTACAACTCACTTTATAAGTTTTTTGACCAATCACACAAAGCAAAAGCACACTGACAGCAGTTCTATCCAACCACTATAAGCACACATCCCTTTAGTTAAAGCAATGCTTATTTCAAATACAATACCCACTTGTAAGCCTTAAAACACAACACACAGAGCTCCATTATTAAGCTTAAAACTTCCTGATATCTCACTAGATAAACTTTTCTGTACCTTAGAGAGTTATTCTAGCCAAGAGTTAATACACAGATCATTGTTCTCTTTGTCTTTGCTTTTCTGCAGTTTAAATAATTTTTCTGCTGACCTGTCTCATGGCTGCTGCTTAGCTCTAATCACAGTTCTGCTGCCTCTGGGCCTGCCTTTTGCAGCTTTCCCAAAACCTTCTAATTTTGTGGATTCCCACACTTTGGTGCCCAGCAGCTGGTACAGGAAAGCTTGGGTGCTTTGTGGAGCAGGGATCCCCATCTTAAAGATGAAGAAATGGAAATTTCTGGTACCCAGAGTTGTCACATTTCTTAACACTGCTCTGGCAGCACCTGAGGGGCAGAAATTCCATCTCTGTGCACCTGCATGTGCATGGGATGTGTATCTGTGTCTGTTGGAGATTTTTGAACATCCAGTGCTTGAACAATATTTGTCTTGTACAAACCTGTGAGAACAGGGCACAGAACCAAACCTGCCTCAGCTTTAGAGGCTGTTTCATAATCTCTTGCTCAGCATTAGGAAATGAAGTGAGTTCAGTTGTCGTGGATGAGGAACATCTTTGCCTTAGCACTTAATGTTTCAGCTTTTCTCAGTACCAGCTGTCAGCAGTGCTCCTCAGTCATTGCCACCATGTGATTTTCCTTGGCTTCCTGTTCCATCAGCCTCAATGATTCACAAGAGGTGAATTGACAAAACATGACAGGTGTGGTTTATGTGTGAAAATATCCAAATAACAGCATCACTTTCTGGGTTTTAGCAGGGGTTTGGACTGGATGATCTCCAGAGGGCCCTTCCAACTATTCTGTGATTTTGTGAACATGTGAGTTTTGTATTTTCTGTGGAGGAAAACGAGTCCTTGCAGCTTTGGAAGAAAAAAACTCACAGTGAGATTTATCAGGTCCTGGTTTCCTCTTGGCAATCAGAAGGAATGCTGCAGCAGGTCTGGGTCTGATAGCAGGTGCTGCCTGGCTGGGGATGGATGCTGGGGATGCTTTAGCAGTGTGCAGGCACCTCCTCAGGACTCTGCTGTCCTTGGAGTCTCCTCTTGGCATAAACCAGAACAAAACCTGGAGAAGAGGAGGCTCAGAGGTGCTTTTGCTCTCTGCACCTTCCTGGAGGGAGGTTGGAGCCAGGTGGGGTTGGTCTCTGACAGAACCACAGGACACAGTCTCAAGCTACACATGCATAAACCTCCCTACATCAGGGCAGGTGTAGGTTGGGTATTAGGAAGAAATTTTTTCACCAAAAGAATAATAAAGTACTGGAATGTTCTTCCCAGGGAGGTGGTACAATCACCATCTCTGGATGTGTGGTAAAAAAGACTGGACCTGGTTGAGGTGTTAGGGTATAGGTTGGACTTGATGAGGTTTTTCTCCCAAGCTCATTATTCTGTGATTCTGGGATTTTGTGATTTTGTGTTTCTGTGGTTCAGTGGTTCTTTGATTCTGGGATTCAGTGATCCTGGGATTCTGGGATTGATTCTGGGACTCTGGTATTCTGTAATTCTGTGATTCTCTGGTTCTGGGATTCTGTGATTCTGGAATTCTGGGATTCTCTGGTTCTGGGATTCTGTGAATTCAGTGGTTCTGTGATTGTGTGATTCTGGCATTTTGTGTTTCTGTGGTTCTGTGATTCTGGGATTTTGTGTTTCTGGGATTCTGTTGTTCTGTGTTCTGTGATTCTGTGAATTCTGTGATTCAGTGGTTCTGTGTTTCTGTGATTCTGTAGTTCTGTGTTTCTGTGATTCTGGGATTCTGGGATTCAGTGATTCTGGGATTCCGTGGTCTGTGATTCTGGGATTCTGGGATTCTGTGATTCTCTGGTTCTGTGATTCTGTGAATTTAGTGGTTCTGTGATTCAGTGGTTTTGTGATTGTGGGATTTTGTGTTTCTGTGATTCTGTGAATTCTGTGATTCAGTGGTTCTGTGTTTCTGTGATTCTCTGGTTCTGTGGTTCTGTCATTCTGGGATTCTGTGATTCTGTTCTCTGGTTCTGAGATTCTGTAATTCAATGATTCTGGGGTTCTGGGATTCTGTGGTTTTGTGATTCTGGGAATTTGTGTTTCTGTGATTCTGGGATTCTGTGATTTTGTGATTCTGTGGTCTGTGATTCTGGGGTTCTGTGATTCTCTGGTTCTGTGGTTCTGTGATTCTGTGATTCTGTGAATTCTGTGATTCAGTGGTTCTGTGTTTTTGTGATTCTGTTGTTCTGTGGTTCTGTCATTCTGGGATTCTGTGATTCTGTGATTCTGTTCTGTGGTTCTGTGTTTCTTGACTGTCTTTCTGTGTCTCTGTGATTTTTTTTTTTCTTTCTTTCTGTGACTGTGTCTCTGTGATTCTGTGTTTCTGTGGTTCTGTGATTGATTCTGTGTTTCTGTGACTGTGGTTCTGTGACTCTGTGTTTCAGTTATTCTGTGTTTCTGTTCCCAGCACAGACAGGAGCAGCAGCTTGCCTGGCTGCCGTTTATCACTGAGGATTAAAAATGCACTCGAGGACTAGTGCTGTAAAAAGATTTAATCCAGGAGCTCTGTGTCCCCTTTCCTCCAGAAATATCCCCTGTAATGCCTTTTATCAGGGCATGTCCTTCCCAAAACTGTGCCCTGCAGATGGGAGCAGCAGTGATAAAATGGTGAATGTCTGCTGTGGAGTGCCCCAAGCCCAGAGGACTGTGCAGCTCATAAATCCACTGATGTCACATATTTTATTACAAGAACATTTGAGTTCAGATAGATAAATCTGCTTCAGGCCTGAAAATGGAATCTTTTTTGGTTGTCACATATGTCAAGGGCAATTGAGCATTATTTAGTGAAAGTAATGAGTTGGTCCTTTTGTAAATAGCAAATATCTGAGACAAATCACAGTGTGCCATAAAAGCTGATCTGAACTGTAGAGCAGGCTGGGGGGAATTTCTCTGATTCTTGTGCCAGAGGAAGGCAGAGCAGGGCAGGAACTCCTGAAATGATTCAGATGTGTGTGTTGGGATCAGTGCATTTCCTGTGCTTGCTGCTGGGGTTTAAGGGTGGTTTAAGAGAAAATCCCTCCTGAATTACTTTCAGCAATAGGTTGAGGCTGTCAAGTAGTTTCTGTTGCACTGCCTGCAAATATGTATCTGCTTTGATTCTCCAAATGACACCTTGGGGAGCAAGTTCAGCTTTTCCCCAAATAAAATGTCTTCTAACATCCTGTTTTCCCATCCCTTTCTCCATTCTGGAGGCATTTTGATCACAATTTTCATCGTTCAGCCCTTGTTCTGTGATGTAATTCTGCAGGAGCAGGTGGGATGAGGGTGTAGGATGGAGCTGAGATCCCTCTGTGTGTCCATCCTGCCTCATGATGGGGATGGGCAGCTTGGGCAGGCAAAATTAAACTTGGCAAATTAAAAGCTTATTGCAGTTTTTAATTGCTGATTGATGAGTAACAGTGGAAAGGGCAAAAACGAGCAGATACTTCTGAAAAATGATTGGTCCTCTGACATTAGAGAATAAAAACATAGAGAGGACTCCCCCACAAAATTTGTTGCAGTAATTTTTTCATAGTGATAATCTGGAATTAACTATTTTATCTGATTTTCTTCTCTGTGTTATGGACCTGGGATGGGAAATATTCCCATGTGATATTTCTTTTGAGAAGTGGTACAAAGGGATTGTGGGGTTGGATAGCAGCTGGCTGAGCTCAAACCTTCCTGTGGCCTCTCCCTGCACTGGGTGAAGGGGTTTGTGCAGAATGGACATGCTGAAATTCCAGTTTTCTGAGTAGGGAAGAGGGAAGGTCACATCTTTATCCCTCCTTTCTTCCTCACATGGGCTCTGTGACCCAGCACTGACACAGGGTTGTAGGGAATGCTCTGGCTCCAGGCTGCTTTTCCTTAGCACCTTCCAGAAAATCCCAATTCCCTGTGCAAGAAACACCTTCCAGGGAATGCTGATCACTCCTGCTTTGTGCCATGGTTCACCTGCAGGTTAACAGAGTTTGCCTTGCAGGCTTTGTCCCAGCTGATTTTAAAGTATTTGTGCAGCTAGGGTGGAAAATACAAAGTACATAGTCGTCCCAAAATACAGAGCTTTGGGGTACAAAAACTGAAATTCCAGTGGAAGAGGGAAGGTCACATCTTCATCCCTCCCTTCCTCTCCACATGGGCTCTGTGACCCAGCCCAGCACTGACACAGGGTTGTAGGGAATGCTTTGGCTCCAGGCTGCTTTTCCTTAGCACCTTCCAGAAAATCCCAATTCCCTGTGCAAGAAACACCTTCCAGGGAATGCTGATCACTCCTGCCCTGTGCCAGGATTCACCTGCAAGTTAACAGAGTTTGCCTTGCAGGCTTTGTCCCAGCTGATTTTAAAGTATTTGTGTAGCTAGGGTGGAAAATACAAAGTACATAACAGTCCCAAAATGCAGAGCTTTGGGATACAAAAACTGAAATTCCAGTTTTTTGAGTTATGCTCAGGGAAGAGGGAAGGTCACATCTTTATCCCTCCTTCCTCCCCACATGGGCTCTGTGACCCAGCACTGACACAGGGTTGTAGGGAATGCTCTGGCTCCAGGCTGCTTTTCCTTAGCACCTTCCAGAAGATTCCAATGCTACTGTGCAAGAAACACCTTCCAGGGAATGCTGATCACTCCTGCCCTGTGCCAGGATTCACCTGCAAGTTAACAGAGTTTGCCTTGCAGGCTTTGTCCCAGCTGATTTTAAAGTATTTGTGTAGCTAGGGTGGAAAATACAAAGTAAATAACAGTCCCAAAATGCAGAGCTTTGGGGTACAAACACCTGTGCTGTGTGGAAATGTTTGGAGGAACCTGGGAGAGGAGCCTGTGGGCTCTGAGAGTGTGCCACGACTCAGGAGATCTTTTTTTGTGCTTTTGCAGAAGACTTGAGGCTTGGCTTGGTAAAGGAAAAACAGAATTTATTTGATATTTTCTCCAATTTTCTCCGATCAATTTTATTGATATTTGCTCCTCTCTTGCAGCCTATGCAAGCAGCGAGGTGTCCCACTGATGAGCTGTCCTTAACCAACTGTGCTGTGGTCAATGAGAAGGACTTCCAGTCTGGGCAGTAAGTGTGCACTGTTGCTCTTTCAGCTTTTAACCAAAAAGGAATTGTTTTCAAAATTCGTGTGACATTTCAGGTGTGGAAAGGTGAGCACAGCAGTTTGATTAACAAAACTTGTGTGTCTTTAGGGATCAGAACTTTCAGTGTGGCTCTTTCTGGAAATGGCAGCTACTGGAACAAGGGTGGCTGTTTCTCTAAAGGATTTCTTTCTTGGGAACTGCATCTGCTTAACTAACAGAATAATTGTTTAATGAAGTAATTCTTGTGATAATTTTGGTTTTGGTTTTGCTGTTATACAGTGAGAATATTTGAACTATTTCAAAAACGTTTTTATCATTTTATTGTGTAACTTGGGGCATCCTCTCACTTTCATATCATATGGTGTTGCAACACACACACTGCAACAATATGGGAATGCTGAGCAGAGCCAGGAGAACTTTCTTTTCTCAGGGTTTTCATGAACAAAAGGGAGAAGCAGCCAGAGTGTCAGCACCCCAAACTGGATTCTTTAATTGCAATTTTGGGGTGACTGATGGAACCAAACTCTGGGGTTTACTTCTGTTAGGTGGAAAACACCTGCATTGTTCAGCTCAGCCCACACAGAAAGGTTTTGCATTGCAAGAATCCAATTCACATACTCAGATTCTTTGCTTTGCTGCAAAGAATCTAGGGAAGAAAAAGAATCTAGGGAAGTTTTGACAGATTTTACTATGTAGGTTGGAGACAGAAGTCATTAATTTCAGCTGAAAGGGAAAATCACATGCAGCACAAGGGCTTGGGTTTGAAAAATGGGAAAATGTTCAAGGAGATACTGAATGATATGATAAAGGAGATACTGAATGATATGATGAAGGAGACACTGAATGATTTGCCCACCTTTATATAAAATACCTGCTGAGGGTGGGGAGCTGAGCAGTGCTGAGCTGCAGTGCAGGGGTGTGCTCAGTCTGTCTGTGCTGTCAGCCAGCCCTGCTGCCCTGGCACCTCTCATGGCTCTGCAGGGATGAACTGAGCTGTGATTTCATGAGCCCAACTGGAGCACAAAATGCCAAAACCAAAGAGAAAGAACTCTTCTTTCTCAGGGTTTTCATGCACAAGAACAAAAGGGAGAAGCAGCCAGAGTGTGAGCACCACAAACTGGATTCCTTAATTGCAGTTTTGGGGTGGCTGATGGAACCAAACTCTGGGGTTTACTTCTGTTAGGTGGAAAACACCTGCATTGTTCAGCTCAGCCCACACAGAGGGGTTTTGGATTTCAAGAAGCCAATTGACATAGTCAGATTCTTTGCTTTGCTGCAGCTTTAGGGAAGCTCTGACAGATTTTAGTAGATAGGTTGTAGACAGAAGTCATTAATTTCAGCTAAAAGGGAAAATCACATGCAGCACAAGGGCTTGGGTTTGAAAAATGGGAAAAATGTTCAAGGAGATAGTGAATGATACGATAAAGGAAATACTGAATGATTTGCCCACCTTTATATAAAATACCTGCTGAGGGTGGGGAGCTCAGCAGTGCTGAGCTGCAGTGCAGGGGTGTATTCAGGACCTGCCTGCCTGTCTGCTCTGCTGCCCTGGCACCTCTCATGGCTCTGCAGGGATGAACTGAGCTGTGATTTCATGAGCCCAACTGGAGCACAAAATGCCAAACCCAAACAAAACCCACCCTCTAAACCAACAGAACTTTTTGGGTCAGAAGCAGGCAAAAGTGGCTGCTTGGGCAGAAAAGTCTCCTGGTCATTTCAAAGTTTGGTTTCTCCCAGGTTGATCTTTTTTTCAACTTAATTGAGTTACAAAAATACCTGTACTGAGCATTGTACCTCATGCATTATAAAAACTTTAATTTCCTCCAGAATGGATGTCCTGCAGGGACCCAGCTGCCAGCCCTGCAGCCGGCTGTGCTCCTTTTGCTTCCAGAACCTTCTCTGCTGGCATTTGTGGCAGCATGCAGGGAGCAGTGCCCTGGGATGTGCTGCCTCAGCAGGCTGGGTGTGATTCTGGCTGTTCCTGTGCCCCTGGGAGCTGTTTATTTCCAGCAGTGCTGCTCACACACCAGCAGAGTGTTTGGTCAGGAGCAGATGCTGCAGATGCTGTGAAGTGGCAGAGGGAGCAGGGGCAGTGCTGGAGCTGGTGCTGCATTGCAGATCCCTGGGGCCATCCCTGGCTCTGGATCTCCTGGAGCCAGCCCTGCTGCAGATCCCTGGGGCCATCCCTGGCTTCAGATCCCCTGGAGCCAGATCTGGCTTTAGATTGTCGCCACACATCTTTTATGAAAAATCCTTTCCTTAGGATTTTTTCTTCCTGAGAAACTGAAAAGCCTCAGGAACAAAATGTAAACAATTATTATCTGCTGCTGTGGAATGCAACAAGTAGATTTTGATTAACCCATGTTGGATGTTTCTAATTAATGGCCAATCACAGTCAGCTGGCTCAGACTCTCTGTCCCAGCCACAAACCTTTGTTATCCATTCTTTTTTCTATTCTTAGCCAGCCTTCTGATGAAATCCTTTCTTCTATTCTTTAAGTATAGTTTTAATATAATATCTATCATAATATAATAAATCAAGCCTTCTGAAATATGGAATCAGATTGTTGTCTCTTCCCTCATCCAAGAGCCCCTGTGAACTCTCTCACATTAGATCCCTGGGCCAGCCCTGCTGCAGATCCCCTGGCTCTGGTCCCTCACCACATTTCCTGCTCAGGAGGGTTTTTGGTGGTACCTCCACAAGGGTTCTGCTCTGTTTGCAGCTGGGGGTGTAGAGCTGGAGTTTGCCCTTGGATCAAGGAGATGCTTTAACCCCAGGGTGCTGCTGAAGATCTTGTCGTGCTTTGTCGGATCTCAGGATCTCAGTCCTGAGGTGCCGAGCCACTGAGAGCACCCTTGGGGGGCTCGGGAGTCCTGGAATGTTCCAGAAGTGTCTGGTGGCTGGACTTTGACTCTACACAGGAGACGACACCTGTATGAGGACAGGAGGGTTTCACCGGGGTGAATGGTGAAGGGATTGGTTAATTAGAGAGGGAAACACAGGGTTTAAGATTGCTGTACAGGGGGGTTTAGAGAAGTAAGATGGAGGAATTGGGGCGTGTCCTGTCCTTCTTCTTCTTCTTCTTCTCTCCATCTTCTGTGGTGATGGTGGCACTTTGGGATTGGTCATTACTAAAAGTCCACCGGACAATAAGAATAAATGGTATTGGGGAAAAATGATAAATATTGTACACGTAACCATGGGTATAAAGATAGGTGGCTGCCAGGAGGGCAGCACAGTGTGCCCATGGCTGGCTGCTGAGCAGAGCTCTGTCAGGCCGAGAGAAAAATCTTTTAGATAAACATTTAATAAACATAAAAACCGAAAGAAGAACTGAAGCCTCTTCTCGTCCTTCGATACGCGGCTGCCCCAAGGCCACCCCGGGCCTTTCCAGGCCCTCCAAACAGCCGAAAACCCAACAGTGCTTCACTCCCTGCACGCTGAGCTGGGCAGGGATGAGTCAGGGATGAGTTCACAGCAGGCCATGCACACACAGTGTGTGCTGTGCAATGCTCTGGGCAGTGGCACCACCTTCAGCTCTGTGCCCTGCTCCTGCCTTGAGTGCAGTTTGGAGAGAGAAACCAGTTCTTGGTGCAGTTTGGATGGAGAAACCAGTTCTGGGTGCAGTTTGGAGAGAGAAACCAGTTCTGGGTGCAGTTTGGAGATAGAAACCAGTTCTTGGTGCAGTTTGGATGGAGGAACCAGTTCTGGGTGCAGTTTGGAGAGAAACCAGTTCTTGGTGCAGTTTGGATGGAGAAACCAGTTCTGGCAGCAGGTGGGGACACAGTCGGGGGTTTGTGTAAGAACTTGTTCTTATTGGCAGTTTGGTTGGAGAAGCCTTGCTGGTGATTGCTGGGTCCAACTGCTGCATGGGAGAGATCCTAGTATCCCTCCTCCAGGAGAGAAACCCTGCTCGTGCTTCAGCCCCAGAGAATCTGATGCATTCACAGGTTAATTCATGTTTGCTGCAGTTTCTTTGGGTTTGCTCAGCCTGGCCAAACTTCCCAGCACTTTCCTGGGCCTGCTTTCCCGGAGCTGGCACCACATGGGTTGGATCTGAGAGGATTTCACACAGAACAGAGCAGCAATTCCTCCTGGAGAGCTCTGGGAGCTGCCTGGCCCTGGTGATTTGTTGTTCCTTTTGTTTGTGTATAACCAGAAGCTCTTCATGAGTTTGAGATTTCCCCTCTGTGAATCCAGCAGCTCTCTGAGCTCCTTCGTGGTGAACATCAGTGTAGGAAAATGAATTTATTTTTGGGCTTATTTTATTTTATTTTATTTTATTTTATTTTATTTTATTTTATTTTATTTTATTTTATTTTATTTTATTTTATTTTATTTTATTTTTTGGGCTGCTGTGGCTCTCAGTTTGGGCTCCCAGTTTGGGCTGCCATGGCTTCCAGTTTAAACTGCCAATGCTCCCAGTTTGTGCTGCCAAGGCTCCCAGTTTGGGCTGCCAATGCTCCCAGTTTGGGCTGCCACAGCTCCCAGTTTGGGCTGTCATAACTCCCAGTTTGTGCTGTCATAACTCCCAGTTTGGGCTGTCATAACTCCCAGTTTGGGCTGCCACAACTCCCAGTTTGGGCTGCCATAACTCCCAGTTTGGACTGTCCTAGCTCCCAGTTTGGGCTGCCGTGGCTCCCAGTTTAAACTGCCATGGCTCCCAGTTTGAGCATCCATGGCTCCCAGTTTGGGCTGCCACAGCTCCAGTTTGTGCTGTCATAGCTCCCAGTTTGGGCTGCCAAGCTCCCAGTTTGGGCTGCCATGGCTCCCAGTTTGGGCTCCCAGTTTGGGCTGCCATGGCTCCCAGTTTGGGCTGCCATAGCTCCCAGTTTGGGCTGCCATAGCTCCCAGTTTGGGCTGCCATAGCTCCCAGTTTGGGCTGCCATAGCTCCCAGTTTGGGCTCCCAGTTTGGGCTGCCACAACTCCCAGTTTGGGCTGCCATAACTCCCAGTTTGGGCTGCCAGTTTGGGCTGCCACAGCTCCCAGTTTGGGCTTCCTGGCTCCCAGTCTGGGCTTCCTGGCTCCCAGTTTGGGCTGCCATAGCTCCAGTTTGGCGCCAATGCTCCCAGTTTGGGCTGCTGTGGCTCCCAGTTTAACTGCCATTACTCCCAGTTTGTGCTTCCATAGCTCCCAGTCTGGGCTGCCAGAGCTCCCAGTTTGGGCTGTCCTAGCTCCCAGTTTGTGCTGCCAATGCTCCCAGTTTGGGCTCCCAGTTTGGGCTGCAATAGCTCCCAGTTTGGGCTGCCATGGCTCCCAGTTTGGGCTGCCATGGCTCCCAGTTTGGGTTTCCTGGCTCCCAGTTTGTGCTGCCAATGCTCCCAGTTTGAGCATTCACGGCTCCCAGTTTGGGCTGCTGTGGCTCCCAGTTTGGGCTGCCACGGCTCCCAGTTTGGGCTGCCATTGCTCCCAGTTTGTGCTGCACAGCTCCCAGTTTGGGCTGCCACGCTCCCAGTTTGTGCTGCCAATGCTCCCAGTTTGGGCTGCCACGGCTCCCAGTTTGGGCTGCCACAGCTCCCAGTTTGGGCTGTCATGGCTCCCAGTTTGGGCTGCCATAGCTCCCAGTTTGGGCTGCCATGGCTCCCAGTTTGGGCTGTCCTAGCTCCCAGTTTGGGCTGCCACAGCTCCCAGTTTGGGCTCCCAGTTTGGGCTGTCCTAGCTCCCAGTTTGTGCTGCCACAGCTCCCAGTTTGGGCTGCCATAGCTCCCAGTTTGGGTTGCCATAACTCCCAGTTTGGGCTGCTCCCAGTTTGGGCTTCCACAGCTCCCAGTTTGGGCTGTCCTAGCTCCCAGTTTGTGCTTCCACAGCTCCCAGTTTGGGCTGCCATGGCTCCCAGTTTGGGCTGCCACGGCTCCCAGTTTGGGCTCCCAGTTTGGGCTGTCCTAGCTCCCAGTTTGGGCTGCCAGAGCTCCCAGTTTGGGCTTTCATGGCTCCCAGTTTGTGCTGCCATAGCTCCCAGTTTGGGCTGCTGTGGCTCCCAGTTTGAGCATCCACGGCTCCCAGTTTGGGCTGTCATAGCTCCCAGTTTGGGCTGCCATGGCTCCCAGTTTGGGCTGTCATGGCTCCCAGTTTGGGCTGCCATAGCTCCCAGTTTGGGCTGCCACGGCTCCCAGTTTGGGCTGCAATAGCTCCAGGTTTGGGCTGCCATGGCTCCCAGTTTAAACTGCCATGGCTCCCAGTTTGAGCATCCACGGCTCCCAGTTTGGGCTGCCATAGCTCCCAGTTTGGGCTGCCATGGCTCCCAGTTTGGGCTGCCATGGCTCCCAGTTTGAGCATCCACGGCTCCCAGTTTGGGCTGTCCTAGCTCCCAGTTTGGGCTCCCAGTTTGGGCAGCCACAGCTCCCAGTTTGGGCTCCCAGTTAGTGCTGCCAGAGCGCACCAGTCGCAGCCTCCTCTGGTTTTGCTTTCTCATGCCAGCAGGCTGCCTGCCTATCCCGTGATCAGAGCTGTCAGGCACAGTCTGAGGAAGCCATAAGCAAGCAATCAGATCATTTTTATTTACATTTTTCTCTGAGGCTTCTCAAGATCCTGGGCAAGGTGATTTTTCCAGAAAATATCACGGTGCCAGGATGTAACTATTGATTTTTGGGGCAAAGTCTTGCAGTTGGGCTTTGAGATCCCATTGTACCAGTGAGGGTGGTGGGCTCTGTCACCCTGCTGTGCCTCCAATGCTTTTGGTTTTCCTTTGTAGCCCTAGAGATAACCTGGGCTACACATCCCTGTGAGCAATGCAGAACCCTTCCAAATAAAATCCTGATCTCCTTTCCAGGCATGTTGGGATGAATAATAATAATAAAATACTTTCAAAATAAAATCCTGATCTCTTTTCCAGGCATGTTGTGGTGAAGACCTCTCCCAACCACAAGTACATCTTCACTCTGAGAACTCACCCCTCTGTTGTCCCTGGCAGCATTGCCTTCAGCTTGCCCCAGGTATGGCTTTCTATGACTTTCTGCTCTGCTACAAAATAAACAAAATCTCTTTTTTAGGTTCAGGATTGATGATAAGTTCTCTAATTGGAATAAATGTGTGCTGCAAATCTGATTTCTGCCAGCAAAAGTTCAAGGATGCTCACACTGCAAGTGAAGTGACTGTGCTTGTGTTGTTTTGATATATTTTTAGTGCATGGTGGGATAAAGATACTGGAAAATGTGTAATTTAACCTTCTAAAAAAACACCAGAAAGAAACTATTTGAAAAGGAAAAATCTAAGCAATATCTTCCATTCCTTGTGAATCTTTAAATCCTTGGCTTTAAAGGGTTTCTTTGCTGTGTTTTTCATTTTTAAGACCTGCTGGAAGTTTTATTGACCACATCCAGTCATTGTTAGTATTTATAGATGAAAACTGCAATGAAATGCATAAAAAAACCCCAAACCCCTTTGTCTCCTCTTTCTTAATTAAGTCATCATCAGATGTTAAATGCTGGTTAGAATAAATAATGAATATAATTAACTTCTACATTGAAAAATGAAACTTGAAGCTTTGTACTGCTCTCACTGAGTCTCATCCCATGAACCTGCAGCAGTTGTGGTCTCTGTTTCAGCACTTTAATGTCTCCCTGCCACTCCCTGCTCCATGCTGCAAACACAGCAGATTTGATTTCCTCAGCACATCTTGGCACAAGCCCCCAGATGACATTTTTGTTTTTGATGTGCTGCTGGAACTGGGTCTGTCCCAATGAGTGGCTGGGGGCTGTGTGACCTTCAGTGTTCCCTGGAACCTCTCTGGACAAGGTTTTACCATTTCATTCACCCTCTTTCAGTTTAAAGCCACTTCCCCTTTTTCTTTTGCTACAATCCCTACTAAAAATTCTGTGTCCTTAAAAAGACTCAAGCCCACTTAAAGTATTGAAAGGCCACAATGAGGCCACAAACCCCCATTCCCTCAGCCTGTCTGCACAGCAGAGCTGCTTCAGCCCTCTGAGCATTGGCCATTCCTGATACTGGGTTTGAATTTTAAAATTCCCAATATTTCCCAGAGCCCTGGATAGCTGCAGTCAGTCTGACACCCACTGTGTGTTTTCTGCTCCTGTCCAGGAGTGTCTGTGCTCTGAGGCCTCCAGAGCATCTCTTTGTGGTACACTCACTGTTCACATGGAGCTCTTGACCACCTTCATTCTGTGATAATCTTGATTTTGACTTGGAGTTCTTGACCACCTTTATCTGTGCTAATCTTGATTTTGACTTGCAGTTTTTGACCACCTTTGTTCTGTGGTAATCTTGAATTTGACTTGCAGTTCTTGACCACCTTTGTTCTGTGATAATCTTGATTTTTGACTTGGAGTTCTTGACCACCTTCATTTTGTGGTAATCTTGATTTTTTACTCCTAACACTGAAAGCTGGGAGTTCTTGACCACCTTTGTTCTGTGATAATCTTGATTTTGACTTACAGTTCTTGACCACCTTTATTCTGTGGTAATCTTGATTTTTGACTTGCAGTTCTTGACCACCTTTGTTCTGTGATAATATTGATTTTTGACTTGTAGTTCTTGACCACCTTTGTTTTGTGGTAATCTTGATTTTGACTTGCAGTTCTTGATCACATTTGTTCTGTGGTAATCTTGATTTTGACTTGCAGTTCTTGATCACATTTGTTCTGTGGTAATCTTGATTTTTGACTCCTAAAACTGAAGGCTGGGACAAGTTTTGTATCCTGAGAGCCTAAAACACGAATTGCTGTGCAGTGATGACAAACCTTTAGCAGAAACCAGCCGGGTGAGCATGGTGGGGGTTGAAGAAGAGGAAAATCCACAGAGAAGATCCTGAAAAATTTTCCCCCAGAGGTGCTGGCACTGCCCAGGGAATGGTCCCAGCCCTGAGGCTGCAGAGCTGCAGGAGATGCCCAGGGTGGGATTTTTGGGGTGTCTGTGCAGGGCAGGAGCTGCACTGGATGATCCTTTGTGGTCCCCTCCCACTCAGGATATTCTGTGGATATTGGAGAGAGTGTAAAGGGAGAAGTGTTCACTTTGTAAGCAAAGTCATTGTGTTCCTTCTCCCAGACAAAAAGGCAAATACACAAATGATGATAAATTACAGCTTTTCATATCTCCCCAGAGCTGTTTGTAATGACCCCTGCATGTGCCTGGTGCCTTTATTTGATACCTGAGGCTTGTGAACATGGCCCAGCCCTGATGAGAGCTGAGAACACCCTGTCAGTCTCTAACACAGCAGCAGCCACTGGGAAAACCACAACTTTGCACTCATCAAGCCAGAGCTGTTGGAATTGTAAAGGTTATAGATATTTTTGTGTCACATAATTCGTGAACCATTTCCCACTTCTGCAGTTCCATTCTCTAAAGGAATTTCCAAGGGACCTAAAGATTTGAGCAGTTTCATTTTTATAGGTTCTCTTGGTTCAGGTAATATTGTACCTTGGAGCACATTAGAGCAAGCTTTTCAAATGCTCCTGGGGTGTGTAACAGCCATTGTGGTACCTGTGGATGTTCAGAACTTGGGCTGTGGTAGGAAATGAGCAGAAGGACAAAAAACCCCATCCAGCACCCCAACTTCTGCCTCCAGCATGGTGGGGACACCAGAAACCTGAAGGAGGTTGGACAGAACAACCTTCTGACGTCACAAGAACTATTTGGAGAGATTATTCAATGTTTTTGACTTATTTCCTGTTAATTTGGGGGTCTTTGGGATATTCCATTCTGTTCCTTTTTTCTGCTGCTGAGGGTTCTCAGGGGATCCTGCTCCTCTGGGTGAGGAGAATACCTAAAAAGCATTATTGAATGTTTTTGGCTTATTTCCTGTTAATTTGGGGGTCTTTGGGATATTCCATTTTGCCCCTTTTTCTGCTGCTGAGGGTTCTCAGGGGATCCTGCTCCTCTGGGTGAGGAGAATACCTAAAAAGCATTATTCAATGTTTTTGACTTATTTTCTGTTAATTTGAGGGTTTTTGGGATATTCCATTCTGCTCCTTTTTTCTGCTGCTGAGGGTTTTCTGGGGATCCTGCTCCTCTGGGTGAGGAGGCTGCCTAAAAACCATTATTGAATGTTTTTGGCTTATTTCCTGTTAATTTGAGGGTCTTTGGGATATTCCATTCTGTTCCTTTTTTCTGCTGCTGAGGGTTCTCAGGGGATCCTGCTCCTCTGGGTGAGGAGAATACCTAAAAGCCATTATTGAATGTTTTTGGCTTATTTCCTGTTAATTTGGGGGTTTTTGGGATATTCCATTTTGCCCCTTTTTCTGCTGCTGAGGGTTCTCTGGGGATGCTGCTCCTCTGGGTGAGGAGGCTGCCTTTGAGAGGGCAGGTGTTTGTTCTGAGGGCCAGGTGTTTGTTCTGGGGGCCAGGTGTTTGTTCTGAGGGCCAGGTGTTTGTTCTGAGGGCCAGGTGTTCTGCAGGACAGCTTTTTGTTCTGCAGGACAGATGTTCTGACCTTTTTCTCTTGTTTTTCAGAGAAAATGGGCCGGCCTTTCCATCGGGCAGGAGATTGATGGTGAGTCAGTCAGAGCAATTGGGATGTGTTCACAAAGCTGAATTCATGTTTCCACCCTGAATTTGCATCTCACAGAGCTCCAGGTGATGTGAGGGCCTCCTCAGTGAAGGAGCTGCTCTCCTCTCTGCAGCTTTTTTGCTTTTAATGTTTTCCAGCCCTGGGCAGGCTGTTTTGGCAGTTTCTCCAGATACCTGCAGGTATCTCAGCCTGGCTCTGTGTGGGATATCAGTGTCCTTCCTGCTCCATACAGGGACCTGCAAGGAGCTTGGTCTCTTCTCCCATAAGAAAAGGGACAGGATGGAAGGAAACAGTCTGAAGTTGTGCCAGAGGAGGTGTAGGTTGGATATTAAGGAAAATTTCTTCACAGAATGGGTTGTAAAGGCTTGGAACAGGCTGCCCAGGACAGTGGTGGGGTCACCATCCCTGGAAATGTTTGAAGAACTGGTGGATGTGGCACTTGAGGACATTATTTAGTGATGACCATGGTGCTGGGTTGATGGTTGATCCTGGAGGCCTTTTCCAACCTTGATGATTTTGTTAATTGTGATTTTTTTTGCCTGCTGGTCTTATTTTAACTGAAGAAGAACCTATAACAGGGGAAAATTAATTTGTCATAAATTAATTTGTTTCTTACCCTTGTTTGGCTGCTGATCATGTGCCAACTCAGAGATCAGTGTTTTCAGTACTCAGGTCTTTTGGGGAAAGAAGCACTGATATTCTGTGAGCAGTTTGTGGCTGTAAAACCTCCCAGCTACGTGGGAGCCTGTGTTCACAAAAATAATGCAGTGCTTCTGTGCACAGTGACTAAATGTCATCTGACTCCGTGCTGGGTGGAAGGGATTTGTAAAAGCATTCTGCAGGTAGGGAGAATGCTCACAAAGCCAGTGATTTCCCAGGGCTCCTGCTTTGTCCTGCTCCCCTGATAACGTGGAAGCTGTGCTTTAAATGTCAGTGTAAATGCAGCCCACAGCTCTGTGCAGCAGTGATGAGTGCTGCTGAGCCCCTGATGGTGCAGTGAAGGTTCTACAGGTGAGTGATTTTCCTGGTGGGAAGGTATTGAAGTCGGAGGGAGAGACCCACCTTGCATTGATCAGCATCACTCCGATTTATTAATCAATCAGTCACTTTTTATAACAGTGTTAATCAAGTTCATGCATATTGCAAAATCTGAGCTCACAACAGGTCAGAGATAACACACCAACCCCTCCTTATGTTTTCAACACCAAGATTTGGGTTCTCAAAATTATTCTCGCTTTCCCAAAACAGCCAATATTGAAGTTTACCATATATTGAAGTTGGAAGGGAGACGACCCACCTTGCGTTGGTCAGCCATCGACTCCGATTTATTCATCAATCAGGCACCTTTTATAACAGTGTTAATTCACTTCATGCATATTGCAAAATCTGAGCTCACAACAGGTCAGAGATAACATACCAACCCCTCCTTATGTTTTCAACACCAAGATTTGGGTTCTCAAAATTATTTTTGCTTTCCCAAAACAGCCAAAGATAGAACATCTACTTGTTATGAGAAAGCTGCCTGAGAACTCTGATGTGCAAGGTTCTCAAGGCCTTCATGTTTGTCACTTTTACCTGTAATTAAAAACAACCTGAGAGCCTCTGCTGTTCACAGAAACAGGCTGTGAGAACCTGTCCCCCACAGCTGCCTTCCAAGCCATCCCTGAAAAAATCTCCAACAGGAAGGCACAGTGCTCTGAGGGATGTGTCTGTCTGTCCTGCTTTCTGTGCACTCCAGCTGCACCAGCTCCTGTGTTCCCAGCAAAGATGCTCAGCTGGAGCCAGGGCTGGCTGTGCCTTCCCACCCCATGGATGTCCTGCTGCCTTCCCACCACAGGGAGGTCCCTGCTGAGTTCCCTGCTTCTCTCTGGAACATTCCAGGCTCTTGGAGCTGGTGCAGTCTCTGCTGGGTTTGCTGATCCCCTCAGCACTCAGTCCTGGCTGTAAGAGCCTCATGATCTGACCAAATCCAGGCACTGATATTCCAGAAATGTTGGAGATTTTTTCAGAAATGGCTTAGAAGGCAGCTGTGAGGAGCACATTCTCACAGCCTATTTCTGTAAACAGCAGAAGTTCTCAGGTTGTTTTTAATTACAAGTAAAAGTGACAAACATGAAGGCCTTGAGAACCTTGCATACCAGAGTTCTCAGGCAGCTTTCTCATAACAAGCAGATATTCCATCTTTGGCTGTTTTGGGAAAGTAAAAGTAAGTTTTGAGAACACAAATCTTGGTATTGGAAACAAAAGGAGGGGTTGGTGTGTTATCTCTGACCTGTTGTGAGCTCGGGTTTTGCAATGTGCATGAACTTAATTAACACGGTTATAAAAAGTGACTGAGTCAATAAACGGAGTCGATGCTGAACCAACAAAGGTGGGTCTTCTCCCTCCACTTCAATACAGAAAATTTTATTGGACAAAGCCATGAGGTTCAGCAAGGAAAAGGAAACTGCTCAGGGGTGACCTGGAAGGTGAGAGGAGCTCCTGGGTTTGCTTAGCACCCGGCCCCAAAGGGGTGAATTTCAGCCCATGGGGCTTAGCTTTTTTCGGGAGAAACTCAGTGCAGCAGATCCCCGGAGACAAGTGATTTTTTCATCTTATTATTCCACTGTTATGCTGTGGCAGCTCTGCTCCCCCAGGAGGAGGTGTTTGGGTGTGGCACCTGCTTCGGATCCGACCCCCAAGGGTGCTCTCGGTGACTCACTCAGTCCTGGGGTTGGATCCCACAGATCAAGCAGTGTTACTACCTTTGCTGTGGCGCTCTCCGGGGGTGTTGGTGGCTTGTTCTGGTCCTCGGCAGCTCTCTGCCTTCACGTGAACAATCCTGGGGGATTGTTTTGCCATCAACCTCAGCATCTGCAGGTTTGTCCTGGAGCCATTCTGCTGCCAGGGGCTGGACAGGAAATCCCAGATGGAGTGAAGAGCCTTTCCCACATTCCCCTCCTCCTACTTCATCCTTGCTGCTCTTGGCTTCTCAGATTCAAAGCAAACCTTCAATGCTCCTCAGTCTTGTGGAGAATCTTTCTGCACTGCTGGGCCTGCCTGTTTGTGAGGTGCTGACCATGCTGGGCAGTCCCTGGAGCTGTGGCTTGTGCTGCTCTTTCCTTTCCATCCTCTTCATCCTCTTCATCCTCTTTGCACCCTGAGAGGTCTCTTGTTTCCCTGTGGGATCAGGGTGGCAGTGACACTGCAGTGCCTTCCCTGCCCCTTGGCTTTCTGTCCAGGGGATTCTGCAGCACTGAAGGGAGCCTGGAAATGTCAGTGTGGGCCCAAGGGCACCTCTGGGCTCTCCTCAGTCTCAGGGATGAAGGGCAGTTGATGATGTGCTTTGTTTTGGGCTGACAGATTCCATTGCTGCATTTGAATGTGCACTTCTGTGCACTTCAGTTCACTTTCTGCTGCCTCATCTGGAGAACAGCTCAGCAATTTTGTCAAGGAAACCCAGTGATGGCCTCTTGTCACTGCTTTTGGCCAAGGCAACCCCTAAAGCTGCTTTTGGGCTTCCTGGAGATGTGTCCAAACCCTTGGGTGGAGATACAGCCATGTGGGACCATAGCACACCTGGATTTGCTTTCATTGTCCTCATCCTCCAAAGTCTGTGTGGTGTTTGAGCTGTTTTAAAGGCTTATTAAGAGTTTTTAGAGCAATGCAGGGATTTTCAGTGAAAAATGTGATTTTTCAGTGGCAATTTTATTGTATTTTTGACCTTTCAGTTGAACATGGGTTAAGAGAAAATAAAGAAAGAATATATTCAGTTTTACCAAGTGAAATTCTCAAGGGAAGAGTGTTTATTGCCAAACTTGTTTAATACACTGGGGGAACCTTAAATATGCTGGTTTTTGTTTTTTTTTTCAGTTTCCTTATACACTTTTGACAAGACCAAGCAGTGCATTGGCACCATGACCATCGAGATTGACTTCCTGCAGAAGAAGAACATTGACTCCAACCCCTATGACACAGACAAGATGGCTGCAGAGTTCATCCAGCAGTTCAACAGCCAGGCCTTCTCTGTGGGCCAGCAGGTGAGCTGGGCTTTGAGGGACCCTCTGAGGGTGCCAGGAGCTCTGCAAAGGCTGGGTGAGGGGCAGGAATTGTTCTTTGTGTGAAGTGATGCCTCAGGTTTTAGTTTTTTTGTATTTTTCAGGCTCTGTGCTGCCTTAGTGGGTGGGTCTGGGTTCACATCAGGGGATGGTGAGCTCTGTGCACAGAGACAAAACAATTCCTGCTCCAGCTGGGCACCAAGGACAAATGAGCCAAATCTCAGGCCAAGAGCACAAACACCGTGGGCTGGAGAGAGAAAAACAAGGATGGGGCTTGATGGGTTAAATCTGTAACTGGACAATTAACTCCAATATGCAAATGGAGCAGAGCTTATAAAAGTGAGAGACCCTGTGACCAGTGGGGCATTTTGGGTTCATCTTGGGTTCATTTTGTGATCATTTGGGTTCACCTGGGATTCATTTTGTGACCATTTGGGTTCACCTGGGATTCATTTTGTGACCATTTTGGTTCATCTTGGGTGCAGCCCTGGCTGGGCTCTTGTGCTGCCCAAGGTGTGTATATATATTATATATATAATATATAAAAATATAATATAATATAACATAACATAATATAATATAATATATACTAAAGAACACAGAAAGCATACTTACAGAAGGCTAAAAAGATAATATTGAAAACTTGTGACTTTTTCCAGTGTCCCATTGAGTCCTTTTAATAAATCCCTGCTTTATTCTTTAGCTCTGTCCAGTCTCTGCTCTAGCCCAGCCTGCACAAGGATGTTTTTATGAGCAGTAAAACCTTTGTGACTGTCACTGAGAGCATGGCCAGAGGGGTTTAGAATCCATCCCAAATCTGTGAGGAAAATCCCAGGGTTTGGGAGAGTTTGGGTCTCTCTGTGTTGGATGTGAGCATGGCAACTTCTGGAATAATTTAGGAAGTCACTTTTGCCTCCTTCTGTATAAGATCAAGACAACCATCAGGTTTAATTCATTCTCAGTGGCACCTCCCAAGTGCAGTGCATTTAATTATTCTGGAATTGTCCCAGGCCAGGCTGGACAGGGCTTGGAGCAGCCTGATGTGGGGGAAGGTGTCCCTGCTATGGCAGGGGTGGCACTGGATGAGCTTTAGGATCCTTTCCAGCCTGAATTGTTCTGGGATTCCATGATTTATTGCTGCTCTGGGGACTTGAGCAGAGAAACAGGGATGAAATATTTTTCTTGGGGACCTTGGAAAGTTGATGTCCTGTAATTGAGCCTGCAGGGGTGTGCAGAACATGGGCTTCAGCCCCTGCACAGCCCTGTGTGATAATCTCTGCTTTGCCTTGCTCTCAAAACAGCTCAAGGTTTGTCTCCCATATAATTTACACCTTGCAGGGTCTGAATCTTAAACCAGTTGAAAATACAAACTCAAGGAAAGGGAGGCAAGGCTGCAGAGCCAGCCTGGTTTTCTGTGGGATGGACCCTACTCATCATCACATTCATTCTGTCTCTCATTAGCACTGCTCCTGGAGTGTCCTTGTCAAGCTGAAATGGAAAATATCTGAAAGTTTTGAGCTAAATTGTTCTCCATGACTAGCACCAATTATTGAAGTGAGAGGGAAATGTCATCAGATGATCCAGAACACTGAGCTGGGGAGAAGGGGAGGGAGAAATAGATGATTTTCTTGGAAGGAGGATTTTTCTTTGAGTTTCTCCAGCTGTCTTTGTGTTCTGTTACTCTGATATTGGGACATGGTCAGCACTCCAGACTGAGAGCTTTACAGGATTTTCCTGTGAATCCAGACCTTTACAGGGAAAAAACTCCAGGGGAGCTGCTGGGTGGTTAACTCAGTCTTCAGGATCATTTGATCTCCTTTCAAATCTTACTAGTCTTGCCAGAATCCTTTTCAGCTTTTTTTAATGAGATTTGTTTTCCCTTTCCACAGCTGGTGTTCAGCTTTAATGACAAGCTCTTTGGGCTCTTGGTGAAGGACATGGAAGCCATGGACCCCAGCATTCTCAAAGGGGAGTCTGGAACAAGCAAAAAGCAGAAGGTGGGCTCCCAAGAACTCCTGGGCTTTCCTTGGGGACTGCATGTTCGGTTTTCGGCTGTTTGGATGGCCTGGAAAGGCCCGGGGTGGCCTTGGGGCAGCCGCGTATCAAAGGACGAGAAGAGGCTTCAGTTCTTTTCTCGGTCTCGGTGTTTATTAATTGTTTATCTAAAAGATTTTCTCTCAGCCCGACAGAGCTCTGCTCAGCAGCCAGCCATGAGCACACTCCCCTCCCTCCGGGCAGTCACCTATCTTTATACCCAAAGTTACGTGTACAATATTTATCATTTCCCCCAATACCTTTCACCCTTATTGCCCAGTGCACTTTCAGTAATGATGTCATGGTTTGAGCCTGGCACAGAGCCGGTGCCCCCCATGAAAGTGCCCTCACCCTGGTGTCTGCTGTGAGATGTGACCAGGAATAAGCAAAACAGGAATAAGCAAAACAGAATAAGCAAAAAAAATTTAGCTTAAACATAAAGAACACTTATTACCTAAACTACAGGGAAATAGGAAAAACTATAAGGAAAAGAAAAAAAAATTGAAAACCTTACAAAAACCACTTTCCTCCTCCCCACTACCTGACTTTCCAATCCGATACATTCTCCAAAACACCAACTGCCCAGCCTGGCACCACACTTTAGTATACTCAAACTGCAGTTCATGAAGAGGAGAGGAGTCCTTCTTGTTCCATAGGCTTCCCCTGGAAACACACTGAAACCTCGTGTGCTTCCTGTCACTTCGGCACCGCCCGTAAAAAGTCCTTTTGCCGCTTGTGACATCTTCCTTCCATGCCAGTGCTCTCACCACTGAGACATGGACCAGAGCTGCTTTTAGGGTTGTCTTTCAAGGATGCCTTGTCTCACTCCAAAAAGGCACAGTCTCTGCTTTGGGACATCTGTCCCCCCATATTTTTCCAACCCCCTGGGGCGGGGGTCCTCACGATGAACCCTCCTGGTTCTGAGCCACTGCTTCCCCTAAGTGCAGTCTCTGTGTCACAGGAACAACTGAGTCCATGGCCACAAGAAAAGTCCAGCCAAAAGGCCACTCCAAATCATCTCTCCCCATTCAATCATCTCCACATTCTTCGGGCCAGGTCCTTGTCTCATCTCATCTCTTATCTCCCTTCTTATTCAGCTTCGAGGAGGATTAGCATTTTTGCAAGGCCCCAATCATGAAAGAAAGGGGTTAAAACTTTCAGTCTCTGTCTGTCCCGGAGCGGCACTCCCACACACGCTGCCGCTCCGGCCGGGCACTCTTCCTCCCCCCTTCTCCTCCTGGGCCGGCTGCTATCACATTCGGTGTCGCCGGCTCTCTCTCTCTCCCTCCTGGGGGGGGGAATGGCTGCCCGAGGGCTGACTCCCTGGGATCTTCCACCCTTCCATCCTCGAAGCCCCCTCACCTCCCATCTCTGTCCAGGCCCAGGGCCTACCACGTGGCTGCCCCTCCCCCGCCCAGCAGCAGCGACTGGACAGGGGAGGGTGATCTGACCTCTTCGCCGCGACGTCCCAAGAGAACCTCCCAAGGCCAAAGCCCTGCTTTTAACCCCTGTGTATTCTCGGAGGTGTGTCCAAACCCCACTGGCTACACCAGCTGCCAGTCTCAAACTCAAAACCTTCATTGGTTTGACCACAGCTTCCCAGAATTCCCACTTCTTCCTGGTCAAACCACCACAAAGTGCCACCATCACCAAAGAAGATGGAGGAGAGAAGAAGAAGAAGGACAGGACACACCTCAATTCTTCCATCTTACTTCTCTAAACCCCCCTGTACATAAATCTTAAACCCTGTGTTTCACCTTTTAATTAACTAATCCCTCACCATTCCCCGGTGAAACCCTCCTATCCTCATACAGGTGTCGTCTCCTGTGTAGGATCAAAGTCCAGCCACCAGACACTTCTGGAACATTCCAGGACTCCCGAGCCCCCCAAGGGTGCTCTCGGTGACACCTCAGTCCTGAGGTGCTGAGATCCCACAGCTGCAGAGCTGAAAGTCCTGGCAGATAATGCCAGCAGGGGCGGTTTGGGTGAGCTGCCTTTGGAGAAGTCACAAATCTGCCTCATCAGAGGGGACAAAGGGCCTTGTCTGCAGTTCAGTGCAGCCTCCACTAAACTGCAGATCTGGGGAGGATACAGGAATTTTGCTCATGGAAACAGCCTCTCTTGAGTTTTTTTTGTCTTCCAGATATGTCCAGTTTTGATTTTTCCTTCTGTAGAAAGGACAGGATTTTATTTTCTCCTTTACTTGCTGAAATAGAACAGTTGGGTTTGAACTAAAACAGTAACTTTTAAAAGTCAGGTTGTTTTACCTGGTGAGCTTCTCCATTCAGTGGTGTTTTAGAGGTGGGGTTGGTATTTTTCATTCTTCCCAGGAAATGGAGATTTTGCTGCTTTTTCCTGCCTTCTGAGATGTTCTTGGAGATACCTGGAGCAATCTGAAGCTCAGTCTAATGGTAATTAATGTAATTATTTCTTTCCTTTCCCTTTGCAGATCGAGGTTGGTTTGGTTCTTGGGAACAGCCAAGTTGCCTTTGAGAAAGCTGAGAACTCCTCTCTCAATCTGATTGGTGAGTTCCTGCACCCACAGAGAAATAATGCTTGAGATCTGCTGCTGTTCAGGCCCAGGGGACTTCATTGCCTGCAGGCTGTTGTTTGTCCTCACTCCTAGGCTCAGATTATCAAGGCCAGATGGACCAGTAGATCCAGAGACAGCAGCTGTTGGAAATATTTTATTTTATTTTATTTTATTTTATTTTATTTTATTTTATTTTATTTTATTTTATTTTATTTTATTTTTTTGGGGCCACATTTGGGGCTGGGATTTTGTGCCACAGGCAGTGGGAGGGTGTGAGGCTCTTGTGTCACCACACCTTGCACCTCAGCAGAGTTTTGGGCTGAGCACTCAGCCTGTGCTGAAACCCTAAATTATTGTATTTAATCATGGCAGGGAGGAATGATCAATCTGACTCCATGTTCTCAGAAGGCATATATTATATTATATTATATTATATTATATTATATTATATTATATTATATTATATTATATTATATTATTATATTATATTATATTATATTAATTATATTATATTATATTATATTATATTATATTATATTATATTATATTATATTATATTATATTATATTATACTAAAGGCTAATTTATTAAAGAATAATATTATTAAAGAAATATAATATAATATAATATAATATAATATAATATAATATAATATAATATAATATAATATAATATAATATAATATAATATAATATAATATAATATAATATAATATAATATAATATAATATAATATAATATATACTAAAGAACACAGAAAGGATACTTACAGAAGGCTAAAAAGATAATATTGAAAACTTGTGACTTTTTCCACTGTCCCAACACAGCTTGGCACTACTTGGCCATTGAATCAAAACAATGATTCAATCATTAACAATGAAACAGTGATGATACTATATTATATCAAAGAATACTAAACTATACAATACTAAAGAATACAGAAAGGACACTTACAGAAGGCTAAAAAGATAATAATGAAAATCTGTGACTCTCTCCAGAGTCCTGACACAGCTTGGCCCTGATTGGCCAAAGAGTGAACACAACTCCCAGCAGAATCCAATTTAAAAACACCTGTGGGTAAACAATCTCCAAACACATTCCACAACACAGGAGAAGCAAATGAGATAATTATTGTTGTCATTTTTCTCTGAGGCTTCTCAGCTTCCCAGGAGAAAAATCCTGGGCAAAGGGATTTTTCAGAAAATGTGAATGTGACACTAACACAGCTCTGTGGGCTGATTGCTGTAATTAAGCGTCCTAATGAGGGTAGAACTGTTCATAGCACCAAATGGAACTTGCAGGGGCAGGGCAGTGAGTTCCCACCTGTGACTGTGGGATCACACCCCATCAGGTTTCACTCTGCTGCCAGGACAGTGTGAAATAACCCTGTGCATAACCCTGAATACATTATATTCCCAGGGGATTGTACCTGGTTAATGTTCAGAGCCATAAAATGCCCTGGCATCTCCCTCTTGGCACGTGTGGGGTTGCTGCTGCTCTGGGAACAGGGTCCCTTCCCCAGGATTCTGTTTCATTGTCTTCACACAAGACAAAAGAGCTTCTTGTGCCTCAATTTACTTCTGTCAAATTGCTACTTCATTTAATCTCCTCATTGATCTGAGGCAGAGCTGCTTAATGTGCTTTGTTGGTCTCTGGGGAATTGTAAAGTTCTGAATAATTAAATTGTGAGAGAGGAGATGAAAGTGAAGTGAGTGTCACTGATGTCTGTAAAGGGCCTGCATGATGTCAATAGAGAAGAATTGTAGTAATTTTTTTAAAAAGCCAATTCTGTTTGTTCTGTTTAGCATAAAATTGTGTTATGAAACCACTGGAAGAGGTTTTAATCCAATCTGCAAGAATTTTCCTGTGCTGAGGTGCAGCCAGAAGGGGGGAGTGTAGGCCAAGCTCTGTGGGAGCAGGAACTGGCTGAGGGGTCTGACCTAAAAGCTGGAGTGGGATAATAAACCCAGGGGAATTGTGGATTGGTGCTCCCTGGAGGGGCTCTGTGTCCCAAGTGCTGTCCCTGGCATCTGACCCAGAGGTTTGTTTGTTTTGCTGCCCTTGGAATTGAAATATTGATTCCAGATGTGTTTAGACCAGGATTAAAGAGTCTGGGTTGAGCTCACACAGAGCTGCTGTTTGCTGGACTTCCTGCACTCATGCTGCTCATTCATTATCTGGCTGAACTGGAAATAACTCTTAGAAGAGCTTGTGGAACAGAGCAGCAAAATGCTCACTGGTTGTTTGCTAGGATGGGATATTGGGAATTAGGAACTGTGACCTGGGAGGGTGGGGAGCCGCTGGCACAGGGTGCCCAGAGCAGCTGTGGGTGTCCCTGAAACCCTGGCAGTGCCCAAGGCCAGGCTGGATGGGCTTTGGAGCCACCTGGCATAGTGGAAAATTGTCCGGTTTTCGGCTGTTTGGATGGCCTGGAAAGGCCCGGAGTGGCCTTGGGGCAGCCGCGTATCAAAGGACGAGAAGAGGCTTCAGTTCTTCTTTCGGTCTTTATGTTTATTAATTGTTTATCTAAAAGATTTTCTCTGGGCCCGACAGAGCTCTGCTCAGCAGCCAGCCATGAGCACACTGTGCTGCCCTCCGGACAGTCACCTATCTTTATACCATGGTTACGTGTACAATATTTATCATTTTTCCCCAATCCTTTTTATTCTTATTGTCCGGTGCACTTTCAGTAATAACCAATCCTAAAGTGCCACCATCACCACAGAAGATGGAGGAGAAGAAGAAGAAGAAGAAGAAGGACAGGACACGCCCCAATTCCTCCATCTTACTTCCCTAAACCCCCCTGTACAGAAATCCTAAACCCTGTGTCTCACTCTCTAATTAACCAATCCCTTCACCATTCACCCCGGTGAAACCCTCCTGTCCTCATACAGGTGTCGTCTCCTGTGTAGGATCAAAGTCCAGCCACCAGACACTTCTGGAACATTCCAGGACTCCCGAGCCCCCCAAGGGTGCTCTCGGTGACACCTCAGTCCTGAGGTGCTGAGATCCCACAGAAAATGTCCCTGCCCATGTGGCACTGGATGGGTTTTAAATCCCTTCCAACCCAAAGCCACCTGTGACTCTGTGATCTTTGTGATGTTCTAGGGTGGGAATGGCCCCCATGGGGAAAACCATGAAGAGCCAACCCTTAAACCCTGTGCAAGTCTGAGGAAACATCCCATTTCTGCAGTAATTAAGGATAATTGGCAGTTCTTTGGTATTTCTCTGGGTTGTCAGATCTCTGTGTGTTTCCCTGCTAGCTGAGGGTGCTGAAAGCCATGTGCAAGGTTGATCTGACTGATAAAAATGTCAGTGCTTGAATAAACCTAAGGTGAAACTACATGGGTTTGTTTAGAGGCTTGAATAAAATTTCTGGAGAAGGTTTGGAGAGGTGCAGATTTAGAACCTGAGATCTGTACAGAAAAATCAACAGAAACTGTAATAAAGCATTAAATTAGAATAAAAGGTGATACATTGGGAAGGGCAGTAGTTAAGGATAATTGTCAGTGTCTTTGCTGTTTCTCTGGGTTGTCAGATCTCTGTGTGTTTCCCTGGTAGCTGAGGGTGCTGAAATCTATCTGCAGGTTTGATCTGACTGATAAAAGTGTCAGTGCTGGTTTATAGGCTGGAATAAACCTTAGATGGGACTACATGGGTTTGTTTAGAGGCTTGAATAAACCTCCTGGAGAAGGTTTGGAGAGGTGCAGATCTTAGAGAACCTGAGATCTGTACAGAAAAAATCAACAGAAACTGGAATAAAGCATTAAATGAGAGGAAAAGGGTGCTACACTGGGAAGGGCAGTAGTTAAGGATAATTGTTAGTTCTTTGCTTTTTCTCTGGGTTGTCAGATCTCTGTGTGTTTCCCTGGTAGCTGAGGGTGCTGAAAGCCATGTGCAAGGTTGATCTGGTGGATAAACTTGTTTTTAGGCTTGAATAAACCTAAGGTGAGGCTACATGGGTTTGTTTATAGGCTTGAATAAACCTCCTGGAGAAGGTTTGGAGAGGTGCAGATTTAGAACCTGAGATTTGTACAGAAAAAAATCAACAGAAACTGGAATAAAGCATTAAATTAGAATAAAAGGGTGATCCACAGGGAAGGACCAGCCTGTCTTGTCTAAGGGCAGCCCTGCCTCATGATCCTTCAGCAATCAGAGCTCTGCCAGCAGGGCTGACATGGGCTCATTGTCAAAGCTCCTCCAGCAAAGTTCTTTGTCAAAGTTCCTTAGGAAAGAATCAAACCAGAGATCTGTGGGAGAGAAGGTCCTTGCATGAGTCAGTGAGGGATGAAAGGGAAGGAGGAAATGGCTGATGGCAGTGGAGTTTGGTGGGAATCTCTTTGCTGCTCATTGTAATTATTGAATAAGCTGGAAAAGGCTGGAGCAATGAGGTGCCCAGGCTGGCTCTGAGCTGAGGACTGAGGCAGGAAATGGCAGAGGAGATTCAGTACAGAGAACTGTCAGTGATGTGTGGGAGGAGGAGCTCCCCTGACCTGGGTGAAGCTGGTGGCTGTAGAGGGCCCAGACCCCAAACAGGAGTATTGTATTTGCAGGGAGGAATGGTGAATCTGACTCCATGTTCTCAGAAGGATAATTTATTACTTTATGATACTATATTATATAAAAGAACACTATACTAAACTATACTAAAGAATACAGACAGGATACTTACAGAATGCTAAAAAATAATAATGGAAACTTGTGACTCTCTCCAGTGTCCCAACACAGCTTGGCCCTAATTGGCCATTGAATCAAAACAGTGATTCAATCATTAACAATGAAACAATCATTACTTTATGGTACTATATTATATCAAAGAATACTAAACTATACTATACTAAAGAATACAGAAAGGATACTTACAGAATGCTAAAAAGATAATAATGAAAACTCGTGACTCTTTCCAGTGTCCCAACACAGCTTGGCCCCAATTGGCCATTGAATCAAAACAATTCACAGCAGAATCCAATGAAACAATCATCTGTGGGTAAACAATCTCCAAACACATTCCAAAGCAGCAAAACAGAGGAGAAGCAAATCAGATAATCATTATTTTCCTTTTCTCTGAGGCTTCTCAACTTCCCAGGAGAAAAATCCTGGGTGAAGGGATTTTGAGAAAACGTGAATGCCACAGCAGGATCAAGGCAATGAATGCTGCACCCATCTTTCAGTGTTGTACCTGTTGTTAGGAGCTGTTAAATGTGGGTGCTAAGAATGATCACATCTTGTTCTGGAGGGATATGAACAAAGCAGAGCATCCATCATTCTGTCCTTGTACTGAAGGTACAACCAAACTGCAGCACCTGTAGGTCCATTTTCCTGTCAGAGGGTGTGGGAGGAAGAGAGAAGAGGAGCAAGGGTTCCAGTGTGGAGCTGGGCATTGCAAAGGCAGGACTGAGGAGGATGCAGGACAATCCTGCATCATCCCAGCTGGCCTGGAACAGGGTGGACACTGCTCCTGGCAGCAGCCACATGAGCTGGGTGCTGAGGTTATGTGGGTCCAGGGTGAATCTGTGTGTTTGAAACCATTTCTTGGCTTTTGCAGGTAAATCAAAGACCAAGGAGAACAGGCAGTCAATCATCAACCCTGACTGGAATTTTGAGAAAATGGGCATTGGAGGCCTAGATAAAGAATTCTCAGATATTTTCCGAAGAGCTTTTGCTTCAAGAGTTTTCCCACCTGAGATTGTGGAACAAATGGGTGAGTATAACCTGGAAAATAAGATAAGATGGATAAGATTGCACTGAGTATAACCTGGAAAAGATTACACAGAGGATAACCTGGGAAAGGTTACACTGAGGATAACCTGGAAAAGGTTACATTGAGGATAACCTGGAAAAGGTTATATTGAGGATAACCTGGGAAAGATTACACTGAGGATAACCTGGAAAAGGTTACACTGAGTATAACCTGGAAAAGGTTACACTGAGTATAACCTGGAAAAGATTACACACAGGATAACCTGGAAAAGGTTACATTGAGGATAACCTGGAAAAGGTTACATTGAGGATAACCTGGAAAAGGTTATATTGAGGATAACCTGGAAAAGGTTACATTGAGGATAAACTGGGAAAGATTATGTTGAGGATAACCTGGAAAAGATTATAATGAGTATAACCTGGAAAAGGTTATAATGAGTATAACCTGGAAAAGGTTATATTGAGGATAACCTGGAAAAGGTTATATTGAGGATAACCTGGAAAAGGTTACATTGAGGATAACCTGGAAAAGGTTACATTGAGGATAACCTGGGAAAGATTATGTTGAAGATAACCTGGAAAAGATTACACTGAGTATAACCTGGGAAAGGTTACATTGAGGATAACTTGGAAAAGGTTATAATGAGTATAATGTGGAAAAGGTTATCTTGAGTATAACCTGGGAAAGATTACACTGAGGATAATGTGGAAAAGGTTACACTGAGGATAACCTGGAAAAGGTTACACTGAGGATAACCTGGAAAAGATAGTTATATTGAGTATAACCTGGAAAAGGTTATATTGAGGATAACCTGGAAAAGGTTATGTTGAGGATAACCTGGGAAAGGTTACATTGAGGATAACCTGGAAAAGGTTACACTGAGGATAACCCTTCCAGGTATAACCTGGAAAAGTGTGGCTGGGGGACAGTCCCTGGTGTGTGAGGGCTGGACACACCCTTGTGCTGCTGTAGCACAGCAGTTTCTGAGGGATCCAACAGAGCCTCTTCTTCCCCTGCTGCTCCCAAATGTATTTTGCACTCTTGTTGCTTGGCTGGGGAAGAGAGACAAACCCAGCACCAACACTCAGCCCTGCCCATGGAATGTCTGAAGGAATGAGACACGTGGTTTAACTGGATTCTGTTCTGCTGGAACTGAAACTGGGGCTCTGAGCAGCCTGGTCTGGTGGAAGGTGTCCCTGCCCATGGCAGGGGGTTGGAATGAGATGGATTTTTAGGTCTCTTCCAACCCAAACCATCCCATGGTTCTGTGAAACTCTCCCTTGAATGCTTCATTTATCCATAGCAGTGACAGTGCTCCTGTTTCTGACTGCCTGGCCATGTCTGTCCATGCAGCTCAGAGGAAATTTTGTTTTAATGCTCCTGCCATAATCTCTTTGACCTCCCATTCCTCCTGGCAGCTGCACCATGAGCCCTGTCCTCCCCAGCCTGAGCCCAGTAATCCCAGTATGGATGGGCTGTGAGCTCTGCTGCTCTGGTTTGAAGTGCTGGCAGGCCATGGCACCTCCTGGAGTCTGTGAAATAAAAGCACAGATTCTAAATATAACTTCTCTTTTTGGGTCAAGGGAAGGAAAGGCAGTGCCAGTACTTGGTAAACATCTGCTGGCAGGCAGATAAATGGTGCAGGGTTGAATTTTTAGGAAGCAGTGTGCAGCTGCAGGTGTCTGGTTCTGTCCCAGAACGTGGCTGGGGATGTTCTGGCTGCTCCTTGTTCTGGGAATATAATCTGTGTGGGCTCCTATTTGAACTTGGAATCCATAGCTGTGTAATTTCTGTGTATGTTTATGTTTCTGATCCACCTTCCCTCTCCCCACAAAATGAAGCAATCAAGATTTTGATTACAAACCAGATTTCCATCAGGAGCTCCATCCTGTTTGTGTGGGGGTGTGTGGAGCTTCCAGTGCCTGTGGAATTGATGCAAAATAAACTTCCCTGGGATGTGCCTTCAGTCTTGCCTTGGGGATTTGGGCACGTATGGAGAAACCCCAGGGCTGATTCTCTCTCTCTCCTGCCTTTTAATTCCTCTTGATGTGAGAGCTGAGGCCTTTGGGGGATGCTCTTGGTTCTCATGGGTTTTGTGGCTGTGGGCAAGATCAAACTTTCTCTGCTCCTGCTTGAGAACATAAAATGCTTAGATTTGTTAAATATTTAACTGCTCTGCAGAGAGAGGGAAGAAGAGAAATGGTGCTGGCTGTGGAAAGAACAGCTTTTACCCACAGGCACTGGTGGCCAGCTCAGCCTCCTGCACTTGAAATATTTTTACCTTTTGAAGCAGCTATTGTGGATATTCATAAAGCCTTCCCATGGAGCCAAGCTGGGAGAGCTGGGGCTGTTCAGCCTGGAGAAGAGGAAGATCTTGGAGCCCTTTCCAGTGCCTAAAGGGGGGTTATAAAACAGAGGAGAGTGTTTTTTTGACATGGGCAAGAATGGGAGTGGTTTTAAACTAACAGAGGAGAGACTTGGGTGAGATATTGGGATGGAATTCTTCCTTGTGAGGGTGCCCAGAGCAGCTGTGGCTGCCCCTGGATCCCTGGCAGTGCCAAGGCCAGGTTGGACATTGGGAGCACCCTGGGACAGTGGAAATTGTCCCTGGGGTGGCACTGGGTGGGATTTAAGGTCCCTTCCCAACCCAAACCATTCTGGGATTCTCTGATTCTGTGGCTGCAGCACAGAGCCCTTGGCTGGGACCACATGTGAAGGAAAAAGGTAAAAGATAATTGGTGTTGTTTAATAAAAGAAGACAAATATTCTGTGAAGGACCACTGGTATTTGGATTACCCTGGGCAATGAATTAAAGGTGTGCCCCATTAAATTACATTTAGTACAAATATTCTTGCTGTGCATGTTTACAGCCAGGCTGCACAAAGAGACTTTTTTCAGGGAAGAAGTTGGACTGGGAGCAGAGCTCCTGAGCTCTGATTAACCCCAGGGCTAAAGAGCTTATCTGAAATTTGAAAAAAAAACCTAAAACTTTCTGACATTCATTTTCTTTGCCTTAGTTATAACTTGCTCTTAACTATATTTCAGATCTGAAATGTCAGTGTGACAGCTGTTCACCTTTGTGAATAATTTATTGGGAAAGGAAAAGCTGGAATTTGCTTGCTGTCTGGTGCTGCAGTGCTCACCCAGTTGTGTTCTTTGCCCAGTGCTCCCAGCCTGCAGCTTCCATGCCAAATGCAATAAATATTTCTGTCCAGACCTACACAGAGGCTCTATAGACCCTTCCAGCATTACTTGCAATTTGTGTGTGGTTTATCTAACTTCCATGGAATGTTCTGGGTTTGGAGCACATAAATCAATGTTAGTTAACCATATCATCCAGGGGGGAAAATGCTCTGCTGGTACAAGAGCAGGAATGTTAGATCAGCCCCAGCTGGCACTAACCCTGGCCTGGAAGGGGCAGTTTGGTTTTTTGCCATCTGTGATGTCCCAGCCCTGTTCTGGTGGTTTTGGGCTTGCATGGCTCTGTAGGGAACTAACACAGCTGGCAGCAAAAAATGCCATTAATGAAGAGTTTGTAGGGTCAGTGTTCAGCCAGATCAGCTCCCTGGGTGTGTGATGTGACAGAATCCCAGAATGGTTTGGCTGGAAGGGAGCTCCAAGCCCATCCAGTGCCATGGCAGGGACACTTCCACTGCCCCAGGCTGCTCCCAGCCCTGGGATTTGGGCACTGCCAGGGATCCAGGGCTGGGCACCCTGGGCCAGGGCCTAACTGGGAAGATTGACTGGTGCCAATCCTGTGGCTTTCAAATGGAATTAAATCCTTACCTGGATGAGGTTTGAGGAAACATTTTGGTGCCTCACTCACTTCTGAGGAAGGAACTTCACACCTTGGGGCACTGCTGGAGGGAGACACAGGCAGTTCTCCCTGAGGGCAGCCCTGTTTCCAGGGAATCCTCCTCCTTTCCAGGCCCTTCCAGGATGTCTGTGCCAGCTCAGGGTGTGTCACTGTGCTGGAGGGAATCTGCCTTGGGTTGCTCTCTGCTGCATCCCCTTGCTCCAGCTGAAGCTCCTCTGTTTATTGACAAATGTTGTGGTTTCTTCCCATTCAGAAAGACGCTGGTTTTCTGCTGAGCCTTTAAACCAAGCTCATTCCACTGTTCTCTCTCCTTGTTGTTTTTCCTTTCCCCCTGACTCCAACAGATATTTATTCACTTGGAACAACATTTTTGATATTTGGTGCCTGAAGCTGTAACTTGCAACAAACCTCTAAAGTCCCTTCTCAGACTTGAAAACAAAACACTTGTGGTGACCCTTTTGAAAACAAAACGCTTGTTCTGACCCTCTTTTCCTTATTTAAGAACACTCTGGTGTCCCCAAGCTCTGAAACAGAGCCTTGACCTGCAGCAGAAAAGCGATTTCTCTGATTTCTGTGGCACATTAATTCTTGTGGAGGCCTCCAAGAGCAAATTGTGCATGGACATGTTGTTTAATAACAGGTAGAGAAATGTTTGGTGTTACAGGTCATGTTCCTTCTAAGAAATGGAACTCAAATTCCCCATTGTCTCCTGCTACCATAAATAAATTAAATCAGATTTTTTGAAGGTGGTTTCTGTTTCCTGGGATCCATCTTGGCCTGCCCTCTTGGTCTCAGAGCTCTGTAGTTTTGAAGTCCAGCTCATGATGGAGAAGTGAAGTATCAAGAACACAAGGGGAACATTGAAATGAGCAGACACTCAGATTATTTTCTTCCTCAGATCCTGTCTGAAGTGGAGGCTTGTCTGTTAAGCTGCCTTAAAAATTAATATATTAATGTTCTCAAAGTAGTCAGAGATACTGTAAGAGAAGAATAATGATGGAAAGGTTCTCACCCAGCCATTCTGAAAATAGGGTCATTTTAATGCAAAATCAGTGGCAGGGATGTTTCACCTCAGCTGGGGCGCTGGGAATGCCTCAGCCTTTGCATCCAGCCTGGTCCTGTCTCTCCAGCATTCTCCAGGGCAGTTTTGGGATTCTGAAGCCATTTCTATGACCTCTCCATCACCCATCATTATTTCTGCTCCTTTCCCTGCTCAGGACTGTGGTGCCCAACCCAAACCATGGATCCATTGTGGATCAGCAGGTCCTGGCTGGGAAGAATCCTCCCTGGGATGATTTTTTTTGGTGTGTTTTTCAGTATGAAATTCATTATTCCTCCCCAATTAGACACTCATGCATCAGGTTACATGGATTTCAGATGAATTTAATCCTGTGTGTTTGTAGCTGTTGGCTTTGCAGTGTGCAGATTTAATTGGAGCATTCTGTTCTGTTCCATCTCCCAGGCACCACATGCCACTAAATTCAGGAGGGATCATTTCTCACTGTGCTTTAAAGTTTGTGGGGTTTAATTTTAATCTGCTTTTCATCCACCTCTAACTTCATTCAGCCTGTGTGTCTAGGAGGGTGTCTAACACATATTTATATCTTTAGGGAAGTTTAAATGTCCTTTTCTTGCTTTTTTTGTTTCCTCAAAGCCTCTGTGTGGGGACCCCCATGTTTTCCTAGAGGGAAGTTGTCTCAAAGTTGTTCTGGCTACTTCTTGTAGTCTTGTTTTCTTCTACCCACTCAAAAAGACATTTTCTCAGAATTTCCCAGCCATCAGGTTAGTGCTAGCTCTGTGCAACACAGTCAGAGAACAGCTGAGGTTCAAAGGGACCTCTCAATTCAGTCCAACCCCAGAGTTCTCTCCCTTTTCCCTTTGCAACACCAGGGGTGACATTCACCATCTCCCCCCTGCTTTCTCACCCACCCTGTTCAGGTTCTCACTGATTTTGAGGTGATTTCACCCACTCTGAGCTCCCTTGGGTGAAGTTCATGTCCAAGTGATCTGCCAATATCCAACACTTCTGAGTTCTTGTGTCCCTTGTTCTTTTTCTGCTTCTGTTGCCTGTTCCTACCCATTTGTCACTTTTATTAATATCAGCTGTCACAGCAAATGTCAACTCCTCACTGGTGTAAATAAGTATTTAACAGCTTGAACTCAGCATTTGCTGTTGTTTACTCTTCTTCCTTGCTGAGGAGGGACCAGTGCTTTCCTAAAGGGAATTAACCTGAAATTCCCTGCTCACCTTGAGGCACCTGGATCCAGGCTGGGTCTGGGCACTGAATTCCTTTGGGGAGAGCAGTGAGGAAGTCCCTGACCTCTGTCACTTGCTTTTCCTTCTAAAAATCAGAGATTGACTTTCCAGGGATGGGGAGGAAAGTGAAGGAGCCGAATTAATCAGAATTCCTGATGTAATTTGTTCATGTGCTGGGTTGCTGGATGAGTACAACTGGAAAACTTTGGAGGATGGACCAGTGCTTTCCTGTCCTTCTCCTCCTAAAGGAATTTCACCTTAAGTGCTCTGCTCACCTTGAGGCACCTGCATGCAGAGCCTGCCAGGCTGAGTCTGGGCACTGAATTCCTTTGGGGAGAGCAGTGAGGAAGTCCCTGACCTCTGTCACTTGCTTTTCCTTCTAAAAATCAGAGACTGACTTTCCAGGGATGGGGACGAAAGTGAAGGAGCCGAGTTAATCAGAATTCCTGATGTAATTTGTTCATGGGATGGGTTGCTGGATGCAATACAACTGGAAGACTTTGGAGGAGGGAGCAGTGCTTTCCTGTCCTTCTCCTCCTTGTGGGATTTAACCTGTCTGCTCACCTTGAGGCACCTGGATCCAGGGATTGGCTTTGGTATCCCCCAGTATAGAAAGCGAAGGGAGACGACCCATCCTTTGATCGGCATCGAACTCCGATTTATTGATCCCACTTACACACTTTTATAGTGCTGTTAATTAAGCTCGTACATATTACAAAACCCGAGCTCATCACTGGCCACAGATTACACACCAACCCCTCCTTTTGTTTTCAATGCCTGTGGTTTGTTATTGAAACCAAGATTTGTGTTCTCACCCTGATATGAATGGTTCTCAAGGCTTCCATGTTTGTCACTTTTGCTTTCCCATACCTTATCCAAGGACAAGGTATTTACTTGTTATTGAAGACAGGCTTGAGAACTCTTGCTGTTTACAGAAACGTTTCTGAGAAACAGGCTTGAGAATGAGCTGCTTACAGCTGCCTTTTACTTCTCCATCAGCTGTATTTTTTCATGGCCTTTTTTCCTTCAAGCCATGTCTGAGCAAAATTCTCCAACGCCCCAGGGATGGGGAGGAAAGTGAAGGAGCTGAATGAATCAGAGTTACTGATGTAATTTGTTCATGATGAGTACAAGTGGACAAGTTTGGAGGAGGGAAGAGGTTTGGGGGCAGGAAAGCTTCTGGGCACAGAGTGAGCTGACTTGAAGGTCTTCAGTCCTGGTATGAGAGATGGGACTTCCAAATTCTGCAAAGTCACCAAAGGAAATGATTCCCTTTGAACACAAGAATGTGGAAATGGTTTGGAAGGAGGGGAAGGGGCTTTGCACCAAACCTGCAGCAGGGAATTTCTGCATGAGCCATCAGTGGGGTCTGGGAGGGCTTTGCTCCTGCTCCAGGTGGCTGCAGGGGTGTTGGTTGGTGGCACCCCCAGTTTGTGCCCAGCTGGGTGTCCCCATGCCCTGGGGGGTGTGTGTGTTCACAAGGCAGAAATGTTCAGCACATTCCCAAATTCCCAGTGTTGGCTTTCGGAGCAGGTGGGAATGACCCAGCTCTGTCGCAGCAATCAGGGAATGCTGGTGGGATTGTGCTGCTGTAATCCAGGTGGGATGGGGCTCTGAACATCCTGGCTGTGCTCAGCTTCCCACAGAACTGCCTCAGGGGTTTGGGATCTTTCTGCTGTGCTGATTTCCCTTAGTGCTTGGTTTTGTTTGTTTATACTCTTACCAAAATCCCTTTTCCTGAGGGTCCTGATGCTGCTTTTGTAGCCAGAGGCGTTCTGTTGGAAGTGGATCTCTGAGATGCTGATTTATTTTCATTTCTAGCACATCCCCTCAGAAATGGATAAATGCCCTTGTCATAAATCTCATTATTGCCTGATAGATGTGTGCACTGAGCTCCTCAGAGCCAGTGGGATGTGGTGAGGAATCCCTTTCCAGAGATCCATGGAGAGCTTCACTTTGTCTTCTCTTTCCAGTGGCAGAGGATTTGATAAATCCAAACTCTGGCCATTGAGGAAATAAAAATTCACTTTGTCTTCTCTTTCCAGTGGCGAAGAATTTGATAAATCCAAACTCCGACCATTGAGAAAATAAAAATTCTGGTTCAGGTGTGCCCCAGCTTTGAATTCAAATCAGACACTCTGGGCTTATAACATGAGAGGGAAATTCCACCCAGCTCTGCTTGCAGGGAAATTTTGTGGAGGTGAAGCCAGTGGGATGTGGTGAGGAATCCCTTTCCAGAGATCCATGGAGAACTTCACTTTGTCTTCTCTTTCTAGCAAAGGATTTGATAAATCCAAACTCTGACCACTGAGAAAATAAAATTTCTGGTTCAGGTGTGGCCCTTTCCCTACCCCAGCTTTGAATTCAAAGCTGGGACAGAGAAATTGAATTGGGAAAGGGAAATTCCACCCAGCTCTACTTGGAGGGAAATTTTGTGGAGGTGAAGCCAGTGGGATGTGGTGAGGAATCCCTTTCCAGAGATCCATGGAGAACTTCACTTTGTATTCTCTTTCCAGTGGCAAAGGATTTGATAAATTAAAATTTTGGCCATTGAGAAAATAAAAATTCACTTTGTCTTCTCTTTCCAGTGGCAAAGAATTTGATAAATCCAAACTCTGACCATTGAGAAAATAAAAATTCGGGTTCAGGTGTGGCCCTTTCCCTACCCCAGCTTTAAATTCAAAGCTGGGACAGAGAAATTGAATTGGGAAAGGGAAATTCCACCCAGCTCTACTTGGAGGGAAATTCTGCCTGTGTGGCAGGTGAAGCCCTTGGGATATGGTGAGGAATCCCTTTCCAGAGATCCATGGAGAACTTCACTTTGTCTTCTCTTTCCAGTGGCAAAGAATTTGATAAATCCAAACTCTGACCATTGAGAAAATAAAAATTCGGGTTCAGGTGTGGTCCTTTCCCTGCCCCAGCTTTAAATTCAAATCAGACACTCTGGGCTTGCAGCATGAGGGGGAATTTCCACCCAGCTCTACTTGTGGGGAAATTTTGTGTATCAGGTGAAGCCTGGGAACCCTGAACTTCCTGTAACCTGCCCCAAGATGAATGTGCAGAGATAAAAATCTCCCTGCTGTGCTGGGGCCTTCCCATCCATGCAGGTTCCTGGTGGTGCATCTGAGTGATCCAATCCCACCAGAATGCTTTGATTTTAATTAAAAAGGGGAATTTCACTCCCAAGTAGAAAATCCCTCTTAGACTAAATCAGTTCTTCTGATCTCTCCAATAAATTGAAGAGGGAGAATTGAACAAATAAACTTTATCTTGTCTTTGGGCAGGTGATGCTCTGGGTCAAAACAGAGTTTGACTTCCATTGGTAGCACCAGTAACTCTCCCATTCTTAGCAGTTTAAAATTTTCCCTCATATTTTGTTTTTTCCATATTTGAGTTCCTGTTAATGTCCCTATTCAGCCTCTAACTGTCCTTGAATGGCAGAATTTAAGGCTCAGGTTACAGCAATGACCTTTTTTTGGAGCTCATCAAATGGTGAACTGGCTGGAGATGTCTGCACAGCTGTAATTTGTGTTTAGAAAGATTTTCTCATAATAATATTGACATTTGGGCCACATTGGTGAAATCAGCAGAGAGGGGAGATAAACTTAATCAAAATTCCTGCGTGGTGCAGAGGATCCCACTGTGATTTGAGAGGTAACATTTGGGATTTGTCATCACCTGTCTAATTTTAATAAAGTCCTGCTTGTCCTTAAAACTTTGATTTTAGCCAGGTGAACGTGGCTGTGAAGGGGAAATGTCTGCTGGAGCTGCTTGTGGCAGTTTGATTTGAAGAGGAGCTAATTGCTTTGAGGGTCTGGAATGTTCTGTCACCTGACTTCAATTTTATTGAATTAAAATTTCAATAAAGTTGAATTTTTAACCATTTCCACCCTCATTTGGAAAAAAAAACCCCGTCATTTGGGTTTTTCCAGAGGATTGGAGATATTTGGGATGATTTTGCTGTGGAGTCATGGACTTTTTAGCTTTGGGAGAGGAAAATCCAAAGCTCCAACCCACTGGGGGAGGGCGATTATCTGGATTTTGTGTTCCTTTTATTGAATTAATCTTGACTTGCTGGGCACTGTGGGATCTCAGCACCTCAGGACTGAGGTGTCACCGAGACCACCCTTGGGGGGCTCGGGAGTCCTGGAATGTTCCAGAAGTGTCTGGTGGCTGGACTTTGATCCTACACAGGAGACGACACCTGTATGAGGACAGGAGGGTTTCACCGGGGTGAATGGTGAAGGGATTGGTTAATTAGAGAGTGAAACACAGGGTTTAGGATTTCTGTACAGGGGGGTTTAGAGAAGTAAGATGGAGGAATTGGGGCGTGTCCTGTCCTTCTTCTTCTTCTTCTTCTTCTTCTTCTTCTTCTTCTTCTTCTTCTTCTTCTTCTTCTTCTTCTTCTTCTTCTTCTCCTCCATCTTCTGTGGTGATGTTGGCACTTTAGGATTGGTTATTACTAAAAGTGCACTGGTCAATAAGGGTAAAAGGTATTGGGGAAAAATGATAAATATTGTACACGTAACTTTGGGTATAAAGATGGGTGACCGCCCGGAGGGCAGCACAGTGTGCTCATGGCTGGCTGCTGAGCAGAGCTCTGTCGGGCCGAGGGAAAATCTTTTAGATAAACAATTAATAAACACCGAGACCGAGAAAAGAACTGAAGCCTCTTCTGGTTCTTTGATACGCGGGCTGCCCCAAGGCCACCCCGGGCCTTTCCAGGCCATCCAAACAGCCGAAAACCAGACAGGCACTGCCCAGGCTCCCCAGGAAATGGGCAGTGCCCTAAGGATGCCAAAGCTCCAGGAGCCTTTGGACACCACTCCAGGGATGCCCAGGCTGGGATTTTGGGGTGTCTGGGCAGGGCTGGGACTGGATGATCCTTGGGGGTCCCTTCCCACTCAGAGGACTCCAGGATTCCTTTCCTTTTCCCTTGAACAGGAAGAAGGTGAACATTCTGAGCATTCTGGGAGGTTTTGAAGCAGATTAGTCCAAGCTGGTTTGTGTTTCGTGTTCCAGTCTCCCGGTGGGAGATGAGATTTTGGGTGTGGGGTGTTCCAGCTCATGCACAGAGGGAAATGTTTGTGCTTTTCAGGAATTTCGGATTTTTTGGGCGGTGGAAGAGAAGCTTCTGGGGGATAACTCAGTTGTGCTTCTTCTAAGAGAGAGATTGGGAGCTGCAGGAATCTCAGCACCATTAAAATTGGAGAAGACTTCCAAGACCATGGAGTCCACCCTGTGCCTGATCCCTTCTTTGTCACCAGCCCAGAGCACAGAGTGCCACATTCCTTGGACAAGGGATTCCTGGGACACCTCCAGGGATGGGCACTCCAGACCTCCCTGGGCAGCCCCTTCCAAGGCCTGACCACCCTTTCCATGGAGAAATTCCTCCTGATGTCCCACCTGAGCCTGCCCTGGTACAGCTTCAGGCCATTTCTCCTTGTCGTGTCCCTGTTCCCTGGGAGAGGAGCCTGACCCCCCTGGCTGTCCCCTCCTGGCAGGAGCTGTGCAGAGCCACAAGGGCTCTCCTGAACCTCCTTTGCTCCAGGCTGAGCCCTCCAGCTGCCTCAGACACCTCACAGGACTGAGAAGAAAACCAGAAGAACCAAGCAGGCCCAGAGTGTTGGTGTTCATTGTGAGCACCCTGGCACTCCCTGCAGCACCATGGGTCTGCCTGGCTGGGCTGGGAGCACAGCCCTGACCTGCCATAGACCTTTGGTGGCCTCTGTAACCCTTTGGTGGCCTCTGTGTTCCTTTGGTGGCCTCTGTAACCCTTTGGTGGCCTCTCTATGTCTTTAATGGTCGTCTCTGTAAGCCTTTTGTTGCCTCTGTAACCCTTTGGTGGCCTCTGTATGGTTTTGATGGCCTCTGTATGTCTTTGGTGGCCTCTTTATGCCTTTGATGGCCTCTGCAGCCCCTTGGTGGCCTCTGTATGCGTTTGGTGGGCTCTGTATTCCTTTGGTGGCCTCTGTAACCCTTTGATGGCCTCAGTAGCCCTTTGTGGCCTCTCAACCCTTTGGTGCCTCTTTAACCCTTTGGTGCCTCTGTAACTCTTTGGTGGCTTCTGTAACCCTTTGGTTGCCTCTTTAACCCTTTGGTTGCCTCTGCACCCCTTTGGTGGCTTCTGTATGCCTTTGGTGGCCTCTGTAGCTCTTTGACAGATTCTGTAACTCTTTGGTGGCCTCTTTATGCCTTTGATGGCCTCTGTAGCCCTTTGGTGGCCTCTTTAACCCTTTGGTGCCCTCTGTAACTCTTGAGCAGCTTTCTGCACCTTTGGTGGCCTCTGTATGCTTTGTTGTCTCTTAATGTCCTTTGGTGGCTCTTAACCCTTTGGTGGCTTTCTGTATTCCTCTGTGGCCTCTGTAGCCTTTGGTGGCCTCTGTAGCTCTTTGGTGGCCTCTCTATGTCTTTAATGGCCTCTGTAACCCTTTGATGCCTCTGTAACTTGTGCCTTTGCTGATGGCCTTGTACCTTGATGCTCATACCTTTGATGGCCTCAGTAGCCCTTTGGTGGCCTCGTGCTGGAGCCCAGGAGCTGCTGGAGCGTTGCTGTGCTGGGGTTTCCCTGCAGAGATCCCTTTGTCAGCACCACCCTGGCTGGTGCAGTTTGGTTGCAGAGCAGATCCTGTTCCCCCATGAATAATTCCAGGATTTGACAGGAACAACTTTTAATTTATCTGTGCCTCACTGCCTCCCCTGTGAGATTTGTCTTCAGCTGATGTTGTTTATGGTTTTGACTCACTGATACCTCAGTGCTGACTCATGAGTTCTTTAGGCACAGCTCTGGATTTCTGGAGTAAATGTTTTATCTGCAGAGAAGCCCAGCAGGATTGATTTTCCCTCTCAGCTTTATTGCTGGGCTCAGGCAGTGCAGCACTGCTGCTCTCTGGGGTTTGGGGGCATCAGCTGCTCCTCATGGCAGTGACCTGGAGCTGCACTGCAGTGGATGAACCAGAGAGAGAGGGAGGAGAGCCTGTGGGCTCACAGGAATTAAATAATATTGAGCAGTTGTTCAGACTGAAATCAATTCTGTATTGCCATAACCTTCAGGAGGAAGTGAAACCACAGCAGAGTGATGAGGGGTGGAATTTGGAGACAACCCCAGCATGGGAAGAGATGAGAATCTTGACTCCATGTTTCAGAAGGCTGATTTATTATTTTATAATATATATTATATGAAAAGAAATAGTTTTATTACATTAAAAGTATACTAAAGAATAGAAGTTTTCATCAGAAGGCTTGAAAGGAAAGGAATGATAAAATCTTGTGTCTGCTCACAGGTGGCTGTCATTGGTCATCAAGTAAAAACAATTCACATGCTGGGTAAACAATTTTCCAAATCACATTCCAAAGCAGCAAAACATGGAGAAGCTGAAGCTTCTAAAGATGGTTTTGACAAAAGGATTTTTCATAAAATATGTTTATGTGACAATAAAGGATAAGTGTTTGTCCTTTACAGGCAGAATTGCCCTGAGGTGTGACAGCCCTGAGGGCTCTGTGGGATGGGGTGAGGTTGCCATGGATGGGTCACATTCTTAAAGAAGTCAATCCACAAAAATGGAGTAAAATCAGATTTTCATGTAGTCCTTAAAAAATGGGGGAAAATCTTTGAGCTCCACCATTCCCCAAGCACTCCTGAGGCCTCCAGGTGGCTCTTCAAAATGCAGTTTATTGTATCCAAAATGCAGTTTATTGTATCCAAACTGCAGTTTATTCCATCCAAGATGTCACAGCAGTTCAGGTGACAGAGCTGTGCCTACAGCTGTCAGCTCCAGCTGCAGGCAGCCCTGGAGACCCTTTAGTTTAGGTTACAATGCATTCTGTACTTTTCTTTTGGTTACAATGCATTATATACTTTATATCTTAATACAGTACAACCAATCTATACCTTAACTTTTATCTCTAGCCTATCATAACTACTGTAATTGCCATATTCATGTTACTGTTCTCCAATCACTCAAAGTTAGTCCATTACAGTTTAAGCCAGCAGTTATTTTTCAGTTCTCTTGCAGTGGAAAATTCTGAGATTTTTTTTCTACTTGCACCATGGGCAGGCTTGGTTGCCTGTGCTATCTTTGTGCTTGGTAAAAACATCTTGTTTGAGGTGGGTTTATCCTTTGCTCTAAGGATGTTCTAACATATCCTTTGCCTCCTTGGTTAGGGCTCAGCAATTCTTTTCTTCTCTATCAAAACTTGCTTCCATCTCTATTCATTTTCAGATTCTATATTCAAAAATCTTTCTGCCAAGCGTACCTGTGAGACTTTTGTCAAACTCTCCTCCTTCCCAACACCCTCCTTTATTCTTTGGCTTCTTTGGTCTGTGCTGTAGCTCAGCCTTGTCCGTGATCCCTTCCCTGTCCCTGCAGGCTGCAAGCACGTGAAGGGGATCCTGCTGTACGGCCCCCCGGGCTGCGGGAAGACGCTGATGGCGCGGCAGATCGGCAAGATGCTCAATGCCAGGGAGCCCAAGGTGGTCAACGGGCCCGAGATCCTCAACAAGTACGTGGGGGAGTCCGAGGCCAACATCAGGAAGCTGTTTGCTGATGCAGAGGAGGAGCAGAGGAGGGTAAGGACAGACAGCCATGGGGTGCTGGGGATGAGAGCAGTGTGGGCTGTGTGAGGGTCCCCAGGAGGAGGGAAGAGATGAATCTGAATCCATGTTCTCAGAAGGCTGATTTATTATGATATGATATATGATATGATGTGATATGATATGATATGATATGATACTATATTATACAATATATAGTATAATATATTGTATATATACCAATTGTATATTGTATATATACCAATTGTATATTGTATATATACCATACTATATAATATATTACATTACATCATATGATATATCATATATCATGTATCATATATCATATATCATATATCATATCATATATAATATATAATAATATAGCTATTATATTATATTATATTATATTATATTATATTATATTATATTAACATTACATTACATTATATCATACTATATCATACCATACCGTATTATATTTTATTACATAATAATATATAATATATAATATATAATATATAATATATAATATATAATATATAATATATAATATATAATATATAATATATAATATATAATATAATTATACCATACTATACCATACTATATTATACATCATATCACACCATATCATATAATGTAATGTAATATAATATAATATAAATAATATAATATAACATTACACTATATTACATTATACTATATTACATTGTATTACATTACATTATACTATATCATACCATATCATATCACATCACATTATTATACCACACCATATCATATCATATCATATCATATCATACTATATCACACTGTATCACATTATATTATATTTTATCACATTATATCACAGAATACTATATTAAAACTATACTAAAGAAATAGAATAAGGATACAGACAGAAGGCTGAACAAGAATGAATAATAAAAACTCGTGACTGACTCCTCAGAGTCCGACACAGCTGATGGTGATTGGTCATTAAGTAAAAACAATTCACATGAAACCTATCAAACACGCACTGTTGGTAAACAATGTCCAGCCACATTCCAGAGCAGCAAAACAGGGAGAAGCAAATGAGATAATACTGGTTTTTTCTCTGAGGCTGCTTAGATTCCCAGGAGAAATAATCCTGGTGAAGGGATTTTTCAGAAAATGTAACAGTGACAGAGCAGGAGAGACTGGAAAGGGTCTGAAATCTCAAAATTACTGCTTGCATTAAAGGCAGAGTTCTTGGAGCCCTGGTTACTGAGAATTTAGCACCTCACACATTTGATCCCAACCCTAACAGAAAGAAAATAAGACTCAACACAGAGTCGCTGCTTTGCTTGGGGTTTTGGTTCTTCCTGGTGAGTTGTGGAGTATTGGTGTTGTGCAGGCTCACTCAGTATCAGCTGTGAAAACAGCCTTGGAAGCTGGAAAAGGCAGCTGGGCTCCCTAAAACTGAGATTGGGCAAATTTTCCCATGCTTTTAGTATTTTCTTTTTCTTTTCTTTTGTTTTTTTTTTTTTTTTTGTAGGAGAGACATAATTGAATCTGTTTGGATTTTTCTTACTAAATTAAGCTAGCACATAAGCTTTCAGGTTTTTAGGTTGCAGGCATATTGGTATGTGACAGCACTTTCTATAATCAATACATGGTTAATTTTTCTCATGGATGAGAATAATGTCTTGAAACTAGAGATCTTTGAAACTGGAAGTGAAGATAAAGATTCTGGTTTTTTTCCAGTGATGTTTTTTATCCATTGCTTGGTTTTTTCTTACTGAATTAAGCTGGCATATAAGCCTTAAGATTTTTAGGTTGCAGGTATATTGGTGTGTTACAGCACTTGAAGTGTTATAACCTATACATGGTTAATTTTTCTCAGTAGAAAACTACTGGATGACAATAATGTCTTGAAACTAAAGATTTTTGAAACTGGAAGTGAATATAAAGATTCTGTTTTTTCCAGTGATGTTTTTTATCCATTGCTTTAGCTGGCTTTCAGAACCCCCATCTTTAGTTTCATGGTGTAAATAGTAAATATTTCTTTCATGTGTGCTGTGGTAATTTTTCTCTGCTGTGGATCACTTGATCTTGATAGATTTTTCAGATAAAGAAAATCAAATGTCAGGCTAGTCACAGTTAAATACAGGGAAGTCTTTTTAGAAGTCATTAGCAAATGATCCCTTAATTTTATTCAGCTCACAAGACTCAGGTTTTGGTGGTGACTTGAAATAATCTCATTTCTTCAGCAGAAGGTTTATTAGTCAGTCAATCAGCTCTGTGTGGTTACACAGAGCCATGTGAGCAATCTGCTGGTGGCTGCAGCATCTCTGGGAGCTGCTTTGCCTTGGCAATAGCACACCTGTGAAAATCCACTCGATATTGGCTGCAGGGGCTGGGCCTGATGACAGCTGGGAGATTAAAAAGGTCTCCCAAAGGTTGGCATTGTGCTGCCTGTGTCTGGGGCAGATTGCCAGGCCCAGCACATGCTCCCAGTGATAACATGGGCTGCCCTGGCCACAAAAGATGTTTTAGAGGTGGAATTTGAAGGGAAAAAGCTTCATAATGCAGTCACAAAAAGCATCCTGTTCTCTTAGCAGCTGCAACTGCCTCACCCCTGAGTGAACCTGGAAATGGCAGTGCTGGGGCTGACTGGGCTCCTTAAAGACATTATCAACAAAGCTGCTCTGGCAAGCTGGGGATTTACCAGGTTCAGTGCAGCCTGGGGTGTTCCCTCCCTCCACAGACAGCCCTTGTTCCCTGTCCCTGGTACCTGTCCCTTGCCCAGGTGCTGAGTGCTGGGGCCTTTTGAGCTCTGGCCTTTGCTTGGCTTGCTCAGCTTTGTGCTCTTCCCTAAAACCTGTGCAGCTGCAAAGTCCTGAGTTTGAGCAGAGCCCCCTGAGCCCTCTGATGTGGAGATGGCCAGGATGTTCCCCTGGAGAGGGATGAGATGCACACACACACACACAGGGGTGATACTGAGCACACAGGGACTCTCAGTGCTGTGTCTGTCACATTCACATTTTCTGAAAAATCCCTTTGCCCAGGATTTTTCTGCTGGGAAGCTGAGGAGCCTCAGAGAAAAATGAAAACAATAATTATCTGATTTGCTTCTCCTGTGTTTTGCTCATGGGGAATGTGTTTGGAGATTGTTTACCCAACACGTTGGTTTCTGTTGTGAGTTGTTTTCACTCTTTGGCCAATCAGGGCCAAGCTGTGTCAGGACTCTGGAAGGAGTCACAAGTTTTCATTATTGTCTTTTTAGCCTTCTGTAAGTGTCCTTTCTGCATTCTTTAGTACAGTTTAATATTGTTTAATATAATGTAGTATTATAAAATAATACATTATCCTTCTGAGACCATGGAGTCAGATTCATCATTTCTTCCTGCAAATACAACTCTGTGTCTGTGTGGCTGAGCTTGGTGTTGATTTTGGAATCTGGTGACACTCCTGTCCTGTCTCCCCCAGCTTGGAGCCAACAGTGGGGTGCACATCATCATTTTTGATGAGATTGATGCCATCTGCAAGCAGAGGGGCAGCATGGCTGGCAGCACGGGCGTGCACGACACCGTGGTGAACCAGCTGCTCTCCAAAATCGATGGTGTGGAGCAGCTCAACAACATCCTGGTCATTGGTAGGTGGGCTTTGCTCTGTCCCCAGGGCTGAGTTTTGGTCAGCTCAGGCTGCTGTTGGAGCAGGTTTAAAGGGAGATGCTGCTGTGGTTGGCAGATATTGCTGCTTTCAGCAATTTCCTTATTTAGTGTTTGGTAAGGAGGGTTTCATGCTTTAGGGGAACCTGCAAGGACTGATAGAATTGATTTATCAGCCTGTGGGGGAGTGGGGCTGCTCCTGCTGTGCTGGTCCTGCTGCAGGAGCCCAAGGACAGGCAGGCAGAGCCACAGGAACAGGTTTGATCCCTGTTGCCCTGACTCTCCCTCAGCATCCCAGAAGATGAGTGCCTGCTGTCTGTTTTCTTGGGACTCTTTGAGTGTCTCCCTTCCTCTGTGGGCCGTAAACCCACTCAGGAAACTCAGATAACTGTTTTGTTTTATCTTTCACTCCAGGGATGACCAACAGACCTGACCTGATTGATGAGGCCCTGCTGAGGCCGGGGAGGCTGGAGGTGAAGATGGAGATTGGTAAGAGCCCATTTCCTCAGCCCTGTGGACCCACAGCAGCAAAGCAAATACAGATCCTGATGGGAGCAATCCCCAGCACGGCCCAGGTGCTGAAATTCCTGCATCAATTAAATCAGACCAATAAAGCACCAATTTGGACTTCCCTAGTGATAAACTTGATCTGAATTTCTGCCCAGCAGGGTGGGCAGGCAGGACCCTGAATATTTGTGTGAATGAAAGGAGGTAAATAATGGTACAGATCATTCCTGGGTGGAAATTGCAGGAAGGAGAGGCAAGAGCACTGGGTGAACTAAAGGTTGGCCAAGAGCTTGGTTTGCCATTTAATCTGGCAACTGGAAAAACAATTGGAAAAGCAGCTGTAACTAGAAAGGGACCTTTGTAACTGTGCACAGCCAGTGAGGGTAAATTAGGGAATACCTGATCATGTATGCTTTGTTAAGAAAATAAGCCCAGCTCATCTTAGATTCATGAGAACAAATCACTGACTTTGCATTTGAGATCAGAATTTGGTCAGTGAAGGTTGTGAGTGAAGCTGCTCATGGTGAGAAGGGGCCTTGGAAGGAGGGGACACTGTGTGGGATTTTTGGGGTCCCCAGATGAGGGAAGGAAATGATGAATCTGACTCCATATTCTTAGAAGGCATATATATTATATTATATTATATTATATTATATTATATTATATTATATTATATTATATTATATTATATTATATTATATTATATTATATTATATTACTGAAGGAGAGAGAGTGAGAATACAGACAGAAGGCTTAACAAAATAATAATGAAAAACTCATGATTCTCTCCAGAGCTTTGACACAGCTGGCTGTGATTTGTCATTAAATTAAAACAATTCACATGAAACCAATCAAACAAGCACCTGTTGGATAAACACTCTCCAACCACATTCCAAAGCAGCAAACCACAGGAGAATCAATCAGATAATTATTGTTTTCATTTTTCCCTGAGGCTTCTCAGGAGAGAAATCTTGGCAAAGGGATTTTTCAGAAAATGTGACAGTGGCAATGCTGAGGGGAGGCTCAGGGGGTTTGCAGTGCTGTGCTCAGGGGTTTTGTGTGTTTTTTCCTCCATCCCAGGCCTGCCAGACGAGAAGGGCCGATTCCAGATCCTGCACATCCACACCGTGAGGATGAGGGAGCACCAGCTGCTGGCTGAGGATGTGGACATTGCAGAGCTGGCAGTGGAGACCAAGAACTTCAGTGGTGCTGAGCTGGAAGGTTTGGTTCGAGCTGCTCAGTCCACTGCCATGAACAGACACATCAAGGTCAGTCTTCTACTGGGGCAAAAAAGGGAAAATAATTCTGTTTGGAATATGGAATATTTACCTCCAAATGGAAAGGAGCCTATCAGTGTAGCTTAGGGGATGAAATTCACTTTTTCCCTGTGCTTTTCTTTCATTCTCAATTCCCTCTTCCCCCTCCTGCCCTCCAGGTGCCTCTTGCACAGCTTGCTGGGGTGGTTTTTGAGGATGTTTTGCTAAAAACTGAAAGTCTTGAGCACAGTTTGTGCATTGGACTCAGGAGATGAGGTGGGAATTAGAACAGCCATTTCTAGGGAGGCTCTGCTGGAGCCTGAGCAGCTCAATGTGTTGATCAATGTTCTGTGAGGAGGGGGAGTTTACAACCTCAGAGCTGGTTTGGGGACATAAAGACAAAGGTGGAAGTGTGCAGGGGGCATTTGGAAGGATGGCAGTGAATTGTGGGTGTCCTGTGGGAGAGAGAATTCAGAGAGGTGAGGGGATGGGGACTGACCTGGCCATCAGCTGGGGTCAAGTTCTTGGAGCTGGAATGGTCTGGAAATCCCAGCTCAGTGCTTGTGGGTGGAAACAGCAAAGTAGCAAGGTTACCAGGAGAGGTAAAGAGCAAAAGTGGGGCTGTGATCAAATCCCTGGTGTGCTTGGATTGTGCTGGAACCAGGGTGTGGAATGGCAGCAAGGGGTCAGAGGTACAGGGGGGTTTTCTTTGGAAAAATGGTTAAATTGGGATTCCTGAGCCTGAAAAAGGATGGAGAGGGGTTATGGAGAGTGGGCTGGGATCAGGGAGTGGGGATGGCTCCTCACTGTTTCCTCTGCAAGAACCAGAAGAGCAGAGGAGATGTGCTTTGTGTGGAGAAATGTTCCAGCCATGGAAGGAATCCTGTGCTCCAAATCCAAATTCAGAGGGCTTTGTACAATCTTCCACTGCAGATAAGTGCTGGCACGGTGATCCCCCCACATCCTCTGGTTCGTGCAGCCTTCCCAAGTCCCTCAGCTCTCAGGGACCTCCCTGCCCTCCCATCCCTCTGGCTGCAGGGCCATGGAATGTCAGGGCCATGGAAGGCACAGGCAAAGCTCAGTATTCAGTGGTGTTGAAATGTGAGATGATGAGGTGGTGAGGAAGGAGCCTGAGGCTCAGCCCTGCTCCCCTGGCCAGGACTGGGGGCAGCTCCTGCAGGAAAAGCCCAGGACATCAATCCCACAGCACAGGGACTGTAAGAATCTGCTCAGCCTCAAATGTGAGCAGAGCAAATCACACTTCCATTTAAGTGAGAAATCATTTGCTGCTTAGACATTTTTGTCTCCTGGGAGTGCTCTTTCTAAAAGAAAAATTACTCTTCCTGCTAATTAGTCTTGTATAACCACAATACTTGACAAGTTAAAAGTTATTGTTTCATATAGCAGAAAACCACAAACATCATCACTTTCTCATTTTCTTGTGCTCTGCTTCAAAAAAAAAAAAAATCAGCACTTCTGGATTCTTCCCTTTGCAGGCAAAACATTTTCCTTAAATAATTAATTTTGCTTATAGCTGATGTTTTCTCAGTGCTGGAGTTTAGGGTGAGTTTGGGGAGTGTTGGTGTTTGATCTATTCCCTGTTGTGCCCAGAAATCATGTGGGAAAAGGGGAGAAGGCAATGTGCAAATGTGAAAGAGCAGTCCCCTCCTCTGGGGTGCTTTGTGATGCACATCTCACTAATATATGGATGTGTTTTCCACATGGGAAGTGGCCTCGTGTTGTTTTGCTTTTCAGACACTTTGACATAGTAATTTTGGGTAATGTTCTTTATTCTGAAATTGCTTTTAGCTAAATGAAGCAGTAAAATACTTTATTCTTTCCTGCAACTACTGAAAACTTAAAATATACATCACAGGCCTGACCTAGTTTTCAGAAGCACCTGTGAGAAGCCAGAGCACAAATGGAAAATGAAGGGGCATTGTCTTCTGAATCATTTAAACAAGAGTTTAAATCATCTCTCAAAGTGTGTGTGTGAAAAATTAAAGCATGGGCTCATTAAAGGCTGGGGAGGTAAGAGCACCCTGGTTTTAGGTGTGCACACAGGAATTTGTTGAGTGTTTCAGGTGCCTTCATCTCCCTCTGCAAAACAGAAAAGTGATTATCTGTACTAAAGATCCCCTCAGTTTTTGGTTTGGCTGTGTGTTTGTGCCTTGTGGGTGTTTTTGGGAGAAGGGACTCTCTCATTTCAGCCATGCTCTGGCACAGCAGGATTGCCCAGCCTGGGGTCCTGTGCTTGCAAATGCAGCTCCTCTGGACAAGCCCCATGTCATCATTTTTATTGTTATTTTTCCTTCCCTCATTATTTTTATTGTTATTTTTCCTTCCCATGCTCTGGTGCACTCTGTTCTTACAGGTCCCTGTTGGAGGGGAATGTCTGAGACAGATCTCTGAGGGTTAAATGTAATTTATTTGTCTTAGTTCCCAGCTCAAAGGGTACCTGTGTAATCCCAGTAAGTTCTAGAAGTTTGAACTGGGCTGTCGTCAGTCCCATACTGACCCCAGTTATTATAAATATAATTATATTATATATATAATTAGATTTATATTATATTATATTATATTATAGTATATTATAGTATATTATATTATAGTATATTATAGTATAGTATATATAATATATAATATCATATTACATGAAATGATATGAAAATTTATATATTTTATTATATAATATTATATATCATATTAAATTATTTTATGTTAAATTATATAAAATTATATTATATGAAATTATATTATATTATATGAAAATGATAGACTAAAACTATACTAAAGAAAGAGAAAGGAGACATCAGAAGGCTAAACAAGAATGAATAATAAAATCTTGTGACTGACCTGAGTCTGACACAGCTGGACTGGGATTGGTCATTCATTAAAAACAATTCACATGAGACCAATCAAAGATGAACCTGTTGGGAAGCAACCTCCAAACCACATTCCAAGCAATCAGATAATTATTGTTTCCATTTCTTTTCGGAGGCTTTTCAGCTTCTCAGGAGAAAAATCCTGGCAAGGAAATTTTCCAGAAAATATCACAGTGGGGTGGGACAGCTGCCCTGAGTGGCTCCAGGAGGACTCAGCAAATGCCCCCACAGGAAAATTTTTATTATTGACCCCACAGTGTGGCCTTTATTGCTTTTCTAGGCCAGCAACAAAGTGGAGGTGGACATGGAGAAGGCAGAGAGCCTGCGAGTGACCAGAGGAGACTTCTTTGCGTCCTTGGAGAACGACATCAAACCAGTAAGTGGGGGCTGTGGGGCTGCAGGAACAGCCCCCAGAGCAGTCAGATGGGAGGGAAGGACACTTCCTTTGGGGTCACACAGCAGTGGTGCCCCCTGGGCTGGCATGTGAAGAGCTCTGAGCTCTCTGTTGCTGCCCAGAGAGTCTTAAAGAGAACTAGAACAGATAAAGGACAGCTGGAGGTTTCTTCTCCTTGTCCACTTTTTGGCCACTTCATTTCCTGGGGGTATAAAGACAAAGGTCACCAGTGGAGATCTGCATTTGGAAGGATGTCAATGCACAGGATGCCAGGGAATTTTGGCTGTTCTCTGGGAGAGAGAATTCACACAGGTGGAGGCAGGGATGGGGACTGACCTGGCCATTGTTGGAGCTGGAATGCCAGCTTTACCCTGGGCTGTAGGAGGAGGTTTAAACCTCATTTCTGAGAATTGTCTCTGCACAGTGAGGAGTCAGAACCCACTGGCAACTTGCACTGACTGGAACTGCTTGTGAGGGCCTATGAAAAGATGATTCTGAACATGCCTGGTCTCCACCTGTGTTCAGCCCTCTGAATGTTGGAATGCTGTGAGTCACCAGGGGCTGTGACTGTCTCCCTTCAGCATCTCCCAGAACCTTGCTCCTGCTCATTTTTTGTTTAATTATTTCATGATTTTTCAATGGGATGAAAAATTATTTGGTACAAAAAGTATTTCCCTGTCTTCTACAGGCATTTGGAACCAACCAGGAGGACTATGCCAGCTACATCATGAATGGCATCATCAAGTGGGGGGACCCAGTGACGAGGGTGCTGGATGATGGGGAGCTGCTGGTGCAGCAGACCAAGAACAGCGACCGCACTCCCCTGGTCAGCGTGCTGCTGGAAGGTACAGCTGGGAAAACACCTGGGAATGCCTCTGGGGGCTGCTCTGCTCACCTCTGACACCCTGAACCTGCAGGAAACACCTCGGGGGAGAAATGGAGCTGGGCTCTTTCAGTTTGCTTGGGTGAAATTGGTTTGGGTGTTAAAATTGCTCAGCCAAAGGGATCCTTTGATGGGAAGAGGGGAGAAGGGAATGTGCCCAGGGAATAATCAAAATGTGCCCACTAAATAGGCAAAATGTGCCCAGTGAGTAACCACAATGTACCCAGTGAGTAACCACAATGTACCCAGTGAGTAACCCCAATGTACCCTGTGAAGAACCCAAATGTACCCAGTGAATAAACAAAAATGTTCCACCAAATATCCAAAATGTAACCAGTGAAGAACCCAAATGTACTCACTAAATAACCCAAAATGTGCCCAGTGAAGAACCAGAATGTCCCACTAAATAACCCAAATGTACTCAGTGAATAAACAAAAATGTTCCACCAAATATCCAAAATGTAACCAGTGAAGAACCCAAATGTGCCTGCTAAATAACCAAAGTGTATCCACTGAATAACCAAAATGTACCCAGTGAATAACCCAGAATGTACTCAGTGAATAACCCAAAATGTGCCCAGTGAAGAGCCAAAATGTCCCACTAAATAACCCAAATGTACCCAGTGAATAACCCAAATGTACTCAGTGAATAACCCAAATGTACCCAGTGAATAAACAAAAATGTTCCACCAAATATCCAAAATGTAACCAATGAAGAACCCAAATGTGCCCAGTGAAGAATCAAAATGTCCCACTAAATAACCCAAATGTACCCAGTGAATAACCCAAATGTGCCCAGTGAAGAACCCAAATGTACCCAGTGAGTAACCTGCATTTGGCTGGTTTACAGTGGAGATGTCTCCAGCTGAGTCAGTTTTCTAAATTCTCTTTGAAGTCACTGGAGAGCTCATCAGTGCAATTAGCTGAGTTCAAACAGCCACATTTGGGTGTTTCTGTCTGTTAAAGGTGGATTCCCTCTATCCAGACTGCCTAAGGAGAGTTTTCAGATATTGGAAACTGCTTCCAGTATCTGTGTTAGAGGTTTTGGAGGAGAATTTGTTATATTGGAATAGAAGTTGTTATTTATCTCTTCCCTTTTTCCTTTCCCAAACTCCCCAAAGATGCATTACCTCTGTAGCTTTGGAGTTAACCCTGAGTAATTCCTTGTGTTACTGCCCAGCAATTTCTTCTGTCCCTCCCAACTGATTCATGTTGGCTGCATGGATTCAGGTGTACCTTTGGTCTCTGAATTATCCTGAATTCAGGCAAATAACAAATTATCTTTGCCAGTATTTGGTGTGCCTGCTGCTGGCTTGTTTGCCAAGGTGCCAGCAGAGATCATAGTGAGACAGAACAAAAGCTCAAGAAATTTATCCTAAACACATTTTGGTGCCGTGGCTGCTCCTACAGAAAGTGTAATGCCATATTTTGTGTTGTGGTAAATCATTCTGCATATGCTCAAGCAGTTCCATTAAATGCCTTCATGTGGAGGGTTGGGTTGCAGCAGGAGTTAATGTGTTCCTTCTGCAAGCAGGAAAAACATTCATTTCACACTGCAGATGCCTCTGGATGGAATTCTAAACATACCCTTGGTATCATTCACACTGAGCATTGTCAGAGCTGTTTCCTCCCTTGTTTATTCCTTGTTTGTCCTTTGCTGCAGGCCCCCCCCACAGTGGGAAGACTGCTTTAGCAGCAAAAATAGCAGAGGAATCCAACTTCCCCTTTATCAAGATCTGTTCTCCTGATAAGATGATTGGGTTTTCTGAGACAGCCAAGTGCCAGGCCATGAAGAAGGTACGTGTGTGTCACCCCCTGTGCCTGCTGACAGCTCAGTTCTGGGTTCTCTCCTGCAGGGAAAGGTGAATTACCTTTGGGATGGTTTTCTGCTCTTTCTAGGTCTGGAAATCCTGCATATATTTATTTATAAAATTGAATGTATCACAGAATTGTAGAATGGATTGGGTTGGGAGGGACCTTAAAGTTCTTCCAGTGCCACCCCTGCCATGGCAGGGACACCTTCCACTGTCCCAGGTTGCTCCAAACCCTGTCCAGCCTGGCCTTGGGCACTGCCAGGGATCCAGGGGCCGCTCTGGGCACTCTCTGCCAAGTCCTCTCCTGCCCAATATCCCACCTAACCCTGCCCTCTGGCAGTTTGAATCCATTCCCTCTTGTCCTGTCACACCAGACTCCTGTCCCAATGTTTTTGTGGCACTGAGTGTTTCAATTCTCAGTTCTGGTGTGAGATCCTGGCAAACAGCAGCAGAGCAGATCTGGGGTGAGCAGGGCTGGAGCTCTGCCTGTGGATGGGGAGCCAGGAAGGGCTTAGGGCTGCACCTGGGGAGGGCAGATCCTGCCTGAGTGGGACTGGGACCTGCTCTGAGGTGGGGATTTTATTTAAACACAGGGTTTAACAACCTGGGCACCCAGGGAATGTGAATGAGTGGAACATTTTCATTTCCTGGAAATGGTACTGAATGTTACTCTGACCACACTGGTGCAGAGCTGTAGAGTTTGTAAGGGAAGGAAAGTTCTTAGGAGAAGCAGTGGAGATCCAGTTTGTGACTTGGATTCCAAAAGGAGCCTTTGGATTCACTGGAATCAGGGTTTGCTGGAGGCACCACTGCTGTCCTTAGTGCTGCCTCCTGCTCACACCCAGAGCTGCTCCAGGAAGGGTCAGTGGGCTGAGATCCAGCCCTGGGTCAGTCCCTTCTCCCTGCAGGGCTGCTCTGCACAGTGCCCAATAGCCTGAGGAGAAAAGCTTCACAGCTGTGTCACAGCTGGGCAGGTTCTCTGTGTGTTTGTGTCACATTATCAGTGTTGCCCCAGCTCCTAAAACACAGGAATGGTGCTGGTATCTCCCTGGTTTACAGTGAGCCTCAGGGCAGTAAATGAATAAATAAACCAAATTTGTGGAGGTGGCAGTGTTTTACTGCCTGCAGGGAGCCTGATCTCTCATTCCCCACCTGTTTCATTCTCAGATTATTCCTCTCAGTGCTGCTGTGTTCAGCTGAACCCACATCAGCAGGCCCAGCTGTGGCTGAAGTTTAACTCTGAGACATTTCACTGTTTTTCAGATCTTTGATGATGCCTACAAGTCCCAGCTCAGCTGTGTTGTTGTGGACGACATTGAGCGACTTTTAGGTGAGTCAGGAGGAGGGAGAGCTGTGCTGGCTGCTGCAGAAATATTGATGCATTTGCAATATTGAAACATGGCAAACTGGAAATTATCTGGAACCATTTACTGCAGAAGCATTGAACTGGTTTTGCTGCAGTGAAGTGGATTAAATGTACACCTGCTCCATGGACATTAAAATGAGTTTTTCCTTTCAGATTATGTCCCAATTGGACCTCGATTTTCCAACCTGGTTTTGCAAGCCCTTCTGGTGCTGCTGAAGAAAGCCCCACCTCAGGTAAGGCAGGGATGGGACAGTGGGAGCTATTCCTGCAGGGATGGGACAGTGGGAGATGTCCCTGTCCCTGTTCCTGCAGGGATGGGACATTGGGAGCTGTCCCTGTCCCTGTCCCTGTCCCTGCAGGAATGGACATTGGGAGCTGTCCCTGTCCCTGTCCCTGCAGGAATGGGACATTGGGAGCTGTCCCTGTCCCTGTCCCTGTCCCTGTCCCTGTCCCTGCAGGAATGGACACTGGGAGCTCTGTGGCTGCCTCAGTGCTGGTAATGCTTTGTCTGAATCAGCCACTTTAATCCCAGCCTGCTGCTCCTCATTCACTTGGACATTTCTAGGATAACCACAAGGGATTCAGCTTCAAATATCTAATTACTGGGGGCTGGATCTTCTGCACTTAGCCCTAAAAATACTGACTAAGGAAAGCAGTTTAACCTTCACCATGGAAAGCTGAATTGTGCCAGCCCTGGCTCAGCCATGTGCTCCCTCCCTATTTATAGACCAATTTCTGTGTAATCTGTGATTGTGCTTGTCAGGGGTTTAATTTGCTCTTAACTTGAAATGATCAGGTGTTAATTACAGTGATTGAGGGGAGCTTAAGATCCTGTCTCTCGTGCTGATCCTGTCTGTTTGCACTTTGTGGCTTGATGAGATTTAGGAGCATCACAAGTGCTGAGGGTTCTGCAGCTCGTGCTGGCTGAGGCTCCTTTCTTGTTTGCCATTTTCCTGTCCTTCACTGCCTTTCTGCTCTGTGTGTCAGAGATCTGCATGAATAAATAACATCCTAACAGGAACACCTTGAAAGTTGGTGTCAGGAAAAAGCACAGAAGCTCAGTGTGGGTGAAGTCAGTTTTTTTGTCATGTTTAATATCCTGGCACAGGAGAGTGTGAGTGTTGTTTTCATTAGAGAGTTTGGTGAAAAGACCTTTCAAATCCAGCACTTTGAACTAAATTGTAATGCCACAGCCCTGTGTGAGTGTCAGCCTGGGAGAACAAAGATTTCTCCAGTTTCTAGGCCATGTGAAGCCTGTAACAACACAACAGCATCCAAATTTCATCACATGCTTGGAGCAGAGCAGCTCCTGTGTGCAGCAGCACAGCCATTCCTGGTCCCCTCATCTCCTGTAATCTCTGACCTGCTGTTCCCAAAAATCAGTGGGGAAAACAGAATTTGATTTCAAATGAACTTAAAGTATTAAATTGTCCATTTGCCCATTGCATCCTGGATGTGTGCTGCTGCTGGGCTGCATGAGAGCATCCTGCAGCCAGGTAAAACCTGCAGCAGAGGGCTCAGCTCTGGGCTCACCCCTTTTCTAGAAGGCAGAAGGGCAGGACCACACCTGTGTTCTGTCCCCCTGTCAGCACAGAGGGATCTTGGGCTCCAAATTGAGGCATTTTGCTTAAAAATGGACAGGATTAATCCAGGCCTAAGGCTGTGCCTATGTGTGATCTCTGGTGATGGAAGAACTGGGCTGGAAGTGCCCTGGTTGTGAATCTGACACCAAATAATCTTAAGCTCTTCCTCCTTCCTTGGTGGTTTATTCCCATGTTCTGCCCGATTTTTGGGAGTTTGGCTTGAATGCTGATTTTCTGTGGGCTGAACACGTGGCACATTGCCTTCACCGTGGCTGCTGTGGAAATTCGGGATGGAAAAAGTGAATTTTTCTGAAAATGGGACTGCATCATGAGTACATGAACCCTGTGCTGTGGGATGACCCTGGGATCCTGGAGCAAGAACAAATCCCAGGAAATCAGTGCAGAGGAGCTGGATGAGGGCAGCTTTTTCAGTTTCCTGCCCTTTGGGTGGCACCTGGGGCTCCCCAGAGCAGCACACAGGCTGCAGCTCACAGATATTTGCCAAGTTTGCACTTGTTGCAGAGATTTGTGCTCAGCAGGGTTTGAAATGCCCTGAGGGCTGGGAGACTCTGCCTTGACAGCCAATATTATGGTGACTTAAGCCATAAATTGTTGGAGGGTAGAGAGGAGTGAGTTTGCTGAGGAAATGTCACTGGTTGATTGATCATGTGGGGTTTTTTTGCTTTTTTCTTCTTTTTTAAGTGTCCAGTGTTGGCTTTGTGGGAATCAGGACTTTGGGCTGCCCTGCTCTGGCAGTTCTGGCTCTTCCTGGTGTGTTTGTAGTGAGTTCCCTGGCATAGCCATGGCATGTGGGGATCTTGGGCATTTAAAAACCCAAAGCTGTGTGTAAGAAATTGAGCTGTGCAGGAAAGGCCTTTTCTGCTGTGATGGTTTACTGTTAAAATGTTGGATTTGGACATGGAGACTCTTTGGGGGGTTTTGAACTCAGGTAAGGAACCCATGATGGAAATAATCCTGAGGGTTAATCAAACAACCTTCCAAATCCCATCTGAAATTACAAAGTTTCTTGAGGAGCAGTTTTTTGGAGGAGATGGCTGATTTCAGGGGTTGCTGGAATTTGGGATGCAGATACAAATTCTAAGTGCATCAGTGGCACTGACCTGCATGGGTCAAAGTACTTTGGGTTTCTGTGGGATGGGATCATGGTTTACATCATTCCTTGTAAAAATGATGTTGCTGAGAGGAATTCTTGGATTTTGAACAAAGAATCTTTGGGGGTTATGAACTCAGGAGGAAGCCATGATGGAATAATCTAGGAAAAGCCTACTGCAGGAAATATTTCTGAGGGTTGATCAACACCTTCCAAGTTCCCTCTGAGATTACAAGTTTTCTTGAGGAGCAGTTTTTTTGGAGGCTGATCTCACGGTTTGCTGAAATTTGGGATGCAAATACAAATTCTAAGTGCATCAGTGGCACTGACCTGCATGGGCTCAAAGCACTTTGGGTTTCTGTGGGACTGGGATCATGGTTTAGCATCATTCCTTGTAAAAATGATGTGCTGAGAGGAATTCTTGGATTTCGACACAAAGAATCTTTGGGGGTTATGAACTCAGGTAAGGAACCCATGATGGAAATAATCCTGAGGGTTAATCAAGACCTAACCCTCAGGAAATAATCCTGAGGGTTGATCAACACCTTCCAAATCCCCTCTGAGATTGCAAGTTGCTTTGAGGAGCAGTTTTTTTGGAGGGAATGGCTGATCTCAGGGTTTGCTGGAATTTGGGATGCAGATACAAATTCTAAGTGCATCAGTGGCACTGACCTGCATGGGGACAAAGCACTTTGGGTTTCTGTGGGATTGGGATCATGGTTTAGCATCATTCCTTGTAAAAATGATGTGCTGAGAGGAATTCTTGGGGAGACAATGCCTTTTGCCCTTTACTTCACTTGTGGGGGACACCTGAAATTCTGAGCTGATTTCAAAGAATCTTTGGGTTGGCAGGGACCTTACAGCCCATCTCATTCCACCCCTGCACTTCCAGGCATCCAGGGCTTCTCTGGGAATTCCATTGCAGAGAATGGAAGAATTTCCTTCCAATATCCATCTGTCCCTGCTGTTCCCCCTTGTCCTGTCACCACTGCAGTGGCCCAGATTATGAATTCACTGGGGTGTCACACGTCACTTGCAGGGATGTTCTTGATGTGCAAGCAGCTCCCTGCCATCACTGCAGGCTCTGTGTGGAAGAGAAGCATTTCTGGGATGAAATGTTATTAATTATGCATCGAGGTGCGTGTCTCTGTTGAATTGAAGCTGCCTCCCAGGCTCCACTCTTCCTCCCAGGCTGCATTATTGGAACGTGGTGTGGGAAGGGCAAACACTTGAAGGTTCTGGTTTTCTTTTGAGGGTAAACACTTTAGGCTTTAAATAAACCAGAAACCACTCTGAGCTTGCTTTAAATTGCCAGTCACAGCTCCTGCTTGTGGTTCCACTCAGCAGAGTTAAATAGTGCTATCTGTTACTGCTGCTTCAAGAGGGCTGAAAACCATTGCATTTTGTTCAGCATCTTTTTTTTTAAACCAATTAAAAATCTTTTCTGCAGTGCCTTGAAGAGGAGAAAATAAACCCACGTTCTCCTGGGTCTTTAATTCAATCAAGTTGTGCAGGAGCAAGGACTGGGGGATGGAAAGGCTGAAAAGGGCTGGCTCAGCAGGGAGCCAAGCACAGAAAAAGCCTTCCCTGAGAACTGAGCAGCAGCAGCTCCCAGGGCCGGGGCTGCTTCATCTACATGCACAGTCACACGGGGCCTGCGGGCTCTGCCCAGCCCCGCAGAGGTTTCACATGTGCCTCCCTGCTGCTTCCCAACAATCGGCCCGCAGGGAGGGAGGGAGGAGGCGCCTCGGCATCCCCTGCGGGCTGGGCGGGCTCCGGGAATGTGTGCCCGGGCAGGGAGCCCTCCAGGGGACACGCAGTGCCCTTGGGGCTGCCCCCTGAGCCCCCAGCCCCTTCCTTCCAGGGACACCCAGTGCCCCTGAGCCCCCTTCTTTCCAAGGGACACCCAGTGCCCCCAGCCCCTTCCTTCCAGGGACACCCAGTGCCCCTGAGCCCCCTTCCTTCCAAGGGACACCCACTGCCCCCAGCCCCTTCCCTCCAAAGACACCCAGTGCCCCTGAGCCCCCTTCCTTCCAGAGACACCCAGTGCCCCTGAGCCCCCTTCCTTCCAGAGACACCCAGTGCCCCTGAGCCCCTTCCAAGGGACACCCACTGCCCCCAGCCCCTTCCTTCCAAGGGACACCCAGTGCCCCCAGCCCCCTTCCCTCCAGAGACACCCAGTGCCCCTGAGCCCCCTTCCCTTCCAGGGGACACCCAGTGCCCCTGAGCCCCCTTCCTTCCAAGGGACACCCTCTCCTGGGCTGTGCTTCCACTGCCCCCTGCGCCCCCAGCCCCATTTGCCAAGTCAGATTCATGCCTGGGGATGTCCTTCCATTGCTCCCAGAGCCCCCAGCCCCTTCCCTCCAAGGGAAACCCACTCTTGGGGCTGCCCTTCCACTGCCCCCTGAGTCCCCAGCTCCTTCCCTTCAGGGGACACCCACTCCTGTGGCTGCCTTTCCAGGGCACCCAGAGCCCCAGCCCCACTTGCAAAGTGAGATTTATTCCTGAGGATGTCCTTCCATCACTCCCAGAGCCCCCAGCCCTTCTTTTCAAGGGACACCCACTCCTGGGGGTGTCCTTCTATCATTCCTAGTGCCCCCAGCCCCACCTGTAACGTCAGATTCATGCCTGGGGATGTCCTTCCATCGCTCCCAGAGCCCCCAGCCCTTCTCCTGAAGGGAAACCCACTCCGGGGCTGCTCCTCCACTGCTTCCAGAGCCCTCAGCCCCTTCCCTCCAAGGGACACCCACTCTTAGGGCAGCCCTTCCACTGCCCCCAGCCCCACTTTCAAAGTCAGATTCATGCCTGGGGATGTTCTTCCATCACTCCCAGAGCCCCCAGCCCCTTCCCTCAAAGGGAACCCACTCCTGGGGTCGCCATTCCATCACTCCCAGAGCCCCCAGCCCCACTTGCAAAGTCAGATTCATGCCTGGGGCTGTCCTTCTATCACTCCCAGAGCCCCCAACCCTTCTCTTGAAGGGAGACCCTCTCCTGGGGCTGCCCTTCCATTGCTCCCAGAGCCCCCAGCCTCATTTGCAAAGTCAGATTCATGCCAGGGGCTGCCCTTCTGTCACTCCCAGAGCCCCCAGCTCCTTCTTTTCAAGGGACACCCACTCCTGGGGATGTCCTTCTATCACTCTCAGAGTCCCCAACCCTTCTCTTGAAGGGACACCATCTCCTGGAGCTGTCCTTCCACTGCTCCCCAGCCCCTTTTCTCACTGGGACACGAGGCTTTGGAAGTTAGAGGGGAATAATTTCCTTGTTTGATGTAATCCCAGATTCATTCCTGATCCCACATCACTCTCTGTGAACTGGAAGCAATTCCAGTCACCAGTGATGTTACTTTTTTTGTGCACAAACCTGGGGAATTGAGGAGGAATTCCCAAGACCCCAAACACAAGGATAAAGCTGTACAAGGGTCCTGAGCAGCTGGTGGGTGACAGAGGCACCTCAGTGTCACCAGGGCCTGGTTCCAGCAGAGCTCAGGCTCCCCTGGCCTGGGGCTGGCTGGATTTGCTGAGATTCTGTACCTGGGGACTCTCAGCAGGGTCTGTACCTGTGTCATGGTCTGGTTCCCCCTGGCAGGGATGTGCTGCCTGCTGGGGAAGGGGAATCCATCCTGGAAAATTTAGTTGGTTCCAGAGGCTTCTTCAAATCCCACAGTTGTGTGCATGAGAACATCCTCAGTCAGGTAAAACCCCTGCAGCAGAGGGTCATCATCTTCTAGAAGCACAGAGGGATCCTGGGCTCCAAATTGGGGCATTTTGCCTAAAAATGGACAGGATTAATCCAGCCTAAGGCTGTGCCTGTGTGTGATCTCTGGTGATGGAAGAACTGGGCTGGATCTGCCCTGGTTGTGAATCTGACACTGTTCCTCCTTCCTTGGTGATTTACTCCCATGTTCTGCCTGATTTTTGGGAGTTTGGCTTGAATGCTGATTTTCTGTGGGCTGAACACGTGGCACATTGCCTTCACCGTGGCTGCTGTGGAAATGGAGGAGGAAAAAAGTGAATTTTTCTGAAAATGGGAGTGCATCATCAGCACATGAACCCTGTCTGTGTGCTCTGGGATGACCCTGGGATCCTGGAACAGAACAAATCCCAGGAAATCAGTGCAGAGGAGCTGGCTGAGGGCAGCTTTTTCACTTTGCTGGTTTTCCCTGCTGCCTCCATAATTCCTGGGGCAAGCAGTGCTGCCCTGGGGGTTCTCACTTGTTTGTTGGGTTTCTGAAATTTAGAGGAGCTCGAGGGACTCCTGCCCTGTCAGGTCACTGTGGCTGCTTTCCAGGGGTCAGGTTTAAAGCAGGGAGTTGAAGGCATGGCTTCTTTTGAGGAAAACAGGGAAAAATCAGGATCTTTTGGGTGGAGCTGTTAAAAATTGGAAGCACTTTTGAGGAGTAGCCATCTGTTCTGAGGAGCTCCCAACCACGTCAGTGGTTCAGGGACCTGGGAATAGATTTTAACAGAGCTATCTAAAAATTGCTGATGGATCTGCCCTCTGGGAACTCATCCTGGTGCTTTTCAACCTTGTTAAACCTTTCCATTCTTAGCAATGTGCGTGCCTGAGTCCAGCTGAGCTGTTGGTGAGAGCAAACCCCCTTTATTTCAGTTTATTTGATATTTGAGATTCCTTTTTGTGCTCCCTGGTTTCTGTAGTGATGAGCAGCAGTCTCTGCCTCATCCCCTCTACACCAGCTATGAATTTATAAACCTCTCTGTTTTTACTAAGAGTCTATTTAGGGAAGTTATTCCCTATTTCTGACCTTTCTCTGACTTCTCCAACTAAACAGAATCACAGAAACATGGAATGGGTTGGGTTGGGAGGGATCTTAAAGCCACAGTGCCACCCCCAGGGACACCTTCCACTGTCCCAGGTGACTCCAAACCCTGTCCAGCCTGGCCTTGGGCACTGCCAGGGATCCAGGGGCAGCCCCAGCTGCTCTGGGCACCCTGTGCCAGGGCCTGCCCACCCTCCCAGGGAAGGATTTTTTCCTAATATCCAATCTAAACCTACTCCCTTCCACTCCATTTGTATTTCTCTTGCCAGGATATCTCAGATTGAACCCTGGCAAAGTCAATCCTGTTGAGCAGTTTTGTTCCTTGTTGTAGTTATGGTTTATATTTGTTACCTAATCTTTATATTTGTGTTGTTTTTCCACCTCTGAATGGCCTTGAACACTCTCCCCATTTTTCTGTGCCTCCTTTCATAGAAGCCTTTCCACCATGTGGAAGGAGCTGATCATGATACAGAAATTCCTTCATTTTTGGGACTGGCCTTGGGCACTGCCAGGGATCCAGGGGCAGCCCCAGCTGCTCTGGGCACCCTGTGCCAGGGCCTGCCCACCCTCCCAGGGAAGGATTTATCCCAATATCCCATCCATCCCTGCCCCCTGGCAGTGGGAATCCATTCCCCCTTGTCCCCAGGCCCTTCCCTTCTCCAGGTGAACACCTCCAGCTCAGAAATGATGGATTTGAAGTTGTATTTGGAACAGGAAGGAGCTCCTGGATCCACATGGCACAATGATGATCCTGTTTTGCTTTTTCCTATTCTAAATCTGTCCCAGTGGTCACACACAGAGTGAGACTGAGCTGCTGCTCCCACAGAATTCCCACAGGGAGCAGTGCCAGTGGTTCCCTCAGTGGCTTTAGAGCCCTTTCTGTGTGTGCTGCCACCTCCCAGTGCCCTGCTGCCTTTGGGTCCAGGGTGGCACTGCCCAGGTTGGCAGTGAACTGATCCTTTTCTGAGCTGATCCTTTTCTGAGCTGATCCTTTTCTGAGCTGATCCTTTTCTGAACTGATCCTTTTCTGAGCTGATCCTTTAGGGAATTTTATTTTTTTGGGGTGAGTCCAGAGGGTGGGCAGCTTTCCTGGGAGGAGGAATCTGTCATCTGGGCAAGGAAAGGCTGAGGGTGACATCAGTCATGGACACCTGAAGTGCCAGCAGGTAAAACCCCCCTCATTGTGGCATTCCTGTGTCCTTTCTTGGTGAAACTCCAAGCTAAATTCCATTTTTATTGTAATCAGGCACAGATTTCATTGATGTACAAGGGCAGCATCCCTCAGGCAGCCTCTCTGAGGTGGTTATCCCTTGATTGATGCCTGATCAGTGTGCCAGGCTCTGTACACATGCTGGGAGCTAAATTTGGGGAACAGACCCTGCCTGGGTGCAGCTGAGCAGTTTATTCCCTCTTAAATGCTCACAGTTCATGGGAAACTGTTATTAACACAGCCCCTTGCCCAACTGTTCAGGATTTTGAGAGTTCCATCCAGTAATGAACAAGTTTTTAGGAGAACCCCTTGTGGTCTTCACTGTCTTGTGAAGCAGATGGGTCTGGGTGTTCCAGCACTTGCAGGAGGGGCTGTTCTGTGTTTTGGAGGTCTCAGCTCTGGTCAGGAATCTCTCCTTGGCTTCCTCTGTGCCCTGGTACCTCAGCTGTGTGGCAGTGAAGCTGTTTGGGGAGCCTGGGCAGTGCCCAGGGCAGCACCCTCAAGGTGGGCACTGGGCATTCCCTTCACTCCTGAGCTCCCCAAACTTTATACAGCAATAAAAGGGGGTCCTTGGCCTCCTCCAGGTGGGCACTGGGCATTTCCTTCACTCCTGAAGCCTCAGCCAAATTTTTGAGGGGGTTCCTTTGCCAGCCAGACCCTCCCAACCCATGTGCACTGGGAGAGAAAAGGGATTGATGATCCTGCCTGACTGTCCTGCTATCAGCCAATATTGATCAGTGTCAATATTGAAATTGAAATAGCAGTGGGAAGGGCTCTGCAAGGTGAGCAAACAACAGTGGATTTGCATTGGCAGCTGATGTTTTCCACAATTTGCTCTGTTTTTCATAAATCCTGTTATTGTTTGGACTCTGTGCACTCTGCATTGGGAGTTGCAGCCTGCTGGAGTGGGACTGGCCTGGACAGCTGCAGGGGGAGCTCAGGGACTCACAGCAGCCTCTGCTCAACAGCCTGAGCTGGAAATCCACTGGAACTGCCTGTGCAGGAGCAGGGAGTTCACTGTACCCACAGATTCCTGAAGACAGGCTGTTCCCCAGAGAAGTCATTTGTAATTCAGCTTTTGGGAGTGGGAGTTTGCTCAGGCTTTTAAATTTAATGAGGATCCAGCTATTTATAAAGCTGGATTCAGAAGGAGCTGGGAGTGTGGTGGGGCTTTGTGCACCACAATTCCTGGACCCTGTTGGTGGCATTGCTCCGAGAGCTGATCCTGTCTCCTGTGGCTGCTCTTGGCCCCTTCAATTACTGACACATTTAATCCCATTAATTTTGTTTGAAGTGGGTTTTTAAATGGCCATTTATCATCTGTAGTTAGCTGAGCCTTCCCCAGGCTGTTCTCTGCAGGTTTTCCTCTCCTGACTGTGGCTCCTTTGCCTGGACAGGGTCGGAAGCTCCTCATCATCGGCACCACGAGCCGCAAGGACGTCCTGCAGGAGATGGAGATGCTGAATGCCTTCAGCACCACCATCCACGTGCCCAACATTGCCACAGGGGAGCAGCTCATGGAGGCTCTAGAGGTGAGCAAAAGTTCAAGGATGACAAAAGACTCCAAACTTGAGGGATTTTGCAGTAGCTGTGTCTGGTAACTCCATCCCGCTTGTCATTGTGTCATAACAGAGCAGCTCTGAGGCTCTAAATTTGCTTTTTAATGAATTAAATGAAGGCAAAATTAGAGAACAGTAGGTCTGGGGAAGGGTTTGTGGTCTGGATTAAAACATTCCAAGGGCAGGGAAGTGGGTAATGAGTATAATTGGGGCACTTAAACTGAATGTGCCCAGAGGGTGCTCTGGTGGATTGGAACAGCATCAACTGGAGGTGTTTGGTGCTGAAGAATTACAAATTCTTTATAAATTCCTGCCTTCAGTGCCCCCTTATTCTGTGCCCTAGTGGGAGTTGTAGTGAGTATGGAAGGCTGTTAAAATAAACTGAACAGGCAAATCTTTGGTGCCATTGGCAAACTTGTCCCTGTGGTGGTGTCACCGATGCCTGAGAGACACAAAGACACACCTGAGACACTCCTGCAGCAGGTGTAGAAACTCCCTGTGGCTTGAACCATTGTTTCCTTGTAGACCCTGGTCTGAAGAAGACCTGGAGTGCAGCATAAAAGCACAGCACTGTTAGATAAGGCATAATATGGAAAAAACCATGAGGGAATTAAATAATTTTTTTGTGTGTTTTGCCATGTCTAAGATACATTGCAACAAATTTCTCCTCTCAGCTACTAAATGCTTGTAGCTTCCCATTGCCTTTGGCCCAAGGTAGGTACCATTATTGCTGCTCTCAGCCTCCTGTTGTTGATTTTTTAAGCTGATTTTCCCCCCAGCTCCTGGGTAACTTCAAAGACAAGGAGCGCAGCACGATCGCTCAGAACGTCAAAGGGAAGCCGGTGTGGATCGGGATCAAGAAGCTGCTGATGCTGATAGAAATGTCCTTACAGGTAGGAATGGCTCTGGGCTCCTAGAGCACTCCTGGAGGTTCCCTTCTCTGCAGAACCCTGGTGTTGGTGGCAGCTTTTGCATTGGGTTCATTGGGAAAAGAGTTGCAGTGAGGGGAAATGTTGAGAACAAAGAAATCACCACAGCTTGGTCCACAGAGATCTGTAAATCCCCCCCTCGTGCCCATGGGCTGTTCAGAGCTGCACTTACAGAGCATCTGGCTATGGGAGGGGTTGGATTAACTCACCTTTCATGGAATTTCTTTTCTCCACCCAGCATGTTAAGATTGCAGATAGCAATCACCTCAGGTTTTTTGTTATTTTTTTTTTTTTAAAGAAGAAGGTGCCTGTGCAGGTGTATGTGCTCTTTCCCTGAAGAAGATAAATCTGTCAGGCTGTTCAGCTGCTCTTCTCTTTATTTACCACTTTCAGCACTTTAAAGAAAATAATTGCAGAGGGTAAGAACTATGCAGCTCTGAGCCCTCCCCCGCAGCAGCACCCATGCCTGGAGCTCCTGCTCGTGCTGACACGGGCTGAGGGTGCAGCCCTAATCCTGCCCTGACATCCCAGTGCTCCCCCAGCCCCCCCTCTGCTCCCATCAAGTGGATTTAGTGCAGCTGAGTGAGCTGTTCTCAGATCTCCCTCTCAGAAGTGAAGAGACTTGTAGCTGAGAGCTCAGAGCCGTGTACCCCTCTGTTCACTCCTCACAATTCTGTTAAAACTTGCTCAGCTCTGAGGATGTGCTCTGACTGCATGTCACCTCAGGGAATAAAGTCATTTATCTAGATTACTTTTTCCTCTTCTTCCTTGGCTTTTAATTCCATAGCTGGAGGCAAGTCAGTAAGTCATTGCTCACATGTATGAAATGGATTTAAGGGGTGCTGCCCTTCAGGGGCTGCCCTGCTCCCTGAGCCCTGACAATGGCTCCCTTCTTCTGAATCAGGACGTGCTCTTGTGCTGCTTTCTCCTGAAGTGCTGGTTCTTTTCAAAGCTGGAGGTTTGGAGGTTCTGTAAATCATGGGCAATTCTGAGGTGGCAGTGCTGACCCAGCCCTGTGCCCATTCCTGGGGACAGTTCTGGGCACCACAATGTCATAGAGGGATAGAAAGGAATTAGGGACTGTCCAAAGGAGGGAGCTGAGGATGAGGAAGGGTCTGGAGGGGCCATAGGAGGAGCAGCTGAGGGCAGAGCTCAGTGGGGCTGCAGCTCCAATCTCTGCTCTGGGACAGGGACAGGAGCCAGGCGATGGCTGGAGCTGGGCCAGAGGGATTTAGGTTGGAGATCAGGGAAAGGTTCTTCCCCCAGAGGGTGCTGGGCAGGGAATGGTCCCATCCCTGAGGCTGCCAGAGCTCCAGGAGGGCTTGGACACCACTCCAGGGATGGGATTTTGGGGTGTCTGTGCAGTTCCAGGGCTGGGCTGGATGATCCCTGTGGGTCCCTTCCCTCTGAGGGTGTTCCATGGTCCTGTGACCAGTGACACAGAGCCCTCACTCTGCTGAGGCTGGGCAGCCAAGCTCCTCTTGGGTTTTAATTTTGCCAGCAAACCATTGTTGGGTAGGTGAGTGCAGGACCAGCCAGGCACAGCTGGGACTGTGTCTGTCACTCTGATATTTTATCAAAAAATCCCTTAGCCAGGATTTCTTCTCCTGGGAAGCTTCAGCTTCTCCATGTTTTGCTTCTCTGGAATGTGATTTGGAGAATTGTTTATCAGCATGTGAATTGATTTTAATTAATGGCAAATCACAGCCAGCTGGGTCAGACTCTGAGTCAGTCATGGGTTTTTATTATTCATTCTTCTTAAACCTTCTGATGACTCCTTTCTCTTTCTTTAGTATAGTTTTAAAATATAATACAATATAAGATAGCATGATATGATATGATATAATATAATATAATATAATATAATATAATATAATATAATATAATATAATATAATATAATATAATATAATATAATATAATATAATATAATATAATATAATAGTGACATGATATGACATGATATAATATAATGTAATGTAATATGATATGATATAACATAACATAACAATATATCAGCCTTCTGAGAACTTGGAGTCAATTCTCATCTCTCACCTCATCCTGGGGACCTCACAACACCAAATGTGCCTTTCCTACACACTGAACATCACACATGAAGTGCTGCCACTGTCCCCAGGGCCACTGGGGGTGGCTCCTGCTCTGGCACTGGCTGCAGGTGCTTGTGTAACAGCAGAGGTAGCAGCATATGGCAGCTAAATATGAACCAGTTCTATTCCAAAAGGTCTGAGGTGTTTCCATGACTCCATCTGCTGAACTGCTATAAATACAGGGAGCAGAGCTGGGATCTGAGCACTGAACCCACAGAGAGCTGGGGTCTGCCAGGCCCTGCCAGGAAAGCACTGGGTAAGAAATGCAGCCCTGCATCTTGTTTTCACTGAGCTGTACCACTGTCACACACATCTTTTATGGAAAATCCTTTCCTTAGGATTTTTCCTCCTGAGAAGCTGAGAGGCCTCAGGAACAAAATGCAAACAATGGTTATCTGCTGCTGTGGAATGCAACAGGTGCATCTGGGATTGGTCTCATGTGGTTGTTTCTAATTAATGGCCAATCACAGCCCAGCTGGCTTGGACTCTGTCCGAGACACAAGCTTTTGTTATCATTTCTTTCTTTTTCTATTCTTAGCCAGCCTTCTGATGAAATCCTTTCTTCTGTTCTTTTAGTATATTTTTAATATAATAAATATCATAAAATAATAAATCAGCCTTCTGAAACATGGAGTCAGATCCTCATCTCTTCCCTCATCCTAAGACCCCTGTGAACACAGTCACAGCTTTTCAGAAGGAGATTTCAGTCTGAAATCACTTAAGATTTCCAAGTGATGGATGAAATTTCTCAGAATTCAGCTGATTAGATGCCAGGTGACTGAGTTATTTGTAAAAAATGTGCACATTGTGTCTTCCTCTGAATCTAGTGGTGGGTTTTGCTTTGTTAAAGCAGTGACCGCACCCTCAGCTCCCTGCAGGGATTCCTCAGCTGGTCAAATACCTTCCAGTGTGTTTCACACTGAAGTAACAGTGAACCAATATCAAAATCCTTTCTTGGGATACCTGAGCTGCTCTGGTGCCCTGGGTGAATTGTCACCTTGTTTATGAGCTGTGTAACCCCACAATTTCTAATTTCCCCAAACTCTGTTACTGGTGTTCTTGGCTTTGTGTACGGTGAGTATCCTGGAATTATTCTGTGCCTTTGATCCCTGGGTCCACTCCAGATTTGCCATGTGAATCCCCAGGTGTTTGCAGTGGCCTTGGCTGCAGGACAGGGCCACCTCCAGTGCTCTTGGGTCCCACCTTGGCTTCACCCTGCCCTGGCTGCTCTCTCCATGGTTCCTGCTGCTTCCTCTCCCTGTTTTGTTGCTCTTGGACCTTGCTGGCAGCACTCCCAAAGCCAAAATCTCCTCCTGAGCCTGGATGAGTCAGGGAATGTTCCCAAAAACCCCTTCTGGCACCTCCAGGCTTTCCTGATTTGGTAACTTCTGTTTAGCATAAATAAAGCTTAATCAGCATAAATAAAACTTAATCTAAGCTATTTGTCTTTAATGTATTTTAATTTTCATAACTGGGAACTTTGAAAGATCACATAGAACTTTGAAAGATCATAATGTTAAGATACATTAAAGACAAATAGCTTAGATTAAGTTTTATTTCTGCTGATTAAGCTTTATTTATGCTAAAGCAATACATTAAACCAAACACTGCAGCTGGACATGCTGAGGGTTTGGGGTTCATGGCAGGCTTTTAGGGGGGTTCAACACATCCTGGTGGAGGATCTCCTTCTCTGGACTGGAGATAAACAACTTCCCTGCAGTTCCTTTGTTTCTGGAGGGTCCTGGATGTCCTGGGGATGCTGCACCATCCATGTTCTCCCTCTCTGAGCTCTGTTCCAGAGAATTTCCCCCTCGGTTTGGCAGCAGAATTTCTGTTTACAGAGGCTGTGTCCAGCAGTCCTGACCCTGCTGCCCCTCTGCTCCACTCCAGCTTCTGCTCCTTCCTGAGCAGATCAGCCTCTGGGCTTTGTGCCTGCATTTTTAATAAGCAATTTGATCAAGTCTGAGTTTTCAAATTTTCAAATTGCAGTTGTTTTCAGCTGTATTTTTTTGGACAAGGAGCTGTGTGTGCAGGTAAATGCTGTGTCTCCCCAGGTTATGGACTCAGTTATGGACTCAGAGAGGTGGGAGGCAGAATTTTCCATTTGGGAACAGAACCCTGGCCTTGGCAAGTTTGAATTCCAGCTGGTGGCTTTGGAACAGATTTTTAAAGGATGAAAAGAGAGATTTGTCTCACTGTGTCAGGTCATAGTGGGTTTTTAGCAGAACTCTCTGGCTGGACCTTTGTTATTTCCTGCTTGTGATGACTTTCCTAAGGTTTCACCTCACTGGTCTGTGGAGCTCTCAGGGATGCTCAGGGTGGGATTTTTGGGGTGTCTGTTGGACTCCATGATCCTTGTGGGTCCTGTCCAGCTCAGGACATTCCTGATTCTGTGCTTTCTTTTTTTGGCACTAATGGGGATGTGTTTGGTGTTTAGATGGATCCTGAGTATCGGGTGAAGAAGTTCTTGGCTCTTCTGAGAGAAGAAGGAACGTAAGTACTTTTATTTTAAAGCTGTGCTTGAGTTCTCCTTTTCTGCTCAGAAAGGAGCCTGCAGTGGGGTGGATCTGCTCTTCTTGTTGGCCCCTCTGTATTGTCAGAGCTGTATCTTAGAGCAGTTTGGGAGGGGGGAGCTCCTGAAAGTTTGGTAACCTGCATGCCTGAATTCTCTGCTTTTCTGAATTTACCCTTAACTTTTAAACTATCCATGAGATATTGGGCCAAAATTTAATTTAAGTAAATCAAAAGAGATTCTGCTTGAGTAAAAAAAATCTGGAATTTTGGTTTCTTGTGTCTGCTGTCTGAGAGAAGGATGTCCTACTCTTTCCCCATAGGTGCCACAGGGAGTAGTTGAGCCCAGTGGGACAGAATGACTTTCTAATCATGTAGGGCAGTACCTGTGCTGGGGAAACTCACACCAAACTATCTATCCTGGCTCCATGTGAGTGGGTTCCAGTGTGTGCTTGATGCTTTATACATGTGCATGATGCTTTCCTGATGGATTTGGCTTCTTTTGCAAGAGTCCCTACCCTAGACTGAAGGTGGACCAAGTGCAAGATCAACAGCTGGAAAAGTGACCAACCTGGAGAACAAACACTGGGATCTTTACTCTTCTGGACAAAGTGAAATGCTCCCCTGATCCCCAGAGCCCCATGTGGAACCTGCATGTGTAGTGCAATACTTTATTCTTTATCTTTGTCTCTCATACCCTGATGTCACGTGGAAGTGTCCCCTGGAGCCCTGTGCTTCTGTCTCTGTATTTTGGGGTGAGCAGGGGGAATGTGCTGGGAGCTTTGGGGCTGACCCTCACTTGTGTCCAGCATTCCTGCAGTAGGAAAGAGATCCTGGCTCCTAATAAACCTGCCAGTCTGGTGGAGGGATGCTGAAGCACTGCTCTGTGTGATCCTGGTCAGGTGGAGGCTTTTTGTGGAGCCAGCCCCATGCCCACAGACAGAGCTCCAGCAGGGCCTGGATGCTGCACCCTCTTCATTTAAATCCAGGTGTTTTGGGCCTGGTGGGATTGGGCACTGGAAGAGGGCAGGGAAGTGTTGATCAGAGTAGAGGAAAATTTCCAAATCCAGTATTTAAGGCATCAAACCTTGTTGTTCATCCAACAACACTTTTAGCAATGCTGGTTCCAACCTCCAGCTCTTCCTGAGTTCTGTAGTTGGCAGCTTTGGTATCCTCCAGCCTCATTTTATCCCTTTTTCCTGCCATGTTACCAAAGGTTGAAATTCCTCCTTTAGAGACAGAGAGGAGGCCGAGCTCTGCAGGTGCAGGAGATGAGTGTTGCCATGTTTTTGCACTGAAATAAAGGAATGTATCTCAAACCTTTGCTCCACGCTCCTTCCCCTGCTCCCGTGGCCTCAGGGAGATGCTGAGGCTCCACTCCTTCCAGAAGGTTCCTGGAACATACCTCAGCGTGGTGGGGCATGAAATCAAAGCCATTTAGCAGATGTTAGTCAGTGTAGCTCCCCAGCCTCGAGCAGCCCCACTGGAAGGGCTAGCAGGGGGTGCAGGGGGTGTTCCCAGAGGGTCCCCATGTCCTTCCAGGTCCTGTTGTCCTCAGTGTGCTCACAGAATTGGGGTGCTCAGGGCACTCCACTCTGCTCCTCTGGCAGTGCTCTTGTGTTGTGATGCTCTTGTGAGTCCCAGTGGTGGCTCCCTCTCATTTTTTTGTGTAGGATCTTGTGAATTTATTTGTTCCTCCCTTGCCCTCTGCCAGTCCAGGTGACAGCAGCACACAGTAACTTATATTTCAGAGTAAATGATGTAAACATTATCGTGTCTGTGTCCAGAACTATATGGATGAATAATAAATATCTGGTTTAATTGCACATTCAATGGATTCAATAAAAAGCACAACTCCTTGTGATGATCTGTGTCTGCTCCTGGTGTGTGTGAGGAGCAGAGCTGCAGCCAGAGGGGTTTTCAGGAGTGTGGATGGATTGAATTTAGCCCACCCTGAGCAGCTCTTACCTCTTACTCTGACAGAAATTGAGAGGATTCTGCTCCAGCCCATTGTGGAGCTGAGTGGGCTCTGCAGGGCTGAGGAGGCTCTGGGTGTGTGTTTGTGGTGGGGTTTTCCATGGAAATCATTCATTTCCATTGTTCATGGAAAGTATCCTACCCCTGGGGAAGGCTGGAAAACCAGGCTGGGCTGCTGGGTGTGACACCTGAGCCACTCCAAGCTCTGCTCCAAGATCTGAGATGTTCCCTGCAGGGAAGGGCAGCACCTTCCCACCACCTGTGTGGCTCCTCCTGGCAGGGGGGCTTAAATCCATAATAAACACACAATATTGCTTTCAATGTATTGGATTCTTCACCCCCTTCCTTACCCTGTTTCATCTTGAACTTTCCAGACGTGTCCCTGAAATGGAGTTGTTGGCCAGAGGCAGATTGGAAGGTGCTGGGATGGGTTTTGGAGGCACAGTGTGGGGTGGAGGGAGGTTTGGGGCAGGTGGGACCACGGGGAGAGCTTCACCCCAGAGCTGTGGGGTCCAGAACCTTCCATGGGCCAGGTGCTCTGGTGAGGCAGGACATGCCAGGGGTGGAGAGACACCCTGGCCATGCAGGTGGACCCATGGGATGGCTTTGTGAGTAATTTGGGGATCAGGGCAAGAATTTGAGTGATTCCATATTTATTTTGCCCTTCAGACAGGTACACTGGAGGCCAGTGCAGTGGAAAATTGTGTGCACTGAAAAGCATTGCTGATGCAAGGGGGATGCTGCAGAAACACCCACAGAACTATTCAGGGACAGGAGAACAGGTTTTTATATGAGAAAATGTGGAGTTTGGTCTGCCCAGAGTGTTGGAAGGGGATTCAGAGGCAGCCTGGGACATGGGGAGGGTGCAAGGTCTGGAGCCTGCTTGGATCCATTGCTTCAATTGATCTTGATCCATTGCTTAATTTGATCTTGATCCATTGCTTCATTTGATCTTGATCCATTCCTTAATTTGATCTTGATCCATTGATTAGGTCTCTTCCAACCCAAACCACCCTGGGATTCCATGGCTGTCCCTCAGAGCCAAACCACACAAGCTGGCAAATGCATATTTTTGAATTTTTTACCTTTTCTTTAATGATGTACCACAAAAAAATGGAAGTTGAAATATATTTTTCTCCAAATATATATATTTATATAATATATAATCTTAGTTAACTCAAGTATATACATTGTATAATAAATAATGCTTATAAAAAGAGACATTTTCTGAATATAAAATAAAAAAAAATCGACCTCTACAACTTTATACAAAACTTTGGATACAGCAGATTGATGGAAAAAAGATCTTCCATTCAGTGCTAGAATACCTGGCTACAGTAAAATAATTACAAGGCAATAAATGTTCTATTTAATATTAAATACCTTTTCTTGATTAAAAAAACAAACAAACAAAGAAGGGATTTTGTTTAAAGTCGGGTCCTGGGAGTCTTTAATATATATTTTAAATAGATGCATATCAGAGGATGGCGTGGCTCTGGCTGGGGGAGGCTTTTGGAGCTCTCTGGGGTTTGAATTTTTGGAGCAAAGGCTCCTCTGCAGGGAGCTCTGCATGGGAGGGACCTGGGGTTCTGTCAGGCTCTGTCTCTCCCCATTATTGCTCTGTGCAGCTCCAGGGGCTGCTCATTCCCAGGAAAAGAGAGATTGGAGCAGCAGCCCCAGCCCCAGGGGCCACCATTCCCTGGAGTTCAGTGCCTGGGGTGGGTTTGAGCCTGGCTCTTGGTCCTGGAGCCCACCAGGACAGAGGGAATATTTATTTTATTAATTTCACAGGTCAGTCCTGGAGAAGGTAAACAGGGGATGGCCTGGGGAGCAGGGGGGGGGACAAACAGGTTCTGCTGCATGGGATGAGGGGGGAGCCCAAATCCCTGCTCATGGAACTTTCTGGATGATTGCAGACAGCTCAGTAAATGCCCTGGCAGGGGAAGGCTCTGCCTGGCTTTGTGCTGTGGCACTGACAAGGCTGACAAGGAGGCTGGGACAGAGATTTCCTCTCTCCCTGGAGCCTCTCCTGTTCACCTGGCAGGTAACCTGTCCCCAGAGAGACCCCTGAGCTCCCCCTGGGATGTGAAGTCATGTTGGGGAATGCTCAGTCAATGATCCTTAAAATCCTCTCCTGGGCAGCTGCAGGGTGAGGAGGTGATGGGACAGTGCTGTCCCCTGTGGGAGGTGGCAGCAGTGCCCTGTGCCCTGCTCCTGCCCTGGGCCAGTGCCAGGGGGCAGCCCTGGGCTCTGCCCTGCTGAAATCCTCCATGGGAGATGTGGGGAGGGGGAACAGAGAGAGCAGAGGGACCCCTGGGCTCTGTTGGTGTGCTCAGGTTTGGTTCTCCAGCATCACCTCAGAGCAGGGAGGAGGGAGCTGGGCTGGGCTGGGGGCTCCTTCCTGTCCCCCCTGCATGTGCTGAGAGCAGGACAGCAGCAGCTGGGGGAGCTTTCCCAACCCAACCCAAGCCAATGCATTTCCACCTGAGCCCCCGTGCTGGTGCCTGCAGGGGCTGGGCCTGTGGGGCAGGACAGAGCTGGGAGCTCAGGGGCTGCTGTGGCAGCAGCTCTGCCTCGTGGGGCTCTGCCTCGCTGGGACCCAGCTGTCCCTGATCTCTGCTGCCTCCCTGTCCTGTCCCTGCTCTCCCTGTCCTGTCCCTGCTCTCCCTGTCCTGTCCCTGCTCTCCCTGTCCTGTCCCTGCTCTCCCTGTCCTTGCTGGCCCTGCCCTGTCTCTACTCTTGTCCTGTCCCTGCTCTCCCTGCTTTTGTCCTGTCCCTGCTCTTGTCCTGTCCCTGCTGTCCCTGTCCTGTCCCTGCCTTCCCTGTCATGTCCCTGCCTTCCTTGTCTTGTCCCTGCTTTTGTCCTGTCCCTGCTCTCTGTGTCCTGTCCCTGCCCTCCCTGTCCCAGTTTTTGTCCTGTCCCTGCTCTCCAGGGCATTTTGTCCTGTCTGTGCTTTCTCTGTCCCTGCCCTCCCTGTCCCATCCCTGCCCTCCCCAGCCAGCCTGATGCACCAGCAGTCCCACCTCACCTGGGTGAGCTGCCCAGAGCCTCCTCAGAGCCCTGGCTGGGGCCACCAGGATTTTTGTGCCATCCTCCATCAGTGTGAGGCCACGTGTGGGTCTGAGTGACCCCTGGGGCCCTGCTCTGGAGCCACCTCCACCAGTGGAGCCCCACCTGTGCTTTACTTGCAGGTGTGGACGTCGTAGACCCGCGTGCACTCCTGGCAGCTGACGTAGCAGCACCAGTGGAAGATGCAGTGACATTTCTCCTTGCGCTTCTCAGTCCGCGTGTTGTGGCCGCGCCCGCAGCACAGCAGGTCGCAGCCGTCGATGCCGTGCGAGGTGACGTTGCACGTCCTGTCCCTCGTCCCAAAGGAGCCCGTCTCGGGGTTGGGCTCACAGAAATTGGGGGAGTTCTCGTAGTAGACCAGGTCCCGCTCTGTTGGTGGCTTGAAGAGCGCGTACTTGGCCCTGAGGGTTTCCACCCAGCCCCGCGACTCGCGGTGCTTCTCCACCACCATCTCCGAGGCGCTGTCGTATTTGTCCTTCAGGTAGTCCCCGATGGCTCGGAAATCGGGCTGGGCCCACCAGCAGGTCTTGACCTCGCAGCTCCCCGAGAGCCCGTGGCACTTGCACTTGAGGTGCATGTGGTCCAGGATGGTCTGTGTGGGGCAAAGCAGAATCAGCAGCAGAAACAGCCACACAATGGAACACGGGCTTTTGTCACAGACATCTTTTATGAAAAATCCTTTCCTTGGGATTTTTCCTCCTGAGAAGCTGAGAGGCCTCAGGAACAAAATGTAAACAATGATTATCTGCTGCTGTGGAATGCAACAGGTGCATCTGTGATTGGTCTCATGTGGTTGTTTTTAATTAATGGCCAATCACATCAGACTCTCTGACCGAGCCACAAGCCTTCGTTATCATCCTTTCTTTTTCTATTCTTAGCAAGCCTTCTGGTGAAATCCTTTCTTCTATTCTTTTAGTATAGTTTTAATATAATATATATCATAAAATAATAAATCAAGCCTTCTGAAACATGGAGTCAGATCCTCATCTCTTCCCTCATCCTCGGACCCCTTTGAACACGGTCAGAGGGTTTGCTCTCCATCACCCACCTGTGCCACCTGGGCTTAAATGTCTGCTCTAAACTCAGTCTGGGAAGCCTCACCTTGAGTTTTGGTGGCAGTTTTGAGCCTGTCCCCAGTGGCCATTCAGCCTGTCCCCCTGGTCACCCAGCCTGTCCCCCTGGTCACTCACCGTCCGGCCAGCCTCGTTGTTGTGCCGGTTCATGGCGGAGCGCGCGTCCGGCCGGTTCTCCCGCGCATCCGCGAACTCCCGGGACACCAGCACCCCGAAGTCGGCGTCCTCGCTGCAGCCCCCCCACTTCCAGCCGTCCCCCGGGGGTCCCTTGTGGTGGGAGTCACAGCCACAGATGGTGGAGGTGCCCTCGGCGCAGGAGCGGGTGACAGCGAAGGCCACCCCGGCCGAGGCGATGGCGTGCACGAAGGCGGATTCGCGCGTGGCTGCAAGACACAGAGCACTGCTGGGCTGCCACTGTCACATTTCCTGCAAAAATCCCCCTTGCCCGAGATTTTCTCCTAGGAAGCTGGAAAACCTCAGCTTATCCTGTGTTTTGCTGGTTTGGAGATTGTTTATCCAACATGTGAATTGTTCTAACCTAATGACCGATCACCATCAGCTGTGTCAGGATTTGTAGCTACGGCATTTTTTGAAAAATCCTTTCTTTAGGATTTTTCCTACTGAGAAGCTGGGAGGCCTCAGGAACAAAATGTAAACAGTGGTTATCTGCTGCTGTGGGATGCAACAGGTGCATCTGTGATTGGTCTCGTGGTTGTTTCTAATTAATGGCCAATCACAGTCAGCTGGCTCTCTCTCTGTCTGAGCCACAAGCTTTTCTTATCATTCTTTCTTTTTCTATTCTTAGCTAGCCTTCTGATGAAATCTTTTCTTCTATTCTTTTAGTATAGTTTTAATATATATCATAAAATAATAAATCAAGCTTTCTGAAACATGGAGACAGATCGTCATCTCTTCCCTCATCCTGGGACCTCTGTCCCACCATCACAGGAACTCTAGAAGCAGCCACGAGTTTTCATTATCATCCTTGTTAAAACTTCTGTCTGTGTCCTTTCTCTATTTTTTAGTATAGGTTTAGTATAGCGTAATGTAATGTAATATAATATAATATAATATAATATAATATAATATAATATAATATAGCCTTCTAAGAATATGGAGTCAAATTCACCATTCTCTCCCTTCAACCCTGCAAATTCAACAGTGTTCTCCTTCCCAGCCCCACCCAGCAGCCCCTGAACCTTGCTGAAAAGGTTTATTTTGTTAATTTGGAAAGGAGTTATTTTGTTAATGAAGGTTTCCCGGAGCAGGAGCAGCAGGAGGTGGGGCAGGGTGTGACTCCAGCTCCTGCAGCATTTCCCAAACACAGGGCCCAGGATTTGGTCCATGGGTGCTCAGGGTGAACAAGGCATCAGTAGCAGCTTGAGGGGCCTCAGGAGGGAGTTACTGGAGTAATTCCTGGCCTGGGAACCCAGAGAAGGGCTCCGTGCCAGGGGTTAGAGATGGAGGAGCTCGTTGACCTGGGGGAAGGTTTTGGATGATGCAGACACACTGTGGGAGAACAGGGATTTGACCTTGCCCTCAGTGGCTGCACTGACCCAGGCTCTCCCAACTTTCCCCTGGGGACGCCTTTTGGCTCAGAGCTCTGCAGACCTGCAGCTCCCTGGGCAGTGCCACCAGGCTGCTTCAGCCCATCTGTAGATGGAGACTTCTCATTTAGAGACTTCTCTAAATCCAGAGCAGATGTTGGCCTCAATGCAACCTTGTGCAGGAGAGGCTGGAGCTCAGGGGCTGTGGTGTCTGGGTTGGAGGGCTCTGACTGCTCTTGGGTCTGGTGTGATCAGATCACTGGGATGAATGTGGGATGAACCAGAAATTTCTGCTGAGAAAATCACCTTGGAGCCAGTCCCCTCCTTCCAGAGCAGGAGCCATGAAGGATCCATCTCTCAGCTGTGCCCAGGGACAGCAGGCCCCTCTCCCCAGCCCCAGCCTCTCTGCAGACCCAAAAGCCAGCTTTGCCAGGCTGGGCTGATGCCAGGCTCTCAGGGGAGGTGGCTGTGGGTGGCTGCCAGCTGTGGGAATCCCAAATGGGATCTCCAAGCAGGGCTGCTCAGTCCTGGCTGTGCTGGCAGCACCCTGCTGAGGTTTTCACCTCCTTTCAGCTCCAACTCTTCCCTCCTTCGCTGTGCCAGCAGGGATCCTGCCTAGAAAACCAGCCAGGTTATCCTGGGGGATCTCTCACCAGCACCCCTGGGGCTGTGGGCACCGCTGGAAGGTCCCTGCTGGCACTGAGGTGTTCCAGCCTCACCAAGGCTCTTTGGGTGGCCCAGAGCAGAGCAGAGCAGAGGAGCCAGCCCAGGACAGCCCGGGGACAGGGGGAGGACACGGGAGCGGTGTGGCTCTGCTGGCCCTGGTGCAGATGGGCACGGGAAACAGGGGCACTGCGGGGCTGGGCTGGCAGTGCCCTCCTGGCAGGGCCGCAATGGACATGGCTCCTACAGCTGCTCTGTGTCCCCCATGTCCCCTGTATCCCCCGTGTCCCCCGTGCCCTTCGTGTCCCTTGTGCCCACGGTATCCTCTGTGTCCCCTGTGTCCCCTGTATCCCCCGTGTCCCCAGTGTCTCCCATACCCCTGGTGTCCCTCGTGTCCTCTCTGCCCCCTATGTCCCCGGTGTCCTCTGTACGACCCGTGCCCCCCATGTCCCTGTGACCCCATGCTCCCCCTAATCCCGTGTCCCTTGTACCCCCGTGTCCCCCGTGTCCCCTGGTGTCCCCCATGCCCCTCGTATTCCCCGTGTCCCCCATGCCCCCCGTGTCCCCAGTACCCCCTATACTCCCGGTGTCCCCTGTGTCCCCCTGTACTCCCCATGTCCCCGTGTCCCCTATAGCCCCTATACCCCCCGCTGCCCCCCGTGTCCCCTGTACCCCCCATGTCTCCTATAGCCCCCGTGTCCCCCGTGTCCCCTGTGTCCCCCATGCCCCCCATGTCCCCAGTACCCCCTATACTCCCGGTGTCCCCTGTGTCCCCCTGTACTCCCCATGTCCCCGTGTCCCCATTCCCCCTGTACCCCCCGTGTCCTCTGTGTCCCCCGTGTCCCCTGTGTCCCCTATACCCCCATGTCCCTCGTGTCCCTCATACCCCTCGTGTCCCCATGTCCCCCGTGTCTTCTGTGTGTCCCGTGTCCCCTGTACCCCCCATGCCCCCAGTTTCCCCCATGTCCCTGTGTCCCCACACCCCCTGTACCCCCCGTGTCCCCGCTCGGTGCCAGCACAGGGGGGGATCCAGCTGCCACCCCCAAACCGCTCGGTGCCTTGAAACCCTGGCCGGGCTCTGGGCGAGGAGCCGGGAGAATTTCCCAGAGACGAAAGGCGGGAGCGGCGTTCCCAGAACCAGGGGAGGGGCTGGCGAGGGAGGATTAGAGCCGCCTTGACAGTGCACCACTGCGACTGTCTCCCAGCCAGCCCCGTTACCTGCTGGGACACTCAATTTGCCATTGTTCCCTCGGTGTCACACTGTATTACCCGCATAATGCGGAATGTTTCCGCCGGCCAGCGTACCCACGGCACAGAGCGCTGGCATTCCCCAGGAGCACCTCGTAGCAACGGGGCAATGTTCCCCTGTCCTGCCGTCACCCTCCAATCCCGCCAGCCCGGCTGGGAAATCCCTTTTGAAGGCGCTCCCCAGCCCCCCAGAATGGCTAAAGGGCGTGTGAATGCGGCAGCGATTTGAAACGACTGCGGCGCTGCGATGGTATCGCTCGCCCTGCCTCACAGTAGGGGAGGAAGCTTAGCTCTTTCTCATCGCTATAAGCTTATTTTTCTCTCTCTGCCTTCTCTGCTTTTCCCTCCCCCCCCCCTCCCGTTAAGCTGCTGAGTTTATATCGAGCCGGCCCCCTGATCCCACACACCCCTGTTTAGATGCAAATGACTGCGGGTGTCATGGCTGAGAAAAGCCCCGGGTTATCGTGGTGCGGGTCTTTTGCCTTTTCACAGCTCGTGGCAGGGGCTTAGCCCAGCTCACCGGGACCCCCGAGGGCAGCCCGGGCCCAGCTGCCAACCCTGCACCTGCCCTGGCCCTGAGCATCCCGCGGGGCAGAGGGGACAGGAGAGTGGGGACCAGCATCCCTGGGGTGCTGCATGGGCTGCAGGGAGCGTCCTTCTGCACCTTCCTCCATCCTTGTGACCTTCCTCATCCTTCTGCACCTTCCCCCATCCTTCTGCACCTTCCTCATCCTTCCTCATCCTTCTTCATCCTTCTTCATCCTTCTGCACCTTCCTCCATCCCTCTTCTATGGTCTGCACCTTCCTCATCTTTCTGCACCTTCCTCCATCCTTGTGACCTTCCTTATCCTTGTGACCTTCCTCCATCCTTCTGCATCCTCCTCCATCCTTCTTCTATGGTCTGCGCCTTCCTCCATCCTTGTGACCTTCCTCATCCTTCTTCATCCTTCTTCATCCTTCTGCACCTTCCTCCATCCTTCTGCACCTTTCTCCATCCCTCTTCTATGGTCTGCACCTTCTTCCATCCTTCTGCACCTCCTTCCATCCTTCTTCATCATTCTTCTATGGTCTGCACCTTCCTCCATCCTTCTTCACCCTCCTCCATCCTTCCTTCATCCTATTTCATCCTTCTTCAACTTCCTCCATCCTTCGTCACCTTCCTTATCCTTCTGCACCTTTCTTCACCCTCCTTCACCTTCCTCCATCCTTCTTCACCTCCCTCCATCGTTCTTCATCCTTCTTCATCCTCCTGCACCTTCCTCCATCCTTCATCCTTCTGCACCTTCCTCCATCCTTCTTCATCCTTCTTCTATGGTCTGCACCACAGGCTGCAGGGGAATCTCAGATTTGCTGCCTGGAGCATCTCTTCCTCTTCCTCTTCCTCTTCCTCTTCCTCTTCCTCTTCCTCTTCCTCTTCCTCTTCCTCTTCCTCTTCCTCTTCCTCTTCCCTTGGTGTCCGCAGAGCTGCTCCTCTCTCATGTTCTCAACCTGCTCTTCTTAACCAGATGTTAACCGGATTTTTAACCCGATTTTTTGGCCAGATTTAACAAAAATCCTGGATTTCATACCCAGAAAATGGTGATTGTTCCCCCTCAGAGCAATGTGTGGCTGCTGGCTCAGCCCTGGTTGGGACAGGGCTTGGCTGGAGGAGCCATTGGCTTTAGATAAGAGTTGACCTTATTTTACAAAGAAAAGGGAGAGGAGGGAAGGGCAAAGCAGGATTTTCTGTTTTTCTTCTCTCCTCATCCCAGACTGCACACCTGCAGTATAAATCATCCTGGAGAATCTGCTTGTAAAAACATGAGCTTACCCAACATTCAGGGGTTGGTTTTTTGGTTTTTTTTAATGGCCTGGGTTAGAAAATAAGACACAAAAAAAGAAAATGTAGAATCACAGAACTACAGAACAGTTTGGGTTGGGAGGGACCTTGAAGCCCATCCAGTGCCACCCCTGACATGGCAGGGACACCTTCCACTGTCCCAGGGGATTCCAAACCTTGTCCAGCCTGGCCTTGGGCACTGCCAGGGATCCAGGGGCAGCCCCAGCTGCTCTGGGAATTCCATCCCAGCCCCATTCAGGGAGGGCAGCCCTGAGCCCCCACAGAACTCACAGCCTGGAGGAAGCCCCAGGGAGGGTTGGACACACATTTGGACATGAGGATCAGCTCACTGAGCCCTCCTCCACTGGAGGTGACCATGGTTAACAAGCTTGCAGCTCCTTTAAAATGATATTACCCTCAGTTTCTTTTCAGCCTCTATTAGAAATGATTTTTGATGCTGTTGTAGTGAGAGCTGCACCTTTGAAGCTTTTCCAAAATAGCCTCAATCCACCTGAGGGAGCAGCAGCTGAGGTGATCCAAGAGAGAACTGACAGGGGATTTCCCCCAGGTGTTTGTGAGGTGAAAGCCCAACCCAAATGCTGGGTGTGAGCTGGGACAGGGATTGTCCAGGTTTGGGTTTGGGTTTGGGTTTGGTTTGGGTGTGCTGGAGGTGAGGAAAAGGGAACGTGACAATGGTGGCCACAGGATCCAGAATAGAATAGAATAGAATAGAATAGAATCCATAATTATGGATTATTATCCAGATTATGGGCCCAAAACTCTTGGTTTGAGGATCACCTAAAGGAGCTCCAGGAGAGCTGGAGAGGGACAGGGGATGGAAGGACAGGACACAGGGGATGGCTCCCAGGGCCAGAGGGCAGGGCTGGATGGGATATTGGGAATTAGGAATTGTTCCCTGTGAGGATGGGCAGGCCCAGGCTGCCCTTGGATCCCTGGAAGTTTCCAAGGTCAGGCTGCACAGGGTTTGGAGCCCCCAGGGACAGTGGAAGTGTCCCTGTCATGGCAGGGGTGGGACTGGATGGGCTTTGTCCAACCCAACCCCGTAGCTATGATATTTTATGAAAAATCCTTTCCTTAGGATTTTTCCTCCCAAGAAGCTGAAAAGCCTCAGGAACAAAATGTAAGCAATGGTTATCTGCTGCTGTGGAATGCAACAGGCCCATCTGTGATTGGTCTCATGTGGTTGTTTCTAATTAATGGCCAATCACAGTCAGCTGGCTCAGACTCTCTGAGACACAAGCTTTTGTTATCATTCTGTCTTTTTCTATTCCTTGCTAGCCTTCTGATGAAATCCTTTCTTCCATTCTTGTAGTACAGTTTTAATATATCATAAAATAATAAGTCAGCCTTCTGAATCATAGAGTCAGATCCTCATCTCTTCCCTCATCCTAAGACCCCTGCTAACACTGTCACACAACACAACCTCATCTGTGACTCCTGTGCCATCCAAGGGAGAAGCTGAGTGGCACCAGATGCTCTTTAAAAGGTCCTGTCCAGCTCAGACTGTTCCTCTGAAGGCCCAGGAGTGTCCCCAGGTGTTAAAGACTGCAATGAAAGATGTTTTCTATTACCATCTGTATGGCAGATCATCTTTGTCAAAGTGATTATCTTTACTTTATCTCTCTCTTTGAGTGACCACATTCACACCTCCCTGGGAGGGGACATTGCTGATAACAGCTATTGAATGTCCCTGCATGGCTGATAAGAACTGTAACATCCCACTGGGAGATGTGAGCCCAGGGGGAGGAGCCAAGCATTGCTACCCAGATATAATCCAGAGGTTCTGAGACACCAGCACGGCTTCTGCACTGGATTCCCCAGAGGAACAGCAGCTGCCTCTTCCTCCACTGGATCTTCAGAGGCAGAATCCATCCTTCTCTGCAGATCCCCCTGCTCCAGCAAAACCACATCTGATACTTCAAGAAAACTGCAGCCACAATTCCAATGGCACTGCCACCAACACCCCACAGGGTGTCAGGTTGGGTTCTGACTCTGTCACTGTTGTTCTGGTGCACTGCAGTGTTTATTTTGTCCTTTTATTTTTTTTCCTTTTCCCTATTAAAGAACTGTTATTTTCCGCTCCCATGTTTTTGTCTGAGAGCCCCTTAATTTAAAATTTATAGCAATTTTGAAGGGTGGGGAGGGTTCACATTCTCCATTTCAGGGGAGGCTCCTGCCTTCCTTAGCAGACTCCTGGCTTTCCAAATCAAGACTCCAGCCCTTGTCAGGGACCAGCAGAGCTGCTCCCACCCTCCTTAGAGCTCCCAGGACCTCCCAGCTCTGTCACCAACCTCTGAGCTCAACCACATCCCCTTCTCTCCTCCCTCAAACCCCACAAAGATTTTTCTCTGCTGCAGACTCTGGGAATGTCAAAGGCTCCCTGTGTTCCTCGGTGCCACCAGTCCCATCCTCAATCTGCTCATTAATTTTGAAGGCAGCAAGGAAAAGACACGAGCATGGTTCAAAAAAATGTGAATAATCCCCAGCATCAGATGGGCTGGGCTTTGATGTGTCCTCCTTTGCAGATGATGCTGTTTATTTTTAACTGCTCCACTTACAGGTGAGTGAGACACCAGGATAAATCCACCCTGGGAGCCTGGCAGGGCTGTCTGGAGTGGGAAAATAAGGATATTTCCAACGTGCTCACTCATTTTTCTCCATCTGTCAGAAGATTTTCAGAGCTCTGGGTGATATTTTACCTTGTCAGCTCGGGGTGTGTGGAGATGCTGAGGCAAGTCCACACTTGAGGCTTTGCTTGAGTCCCTGCAGCCGAAAAGAATCTTAAAATATTCTCCATAAATTCAAAGTTCACTTTGCTCATTACAGGGAGGATGGTTCAAATCTGATCTTTAAGTGCTTTCCTGCTGACAGAAATGGTGCTGAGAGATTTTCAGTGTCTCAATGCTTGAGCAGTTCTTTCATAACTTGTTTAGAATTTTTATGACAGTTTCTTAGTGACCGTTTTTTGAAGAAAATTAAAACTTTCTGATCTTTTAAGTGCTGAAATTTAGGACAGGCTTTAATTAGGCAACAAATCAGAGTATATTGAGCCCTGCTGATAAGTTATTTGGTAGTAAATATTAGAGTTACCCCAAAATACAGCCTGGCACAACAGAGGGGGAATGAATCTCATGGTGCCTATTAGTGCTCTAATAAGGTTTGACAATCCTGGCTCCTGCAAAGAATCCCACATTAACACAAAGGAAAGATTTTCACTGAAATTCTCAACTGACATTTCTGGGATCTGAAACGATACCTACCCTTACTGGGAGGCTGAAACTTGAAAAAAAAAAAAAAGGATTTTATGAACTGTTTCTTTGCAGAATTTTGGGGCTTTGAAGGAAAGATTCACCAGAACTCCTGAATTCTGCAGGGGACTGATGGGAAAGAGTTCAAAGTTCTGCTCTCACTCCAATTTCTCCAGTTCCTTGAAGCCTGTACCATAAAATTCCCATTTCCAAAGCATCACTGCAAACAATAATTTCTGTGCAATAAAGAAATTATTGCAGGGACCCAGGGGTGTCAACACCCAGGAAGAGGAGGGGGAATTATTTCTGTTGTGTTTACAAAGCTGTGAAACCAAGATATTACCTGAGGATGTCCCTTGTGCTGAATGTGGCACAGAGTGAACAGAATCCATGGGAGAAAATGGAGATTTTTATCCACTGGGAGCTTTTAATTCACCCCTTGGTTCAGTTTTGTGGGGATGCCTTTTTCACCTGGGCTCTGGGGCATCTGAGATTATCATGGGGCTGTGCTGGGGAGGGTCAGGATGGAGCTCAGGGAAGGGTTCTGTCCCCAGGGGTGCTGGCACTGCCCAGGGAATTCCAGAGCTCCAGGAGGTTTGGACAGCACTGCCAGGGATGGACAGGGTGGGATTGTTGGGGTGTCAGGGCAGGGCAGGAGCTGCACTGGATGATCCCTTCAAACTCAGGGAATTTTGTGATTCTATGATTTGTCCCTCCAGCCTCTCCTTCCAGGCTGTTTTGGGGCCCTTTCTCACTTTTTCCAGTGTAAAGCCCAGGGGAGCTCAATCTACAATCCTGGTGCACCCCAAAGCCCAGGGGAGCTCAAATCACAACCTTGTGTACCCAAAGCCTGGGGCAGCTCAGTACACAATCCTGGTGCACCCCAAAGCCCAGAGGACTAATGCACAATCTTGTGTACCCCAAAGCCCCGAGAGCTCAGTGCTCAATCTGGTGCACCCAAGCCAAGGCTTAGCACAATCTTGTGTACCCAAAGCCCAGAGGAGCTCAGTGCACAATCCTGGTGCACCCCAAAGCCCAGAGGAGCTCAGTGCACAATCCTGGTGCACCCCAAAGCCCAGAGGAGCTCAGTGCACAATCCTGGTGCACCCCAAAGCCCAGGTGAGCTGTGCCAGCCCTGCCCCCAGCCCAGCTGCCCCCCCAGGGTTACCTTTGTCCAGGACAGGCCCGAAGATGGCCAGGCTGTCGTCGATGGTGGTGCAGTTCCAGCGGCGGCCCCGGAACTGGTGCTGGCACTCCTGGATGCCCAGCTTCACCCCCTCGGCCACGCTGGGCATGATCTCGATGTAGTTGCGGCAGAAGCGGAGCTGCTTGGGCACCAGGCCGGGGATGGAGCCACAGAGGATGGGCTGGGAGCCCAGGGAGCTGTACTGCTGGCCCAGGGCCAGGGACCTGCGGGGACACGGACAGGGACAGCTCTCGTCACTGAGAGCAGCAGGCACCAGGTCCTAAGGGTTTCTCTTAGGGGATAGCAGTGGGAAGTGTTGGGTGATGGGGAAGATGAAACAGGAAAGCCTTATAAATATGATTGTCTGGCAAAAGATTTTGAGAATATGGAAACTATAAGGGAGATTGAAATGAAAGCAAGCTTTGAGATACCTCAGTTACTGAACAACTGGAAAACAATGGCGTGGCCACTTAAGGTGATGAAACACCCTCTGCTTGCAGACAGGCCCAAGGGTCAGAGCAGACCCTACAGCTTGGCAGAAGGGGCCAAAGAGGAGTTTATAGGGTTTAAAATGTAACACAGTGTGGTAATGTAATGATTCTTATAGGCTGTATGGAAATGCTACAGGATCTGTATCTTGTGCTAGACTGGTTAGTGAGAATTAGAATATTCAGCACAGAAGAAGGTTTATTGTATTGGAATGGGAACCTCGCTCTCTTACCTTTTTACTCTCTCACCCTCTCATCCTCTCTCCCCCTCTCTTCTCTCAGCCTGCTCTGAGCTGTGGCTGCAGCTCCCAGCAGGGCCCTGCACCCAGGCCCTTTGCAATAAACCCCAAATTCCTCTCTGGCTTCAGGGATCTCTCATCTCTGTCCATCCCCACTGTCCTACCCCCTGATGCTCCTACAGTTGGGAAGGATGAAAGTTTCACAAGAAGGTCTCACAGATTTGTGCGCTTAGCAGCATTCTTCTGAATGCAGAATCTGAAGAAGGAATAGAAATAAAAGCAAGTTTTGATATAGAAGAAAAGAATTGCTGAGCCCTGTGACGGTGTTCACAGGGGTCTTAGGATGAGGGAAGAGATGAGGATCTGACTCCATGTTTCAGAAGGCTTGATTTATTATTTTATATTATATATTATATTAAAACTATACTAAAAGAATAGAATAAAGGATTTCATCAGAAGGCTGGCTAAGAATAGAAAAATAAGGAATTAATAACAAAAGCTTGTGTCTCGGACAGAGAGTCCAAGCCAGCTGACTGTGATTGGCCATTAATTAAAAACAACCACATGAGACCAATCACAGATGCACCTGTTGCATTGCACAGCAGCAGGTAACCATTGCTTACATTTTGTTCCTGAGGCCTCTCAGCTTTTCAGGAGAAAAAATCTTATGGAAAGGATTTTTCATAAAATGTGTCTGTGACAGAGCCCTGACCAAGGAAGCAAAGGGTATTGAGAGGAATAGCAGATTTGTCTTTACAAACAAGCTGTGGGTCTGCTGGTAGATAAAACTAGCATTGGGAGATAGAAGAGACAATGGGAAGGGTTCCACTGATTGATAAATGGAAAAAGATATTTGGTTTTACAAATAAACTTTAGGTTTGCTGATAAATGAAATTAGACATTGAAAGATGGAAGAAATAATGGGGAAGAAAAACCCCTAAATTCCATAAGAATTAAAAATTTAAAGGGAGGGTTATATATTTGAGGGAAATCTTTGGTATCAGGTGTTTTGGGAATTTTTTACCTCTCAAGTACCTCAGCTATTGGGGAAGAGAGAGGGAAATGTGGGAAATTGGGATCAAAAGGAAGGTGCATCCTCCAAAAATTTGAGAGATACCAGGAAAATGCCCCATGGCCTCTCCCTTTACTGGAATAAAGTCAAAGGACTCCTCTGTCTCCTTTTTGGACATAAACCTCTGGTATTTGTAGATTAATTTTCCTAACAGTATGTTAGTTAGAAGGGGTTTTTATGAATTAGAGCAAAGGATAAACCCACCTCAAACAAGAAGATGTTTTTACCAAGCACAAAGATAGCACAGGCAAACAAAACAAGTTGTAAGTAGAAAAAAGGTCTCAGAATTTTCCACTGCAAGAAAACTGAAAAACAACTTCTAGCTGAAACTTCTAGCTGAAACTTTCAGGGATTGGAGAACAGTAACATGAATATGGTAATTACAGTAGTTATGATAGACTAGAGATAAAAGTTAAAATGTAGATTGGTTCTACTGTATGAAGATGCTCAGCAAAGAAAAGTATATAATGCACTGGAACCAAAAGAAAAGTATAGAATGCATTGGAACCTAAACTAAGGGTCTCTGGAGCTGACAGCTGTAGGCACAGCTCTGTCACCCACAACCCTGGACTGCTGGAACATCTTGGATGGAATAAACTGCATTTTGAAGAGCCACCTGGAGTGCTGCATCCCTCATTTGAGCTCTTACAGAGAAGCTCACAGAAAAAGAGAACGCAATTCTTATTTCTATTTACTGCTCCTGTTGTTTGGCACATGTGGAATATGTTATGGGGATTGTTTACCTAAAGTGATTTGTTGATTAGACACTAGTGAAAGTTGTTTTGATTCCTTAGTTAACTGAGTCAAAAAACTGTGTCCTGACTGTCTCAGACAGCATTCTTTAGTATTCTTTAGTATAATATTTTCTTTAGTATGTAATTTAGTATTTAGTATTCTTTAGTATAGTATCTCTTTAGTATGTAATTTAGTATAGTATTAGTGCAATATACTATAGCTTAATAAAGCAATTGTTCAACCTTCTCAATCATGGAGTCAGAGCACATTATTCCCTACATTAGGGTCACCCTACATCAATAGGGGACAGTGGCAGGGCTGGGGAACGCCCCCATGCCTGGCCATGCCCTGTCCTGGTGCTGCTAAATCACCCCAGCCCTGCTCCAACCATGCCCAGGGGTGTGGGATACGGATTTGTAGGGAATTCTCCAAGCCTGATAGAAGGCTCACACAGTGTGCAAACCTGGACATAAGAAATGCTGACTTGGAAATGCCATGGAACAGGACAGACATTGCTGAGAGAGAAATCTCACCTCCTCCTGGGGACCCCAGCAAACCCAACATCACACCTGCTGTAATATTCTATTTTAATTCTGTAACTCCTATTTTAATTCTGGTGCTGTGCTGACTGCAGCCCTTCGTGGGCAGGGGAACACACACATTCTTGGGATTGCCTGAAGATCAACTGCAGCAGCAGGGAAAGTTTGGCAAGTCAAAGCATGCAATGGGTGTTCACATCTGAGAGGGGAAATGTCAGGTCTTGACTGACTGTGGAGAACAGACCAAACCTGACAGAATTCCAATGAGGAGAGGGACTGGAAAGCAGCTTTTCACTCAGGAATCCTCCTCTGATTTTCCATAGAGGGGGCACCTGTGTCACCACAGACTCCCCACCCAGCTCTGCAGTCCATGGGGGTCACCAGAACAGACTAAAAACTCATTTTTAAAAAGGAGGTTCAGCTGCCTGAGCATTAGAGGCTGATGGCCCAGGGTGAGGGCAGGAATGGGATGTGGGGTTTGAATGTTTAACTCTCAGTTTTCTTTATCTCTTCCACAACCCATCCTCCCTCCAGGAGATCTCTTCTGTTCATGGGCCATTAATTATTAATTATCTTCTGTTCATGGGCCACTAATTATTAAATATCTTCTGTCCATGGCCAGTGAGAGTCCCTGCACGGCTGATCAAATTCCACCATCCCATGGGGAGATGCTCCGCCCAGGGGAGGAGCCAAGCATTCCTACCTGGATACAATCTGAGCTTTGGAACATTCCTACCTGGATACAATCTGAGGTTTCAAGCATTCCTACCTGGATACAATCTGAGGTTTGGGACACCCCAGCAGCCTTTGCCCGCTGCATTCCCAGAGGAGCAGCTTTCTGCTGCCCTGCATTGCCAGAGGGAGCCCAGGCCCATCTGCAGCAGCCCTGGAGCTGCAGAGGAAAACTCCCCCCTTGTGCAGGATCCCTGCTGCAGCAGAGCCACAGCTGGCACTGCAGGAGGGCTGAGCCCCCATGGATGGGGCTGGGGCACCGCCCTGACACAGAGTGACAGGTCATGGTCTGACTCTGGCAGGGGTTTGGTTTTTTGTACTATTTCATTTGTATTTTTATTTTTCCTAGTAAAGAACTGTTATTCTTATTCCCATATCTTTGCCTGACAGCCCCTTAATTTCAAAATTGTAGTAATTCAGAGAAAAGCATTAACATTTTCCATTTCAGAGGAGGCTCCTGCCTTCCTCAGCAGACACCTGTCTGTTCAAACCAAGACATTTGTTGCAGATTCTCTCACACTGAGTGTCCTCAAAGGGAGCAGAGATGGAGCTGCAGGTCTGAGCCCTTCTGAGAGGGGGAATTGTTACCCTGACCTTGCTGCATCAAAGCCCTTTGGGTGGAAACCAGCTGAGTTTGGCTGAAGAGATGTAAAACCAACCCCCAGAGGACCCCTGAGCTGCAGAGTCCATCTCTTGGAACAGGAATTGTGTTTGGGACATGGGGGGCTCAGAAATTCCTGTTGAAAGGACAAGAGGAATGGGGGATGCCAGAGGATCAGGAATGCTCTCCTGGTGGTCTGGGGTGAGCAGGGACCTCTCTTCTCCCCCAGCACCAGGCAGGATGAGCTGGGGAAGGAGTGACCAGCTCCAAGCTGAGCTGCCAGCCAGAAAAAGCCATCATGACCCCCTGGCACTGAGCAAAGCCCAGGAGATGCTGCCAGAGGAGCCCAGTGAGGTGTCTGAGGGTGTGAGCCACAGCCTGGGCACAAATGTCACCTCTGGGAGCAGTCAGGATGTGGCACGGCCTCAGTGGCATCTCCAGGGGAGTGCAGCCACCCCCTGACATCCAGCAGACACATCCAGGGGCAGGAGGACAGGGTGGTGTTGATGGAATTGGATTCCTCAGCTCTGGATTTTCCTCCTGGACATGTCCAGGGTGGTTCTGTCCTTCTGTTTGCTCTGTGGAGCTGTGGCTGGGGCTGTGCTGTCTCACCCAGGCTCTGCTGCAGGGCTGGGGTGGTTTAAGCTCTCACCCAGGCACTCTTACAGGAGCTGGGATGGTTTAAGCTCTCACCCATGCACTGCTGCAGGGCTGGGGTGGTTTAAGCTCTCACCCAGCCCCTGCTATAGGAGCTGGGGTGGTTTAAGCCTCCTCCCTGTTGTAAATGGGATGTTAAACACGGGCAGGGGACAAAGGAGCAACAGCAGCGAGCTGAGGCAGTGGCTTATGCTGACAGTTTGATCAGTCTATTGGAAAGACTTCTGAGAGATTGTTTAGTTACAGTGGGGAGAAGGGGAAGATTAAGACTTTGTGTCCAGCAGGAGAGGGCAGGACAATGGATGCTGACTGGGAATTCAGACCAGGGGGTGCAAAGGCACAAATCTCAAAGTAAATACCAGTGCCCAACACTTGTTGCAGATTCTCTTGCACTGAGTGTCCCCCAAATCCAGCCTGTGCTAGCAGAGGAGGATGGCACAGGGGCTGTTGCATGTGTGGGGATCAATATTATCAACATTCCTGAATACATCAATATTCTCTGACTGAAGCTAAAGTCCTCCAGCAGCCTTTGGTAAAACACCTGAGCTCTGCAGGGCATGGCCAGGGCACAGGAGTTGTGCAAACCGTGAGTCCAAGGCAACTCAAATTTCAAATAATAACTGTGATAACTGCAAAGCACACAGGGATCTCAGGCTCCCTCGTGGTGGAGGAAGGACAGAGGTTTCCTATTGTGTTTAGGGAGTTTTTGATGTAGGGAATGATTGCTACTTGATTTAAAAGGGTGAATATTTTTAAAATTAAAATTATATTACGTTATAATTATATTTATATTTATTATAATTATGTTAAAGATATATTATATTATATTATATTATATTATATTATATTATATTATATTATATTATATTATATTATATTATATTATATTATATTATATTATATTATATTATATTATATTATATTATATTATATTATATTATATATTAATACCACATAATATCATATCATATAATATCATATCATATATATCATATATATCATATATATCGTATCAATCTTATTATCACATCATATTGTACTATATATTAAAGAAAAATTTGTGATTGTTTAATTTAGGATATAACTTTTATTTAATTGGTTAAGGCAATAAAATAACTTTTACTGCTGTTCAATTAACTATTTTAGGTAAATAATTTTCTTAACGCATTTTACATGTGTAAAAATAACAGGAGTAGCAAGTAGAGATAAGAATTGTTTTCTCTTCTTCTTTTTGTGCTTCTCTAGGGAAAAACTTGTTATATCTCCATGCAACCTTCTCTTCACCAGGCTAAACAGCCCTAATTCTCCCAGCCTGTGGGTTTTGCTCTAGCCCTGACTGATGCCTTGTGCACGCTGGCCTAGAACAGAGACTAGAGGAGCTAAAGAATAAAGCAGGGATTTATTAGGAGGATGGATGGATCCACCTTGGGCAGCACAAGAGCCCAGCCAGGGCTGCACCCAAGATGAACCAAAATGGTCGCAAAATGAACCCAAGATGAACCAAAATGGTCACAAAATGCACAACTGCTCATGAGGTCTCACTTTCATAAGCTCTGCTCCATTTGCATATTGGAGTTAATTGTCCAATTCCAGCTCCAGCCAATCAAGCCCCATCCTTGTTTTTCTCTCTCCAGCCCACGGTGTTTGTGCTCTTGGCCTGAGATTTGGCTCATTTGTCCTTGGTCCCCAGCTGGAGCAGGAATTGTTTTGTCTCCCTGCTCTGTGAACAGAGATCACCATCCCATAATGTGAACCCAGACCTACACACTAAAGCAGCACAGAACATGAAAAATAGAAAAGCTCAAACATGAGGCATCAACCCCACATCCAATCCCTGGTGGGACCTGAACTGAGCTGAGCCAAATTTTACCCTTGCCTTGAGGTTCCTGGGAAGGAGGCAGCAGCACTTACACTGAGTTTTGGAGCAGAGCCAGGGTGGCACATGGTTCAGTCCTTCCTGCAATATCCATGGCAGTTTGTGCCTCACACCTTCCCAGAGCCCAAACCTTCCACTCCAAGTGCTTTGCTCTCCATGGAAGGAGAATAACACAGTAGTAAAGCAGCCTCAATTTTTACCACAAGAAACCACCAGGACTGGTTCTAGACCCCGTTTCCACAAGATTCAATTTGGTTTTTCCCCACAAGGAACCCCCTAATCCAGGTCTAATTCTAGATCTGGTTTCTACAAGATTCAATTTGGTTTTTCACCACAAGAAACCACCTGATCCAGGATTAGTTCTAGATCTAGTTTCTACAAAATTCAGTTTGGTTTTTCCATTCTGGATCTGACACAAGACACTTTGAGGTCCAGTTCCTCCAGCTCAGACAGAATCCATGTCTCAGTCTCAGCCACAGTGCCCAGGATGGGCAGCCCAAATGACCACTGTCCCCACTGACCACTGTCCCCTCTGTCCCCTCTGTCCCCTCCCTGCCAGGCTCCTCCTTCCTGTTTAACCCCAGGCTGTTCATGGGAGCAGAACCAGCCTGGGCACTCCAGTCCTGGTCTCAGGGCTCAGGGAAGGACTCCCCAAAGAGGGGCAGCCCAGGGATCCCCCTTAGATCCCCCCCCAGCTGTGCCACAGCTGAGTGGATGTGGCAATTCCCACCCACGGGGTGTTTTCCATCATGTTTGGGTGTTGGGAAGCCGCTTCCCAGTGCCAAACTGTGACTCACCCTGGGTGATTTCGGCACAGTTGGCACCAAACACTTCTTGAGGCCACCCACCACCACCAAGGGACTCCTCAAACTGAAGTTTGCCTCCTGAAACTGGAGTTTGCCTCCCCAAAGTGGAGTTTGCCTCCCCAAAGGGACTCCCCAAACTGGAGGCATGGCTGGACGGCTTGACTGACCAGTGGGAGATGACCAGCACCCTCAGTGGCCTCAGTGGAGAGCTGTTCCTTCCTTCCCTGGGTTTCTGATGCTCCTTCTGGTCCCCCTGTCCCTGCAGGACACATTTCCCTCCCCAGTGCCAGATTTGGGAAGGAGGCAGGAGAGGAATGGCTGGCAATGGCAGCGAGGGGACAGCAGGATCACAGCCCTGCCAGGACCCAAACAAACCCCAGCATCTCTCTTTGGAGGAAAGCTTTTACAGCATTGAAAATCTCACTGTGTTTACTGCGGTCACAGCCAGGAAGCCTGCATTTGCATATGCAAATTGTATGCATTTATGTAAATTCCGGGTGGAATAATATTATCACGGTCTCTGCAGAATAGATCCTCAGCCATGGCAAATCAGTGGATTGTGTTTTCCAAGTGAGAGTGGAGCTGCTTTGAGCAGGCATTGCTGAACAGAACATTTCTATCTGGAGGGGGGAACAATGCAGGACCTGCTCCTGGGCACTCCCAGTCCCTTGGCAGCAACTTCATTCACGTTCCTGAGAAGAAGTGGCTCCATCCCCATCCCCAATCCCAGCCCCAGCTCCAGTGGGAGATGACCAGCACCCTCACTGGCCTCAGTGGAGAGCTGTTCCTTCCTTGCCTGGGTTTCTGATGCTCCTTCTGGTCCCAGTGTCCTGTCCCCCATCCCTGGCAGGACACATTTCCCTCCCCAGTGCCAGACTTGGGAAGGAGGCAGGAGAGGAAGGTGAGGAAGGAGATGAAGGCTCCTGGGCACACCCAGTGCCTTGGCAGCAACTTCATTCACATTCCTGCAGAGAAGAAACTCCAGCCCCAGCCCCAGCTCCATTCCCAGCCCCAGCCCCAGCTCCATCCTCAGCTCCATCCCTATCCCCATCCCCATCCCCACCTCTGTCCCATTCCCATCCCTATCCCCATTCCCCATCCCAAATCCCATCCTAGTCTCTTCTCCATCCCCACCCTCAACCCCATCCCCATTCCATCTCCATCCCTACCTCCATCCCATTCCCATCCCCAATTTCATTCCCATCCCAATTCCCATCCCCAGCTCCATCCCTATTCCCCATCCCATCCCATCCCATCCTATCCCATCCCATCCCATCCCATCCCATCCCATCCCATCCCATCCCATCCATCTCTGTCCCCACTGACCACTGCCCTCTCTGCCCCCTCTGTCCCCTCCATGCCAGGGTGGCACATGGTTCCATCTTTCCTGCAATATTCCTGGCAGTTTGTGCCTCACACCTTTCCAGAACCTTCCACTCCAAGTGCTTTGCTCGCCATGGAAAGAGAATAACAGGACCCAGTAGTAACGCACCTCATTTTTCACCACAAGAAACCACCAGGACTGGTTCTAGACCTGGTTTCTACAAGATTCAATTTGGTTTTTCGCCACAAGTAACCACCTGATCCAGGACTAATTCTAGAACTGGTTTCCACAAGACTTGATTTGTTTTTTCCCTATAAGAAACCACCTAATCCAGGACTAATTCCACATCAAGATTCAATCTAGAACAAGATTGAATTTGATTTTTCACCTCAAGAAACCACCTAATTCAGGACTAACTCTAGATCTAGTTTCTACAAGGTTCAATTTGGTTTTTCCCCACAAGAAACGACCTAATCCAGGACTAATTCCTCCATGCCAGGAGGGGGCAGAGGGGATTCCCTGTCAGAATGAGCGACAAACAGGCAGGGGGAAGGATGAGGTGCCAGCAAGGGACATGAGGTTCCTGCAAGGGTAGGACAGTGTGGCATTCACATTCTCTGAAAAAATCCCTTCACCCAGGATTCTTCTCCTGGGAAGCTGAGAAGCCTCAGAGAAAAATGAAAACAATAATTATCTCATTTGCTTCTCCTGTGTTGTGCTCATGTGGAATGTGTTTGGAGATTGCTACCCAACAATTGGTGATTGTTTCTGGATTCTGCTGTGAGTTGTTTAGACTCTTTGGCCAATCAGGGCCAAGCTGTGTCAGGACTCTGGAAAGAGTCACAAATTTTCATTATTATCTTTTTAGATATTCTTTAGTATAGTTTAGTATAGCATTCTTTAATATAATATAGTATCATAAAATAATAAATTATCCTTCTGAGAACATGGAGTCACATTCATCATCCCTTCCAGCCACGAGGGATCACACAAATCCAACACACAAGGACCATGGACAGTGTGAGGACTGAAATTGAACCCCTTGAGCCAGGATTACTGGACTGGGCTGGACAGAGGCAGCTCCAGCAGAGCAGAGCTGTGGTGGGAGGAAACATCTGCACTCCACGGGCTCACAGCACTTCTGAGCAGCTCATTTGTGTCTTCTGAGCACCAAAGGATGATTTTGGGAACCTCCAGAGCCTCCATGGTGGTGTCCATGCTCCAGGCATATCCATGGTGGTGCTGTCCCCCTCTTGTCTGGCTCTTCCCAATCTTCCTGGTGTTGGGGTAAGGGATGTCACAAAGGTGTCACTGCTCCCAAAAGGATGTGAAAATCACAGCCCCAGCCCCAGCACACGAGGGAAGGGTCTCCTTTAGGGGTCTTCTTCTCCAAAACTGTGCTCCTGAGCATTGCACCAATGTTGGAGGCAAAGTCTCTTTTATATCCACTCTTTTCACATCCTCACTTCACCAACAGCAGCAGCAGCCTGTGCCCCATCAAACCCTCAGATGAGGATTCGGTGTCTGGAAACCTTATTTTTAGATTTTTAGGGGTAAAAATGAGCAAATTGAAAGGAAAATTAAAAATACAGAGACAGCCATGGCCTGGTGTTCTGCATCAACTCCCTGTCAGACAGACAACAGGTGAATTTCATTGAAAGCGTTTTAAAGTTTTAAAGTTTAATTTTTAGTTTAATTTTAAGTTTAATTTTTAATTTTAAAGTTGTTTTTTTAAAGTTTATTAAAGGGGAGTTGGTTGTTACCAAACCTAATCAGGCCTGAGCAATAATCAGAATTTAAAACCACAACTGAAATATTTTGCAACAATTAAACTAATAAACAAACAAGAAATCCTCCCCAAAAACATCTAAGAGTTCTCTGCAGGTAAAACATTCCTTTTAAATGTGCCTCTGGCTGCGAGAAACTCCTGTGACATTCACTGCAAATTTCTTAATTATAAACCTCCATAATCTCTAGAAAATAACTGCAGGAAATTTGGGTGATTCTGTGACATAGAAATGGGATCAGAATATAAAACCCTGAAGGTTTTATATCCCTTGAAAAGGGGGAAGAAGATCTGGAGCCTGAGCCAGGGTGGGGCTGGAGAGCAGCAGGGAAAGTTTCTCATTTAAAATTGTGAGCACTGGGAAAGGTGCCAGTTAGACTTGATTAGATTTGTAAGATTAATTAAAAGCAGACAGGTTCAGTGAATTGTGAACAAGACAAATTAGCAAATTAGCAAATCAGGAAACTCATCTTCAGAAAAGGAATTAAGAGATTTTGGCTCCTTTTTCAGGGCAAATTTGCTTTTCAGAGTGTGGTTCTTTCATGTTCCAGGCGTGGCATTTTACTATTCTACATTAAAATTATATATAAAATATAATTTTAATAATAATTATTAACATATATATTTCACAGAATCAAAAAATAAAATATCATTTTATATAAAAAGCATTTTTAAAAAATTACAAAACTGTCACTAAAAAATGAAACACGCCTCTGTAAAAAAGATCCCAGTCAGGGCAATGAGCAGGGTTTGTAAAAGATCCCGTGGTGTGCAAACAAACACCTGGTTTTGGGGTTAATTTGGGATTTCTGAGAAGTCCTGGGTATGGTCTCATAAAGAGAGGGCTCATGGAGTGGGAGAGCTGGGGGATCTCAAAATCCCTCTGTCCCAAGGGAAAGCTCATCCCAGGAAAAGCTGGAATGAATATTAAAAAAAGTTGGAATAATATTAATTCCTGGGAATTAATATTAAATATTAATATTTTTAAAATAATATTTTTAAAAGCAGGAATACTATTAATTTCCAGTAATTAATATTAAATATTAACATTTTATAAATTAGTATAAAGAAAGCAGGAATAATATTAATTCCCAGGGACTATTCTATTCTATTCTATTCTATTCTATTCTATTCTATTCTATTCTATTATATTATATTATCTATACTAAAGAATAGAGAAAGGATCTTACAGAAGGCTTAACAAAATAATAATTAAACTTGTGACTCTCTCCTCAGAGTCTGACACAGCCTGACCATGATTGATCATTAAGTAAAAATAATTCACACGTTGGACAAACAATCTCCAACCACATTCCAAAGCAGCAAAACACAGGAGAAGCAAATGAGATAATTATTGTTTTCATTTTTCTTCGAGGCTTCTCAGCTTCCCAGGAGAAGAAATCCTGGCAAAGGGATTTTTAAGAAAATGTGACAGTGACACAGGAGAAATCAAACACCCCCTGAGTGTCAGTTAGAGGATGAAATGTGAAATGTGTTGATTACATGACCAGTCAGGTCCACCTGTATCAGACCAGGTATAAAATAAGAGATTCCAATAAATTGGCTGCTTTTAGCATCCTAACCTGGAGTTTGTGACATCCCTGGTGACACAGGAGGGACCTCCAGGTTTGTCCTGAGGCTCCACTGGAGCCTTGGGCTGCACCTGGGTTGGAGTTGCTGAGGGTCCTGGTGAAGGCATTTTAATATTAAATGTGCCCTGGGAATGGAGTCGATAGTAAAAGATTTTAAAATCACAAAATTTAGAGAGCTAGAAAGAAAGTTAGGCTTAGTAGGCCCTGGGAAATGTATTTGTATTTTTGTAAAAAAATACATGTAAAAGTGTAAATGTATTTTTCACATGATCTTGTATTTGCTAGATCATGTGAAACTGCTCCTACGTAGTTAGTATATGATAAATGATATAAATGTTAGATGTGATTATTATTATAATTATGTGATAATTATTGCTTAATCATGAGAAACTGTGTTAGCGGTTTGAGGGGGATCATGAGAAATCCATACTTGGATGGAATCAGTGTATAGAACAGTGTAATAAAACATTGTATTGTGATATTGTAATATCAATAGAACAATGTCAGTTTAATAATTAATATGTAAGTTATATAATGATAAAATATAAAAATATGTTCATCCCAAACCCATGGTGGAGTCAGATTTGGGTCTGTACCTCTGACACCCAGAGCTCTCAATAAAAGCTTTATTCTTTAGCTCTATCCAGCCTGTTCTAGCTCAGCCTTCTCAGGGCATCCCCTGCCTCTGTCCCAGGGTGTGAGCTCCTCCCTGACCCCAGCAGGGTGATGGGGCACTGCAGGACATGGGAAATCACTGTTTTGTGGCCTCCTCTATCCCAGCACTTCCAGCCGAGAGGGTGGGGTGGCCAAAAATCCCCCCTGAATTCCCAGTGCTCATCCTTGGGGTGCCTTTAGCAAGTGGGAAACACTGCTTTTAGTGAAGGAGTCAAATGAGGAGCTGGTTGCAATTGAGGAGCCTCTTCAGAGCTCTGCGTGACCACTTAAATTTACTTCTGACTTCACTTTTACAGGACAGAGATTTGTGTTTTAAGGGCAGAAGACTCTTGAGTGAATCGGAGCCCTTCTCCTTGAGCTCCTGTGGCTCCAGGCTTGTCCTGGAGGCACAAGGGGTTAATTTCTGAGGGATTGTGACCTCCTGAAGGCCAGCAGTGTGACAGTGCTCATTGCTCTGTGCTGCCATGCCCTGGGAGCATTTTGAAGCTGTTGCTGAGCTCAGGACTCCACTGGAATGAGTGGAGCAGAACGAGCTCCAGGGCTGATTCCGACCCAAACCACGCTGGGATTCTGCACTGGGCAGGGACAAAACCAGCAGGAGATGTCACCTGGAGCCCTCTGCCAGCTCCTGAGGCTGGGCATCCATGGAGAGCTGCTCTGGCAATGTCCTGCTGCTCAGATTTGGGATCCACCTCAATCCCAGCTCCCAAACTCTGCTTTCCATGGCAGGGATTCCCACCAGCTAAACCTGGCTGGGAAAAACACTGAAGAAAACCTTGAAATCCACAAAACCCTTTAGAACAACAAGCTCTTGAGCAGTTGTGGCCAGTCAGGTGCTCAGGGCTGGTTTTTTCACTGATCTGCTCTGGCAGTGGTTGGGGCTGTCCTGCTGCTCAGGATTTGGGATCCACCTCAATCCCAGCTCCAAAGCTCTGCTTTCCATGGCAGGGATTGACCATCCCACCCAGCAGGGATTCCCACCAGCTAAACCTGGCTGGGAAAAATGCTGAAAAAAACCTTGAAGCCACAAAGCCCTTTAGAGCCACAAGATCCTGAACACTTGTGGCCAGCCAGGTACTCAGGGCTGGTTTTATTCACTGATCTGCTCTGGCAGTGGCTGGGGCTGGTCAGGACTCAGGATTCACCTCAATCCCAGCTCTAAAACTCAGCTTTTCATGGCATGGATTCCCACCACCTAAACCTGGCTGGAAAAAACACTGAAGAAAACCTTGAAGCCCACAAAACCCTTCAGAGACAGAAGCTCCTGAGCTGGTCAGGATTTGGGATCCACCTCAATCCCAGCTCCAAAACTCTGCTTTCCATGGCATGGATTGCCCATCCCACCCACCAGCTGAAACCTGGCTGGGAAAAACACTGAACAAAACCTTGAAGGCCACAAAACCTTTTAGATTCACAGGCTCCTGATCGTTTGTGGCCAGCCAGGTACTCAGAGCTGTTTTCATGGCCAGCCCTAGGTCTGAGCCCAGCTTTGCCCCTCACTGCCCACACCCACAGCATTCTTGGGGGGTCAGGAGGAGCAGCAGCCCCACCACAGCTCCCCATCTCCTCCTTCTCTTTCAGCAGCACTAAAAGTGTTGGACACGTCTCTGAGGGAGCTTTGTTGGCCCCAGCTCCTCCTGTCAGCACTCACAGGCAGCATTTCAGTGACCTTTTCCCATCTGTGCCCCGTTTGTTCCCCTCTCAGGGCTCTGATGGGATGGCAGCATGTGAAGAAGGGTTGGAGCTGTGTCAAAATACCTCACTGGAGGTTGCATCCACAGCCTGAGCCACCCCTGGAGCTCACTCAGAGCTGCCTGGATGGGGACAGATGTCAGCGAGTTCCCAACATCCCAGCAGGGCTGAAATCCACTCTTGGCTTCTCCATCCTGCTGCACCAGTGGGTCTGGAGCCCAAACTCTGGGTTTGGAGCACAGGGACCTTCCCTTTGCTGTGCACCTGGCAGAGCTCCAGGGGAGCATTTGGGCTCTCCTCTCTCTGGACAATGTCAAGGACCACATCCTTCCCTGGCCCTTCAATAAAACACATCCCACAAATCCTGAGCAGCTCCATCCCTTTGCCTTTATCCCCTGCAGTGTCACTGCTGCCAGCTCCTGGCATTGTCTGGCTCACAGTGGGGCAGCAGGATTATTCCAGCCATTATTATATATATTTATTGTATTATATATATATTATTTAATAGATAATTATAGAATTATATATGATATAATTGTATTATGTATTATATAGTATATATTTTATATATATTATATGCTATAATATATAATAATATAATATAATTTATATTATATTATATTATATTATATTATATTATATTATATTATATTATATTATATTATATTATATTATATTATATTATATTATATTATATTATATTATATTATATTATATATAAATGGGTTTTGATTATATATATATATATGGGTTTGGATTAGTCCAGACCCATTTATAAGGTGATCAGACCCCATTCTCATCATTCTCCTTCTCTTAGGGCACACACAGACACTTTTTCCCCACCACAGGAATAAATAAATAAATTTTCTCCTTTCTGTCCCACAGCAGAAAGGATCTGTTTGGATGTTGCTGCCAAAATATTCCATATCCAGCAGGAAAATCCTCAGGAAGGTGGTGCCAGCAGGACAGGGAGCTGCCTGTCAGCATCCTTGGGGCTCTGCCACATGAAATGTCCCCCTGAAAGTCTCGGGTTTATCTGAGGGTGAAGAAGCCCAGGGCAGCCCCAATGCATCCTGCAGGACACCAGCACAGGGGGCCAGGCTGATGCTGAGCCCCACCTTTGCTCTCCTTGCCCTGTTTTGGGGTGTGCTGAACCCTGCAAGTGGGGCTCATCCCCCAAAGCCTCCTCTGTGCCGGCCTCAAGAGCAGAGGATCAGGAAGGCAATTGGAAAATGATGATTTTTTTAAAGATAGATATCACCATGCTAGAATCCACCACATAAACCTCATTCCCACAGAGCAGATATTGAAAAGCCTTCCATAGGACCAAAGGAGACCTTGAATTTCTGTGCTTTGGGAGCATTGTCTGTCCCTGAACTGTGGCCCAGGTATTTCTGCCCTTCTGCTCCCTCAGCCTTCAAGAAACCCCTAAAACCCCACAGCATCTGCAACCTCACCCTACATGGGGCACTCCTCACACCCCTAGACACTCTCTGGCACTTTGGTGCTGCCAGAATCTATAAAAATACATAAAAATACACGAAGCCTGGATCTGTGGAGGAAATTCTGTGCGGAGTGTGCTCGACTCCCTCGTCTCCCAGGGATGCTGCTTGCCATGCCCCTGCTGTCCGTGCCCTACATCCTCTGTATTGTTCCTTTGGGGTGAGCTCAGAGGGGTTTGGGAGGAGGGGATGGTGGGGTACACACCTGTGTGCAGCAGCATTTGCTCCTGAAAACGGGCACAGGAGACATTTTGCTCACGGGGGATATTTTTGCTTCACGGGGGGAAAACGAGACATTTTCACGGGGAAGAGAAAAGAGACTTGAAACGCTCTGAGACTTGAAACCCTCCTTGATTTGGGCATTGAATCCTGGTTTATATCAAAGGCTGAGGCAGCTCAGTGGGATGAGCTGATGCCATGGTGAGGTGTCCCTGCTCCAGCCCTGGCATCCCAACCTGTGCCCAGCGGTGCCCAGGTGGGGCAGAAAAGGGATGGAAGGAATCAAAGTGCTGCTCTCTGTGTTTCAGGAGCCTCCCCTGGCCAGGGCTGAGGGCCTGAAGTTGGGCAGCCACGCTCAGGGCGAGGAAATCATTTAATTCTCCAGGAAAACCTGCTGTGATTTAGCCATTTCATGAACCTGCGGAGCTTTGAAACGCTTCCTGAGCGGGGACTTCTCATTGTGCTCTCTGTCTTTCTCCTCTGGAAAGGCAAATTCTCATCCCAAAGTCCACGCTAATAAATGGATTATTAAAAAAAAATTTAAAAATTCGTATTTTCCCGTCCTGAATTCTAAATATTCCCAGATATGGCAGTCCATTCCCAAGTTCACTCCCACCTACTTCTTGCCATCTCCATGTTGGCACCGAAAGGATCTAATTCAGGAATAAAGAAGAGAGACTTTTCTGGAAAGGCGAAAATAACCCAAGAATCTCAGCAGCACCAAATTCCACCATCTCCCTCTTTTCCCTACGGATCATCAGGCTCACAGCCCCTACCTGGCACACACAGAAACTTAACAAGAGATATTCCAGCAAGAAATCCTCCATAAAGACAGAAATAAATTGAATTATTTTGTTATGCAACTCGCTGGCTGCTGGATTTAAATGACCTGGAATGTTTAATTCTATATTTCTTGTTCTAAAGGGCTTCCAATTGCATTTTGTCACTGTATTCATTTATATAGAGTTGGATTTATTTTTAAAATAAGTAACTCAGGTTACTTACCAGCCTCATTACAACATACAACCAATTCTTTTAAAATCTATTTTTCTCTGTTCAAGGAAATTAGCGACATTTCCATAATTAAAATGAACAAAATCCACCTTTGAGCAATTTTCCTAATGAATGTTTTCTCAGGTGCCATTTGCGTTATTCACCGGACTAAATTCACATGACAGAATACAACAAAAGAAGGGAAAGAAGTCCAAAAAAACGCAGCAACCAAACAGAAAATAGAATTAAATTATTTTTTTTTAAGGATTAATTGCAGTTTCATGGAAAGGAAGAAAATCCCTGTGGCAGAGTGATGGGAGAGACAAAATTCCCATTGCACAAGGAAATAAAATCGCATCCTTTCACATCTGAACCAAGAGCCCATCGCCACAGTGCCGAAAATGGAGAAATTAAAGAGTGGTAGGGAAGCCTCCATTTGTGCAAAGGGAAACCCAGGCATGGCCCTTTCAAAATAACCCCCAAACTTTTCCACAGATTTCATTAATTACAGGTCAAATCTGAAGAAATTACGCTTCGACTCCAGCATGCAGCTCCGCAGGGCGAGGGGTGAAAAGGAAGGGAACACACAGCTCCCATGGCTAATAATTAATGAATTCATTAATCAATCATAGGGAGAGGAAGGGCGAGGGGAGGAAGGAATCTTACCACCAAATTGGGTAACCGGCTAAGACCTTTGTGCCATTGAAGAGAAAAGACAGAATTAGTCCAAGCAGGTGGTAATCCATCAGTCCAGGCTGGTGCAAGGGGGAAAAAATCGCCGCGAAGTTTTCAGAAAAACATGAAGTGCCAAAATGAAGAAATCCCCCTCCTCCCAAGGAAAAAAAAAAAAAAAAAAAAAAGGAGGGGGGGTAAAAAAGAGTGAAGCCAAGTCCCTGGTGGCTCGGGTGACTTTTCCTGGCTTGTCAGAAACACACCTCTCCAAGCCTTTCCCCCTGTAGATCATCCAAAAGCGTTCTATTAAAAAGTGCAGGGCTCGGGGATGTCAGCAGGCGGCCAATCAGACCGCATGGCCCAAGGTGAGGGATGAGGCTCAGCCCAGGGCTGTCAATCACCCTCTCCTCCCCCTCCACCCCACAACTTTGTTCCGAGCCTGGCTGCCACGGACAAACCCTCTGTGCACCACACTCCACTGGGGCACTGCCATTTGGGGCGAGGATTTTCAATTTTTAATTTTTTTTAAATTTTTTTTTTAAATTTTTTCACTTGGAGCTCAGGATGTGCTGCCCCTGAATTCCAGGAATTCAAGGTAAGGATGAAGGGTGGCTGTGGTGAGGGGTGGCTTAATCTCACACAGGGAGTGAGACAGAACTTGTTCTTCAGATTGTTATGTGTGCCCAATTATCCCATCATAAAAAACCAAACAATATTTGAGGTAGCAGCAATTTTAATTGAACAGTTTAGAAAATATGTATTGACAAAATAATTTGATTAAAAACAAGGGATAATTTGGTTCCAATAATAACGCATAAGCAAAAGATAACCGCAGGGTACGGATCAAATTATATTGCCAATATATATTTTCTAAACTATTTAATTAAAATTGCTGCTATCTCAAATATTGTTTGGGTGTTTTTTTAATGGAATAATTGGGCAAACACAACAAGATGGACAGGGATGGGGGCACAGAGGGGCAGAAAACCCCTCTGCTTGTGGTAATGTGGGCAAAACTGGTGATAAAGTTGAAATTAAGCCTGCAGTTTCCAGGTTTTCAGCATGTGGGGGTGATGGATGGAGGGGGGAGCAGGGGCAGCCTGGATTTCTATTGAGAAAAAAATGCCATGTCATGGTGAGAGGGGAGCAGGCAGATGGGGACATGTCCCAAGGATAGATTGCTTGTGAAGTGCATCTCTGGATGCAGGGAGATGAAAATATTATCAAAACCCCACACATATAACCCTAAAAAAAAAAACCTAATCAGTTTCATGATTTGCAAACAGACCCAACAAAGATTTTACTTTAAAAATCCTTGTTACAGAGTAGAGAGCCTGTTTGAACAGGAGCTATTGTGCAGCCAGAGGAGATGACTCGACAGAATGGGACAAAGAAATGGGAGCAGCCAAACAAGTTGCTTTTTCCCCTAAAGCATCTCAGCAACCACAGCTCTGTTGCTGCCCTGGGGTGGGACCAGCTCGAGTTCAGGTGCTTCAGGAGCAGCCAACAAATCAGTTTGTTTCAGAGCTGTGGCAGCAATGGAGATTCAAGGTCCTGTCTTGGGAATGGTTTTGAGAGCTCCAGACCTCCTACGGATCTTAAGGCTTTGGGCAAAAACAAATTCCTTGTTGTGTTTAATCACACACTGGCACAGGGAAGCTGTGGCTGGATCCCTGGCAGTGCCCAGGGCCAGGTTGGAGCACCCTGGGACATGGCAGGGGTGGAATGAGATGATCTTTAAGGTTCCTTCCAACCCAAACCATTCCATGACCCTGTGATGCACCTGCCCCTTGCTCCTGCCATTCTGGATTGCCAGTTCTGCCTGATTTTGGTGTTTGGGTGCTGAGTTTGGGCACTGCTGCTCTCAGAAAGGGTGGGTGCTGTCCTGGCCATGGCACACCCAAGGGAGGACACAACCCGCTCATATTTTCCCTCTCCATCCCTCCCTGCTCCTGCTGCAGGGACTTTGAGGCCAAATTTCTCCTATGGCCTTTCCAGCTGACTGTGACCCACCATAGATATTAAATATTCTTGTTCTTTTGGGTGCTTTTGAATCCCAAATATTTTTGTTCTTTCGGGGGCCTTTGAATCCCAAATATTCTTGTTCTTTTGGGTGTAGTCTGTCCTGGCAAATCTTCCTGGAACCCAGACGGGTTTTATTGAGCTGGGTCTAAGAAAGCAGCAATTGTCCAATGACATTTGGGGACACGTGGATTTAAGCTGTAAATTTAACACTAGCTGGAAATCTTCCCCACATCTTGACATTTACTGCCCATGTTTTTAAACATGAAGATGGACCCTGGTGTGGAGCTGACCCAGCCAATTTACCCAGCCCTAAAGAGATTTTAGTCACATTTTGGGGTTAGTGTGGGGCAGGAAATATGCCAAATAGACCCATAAGATTTGACTCACATGTTCTGAATGTTAAGGGATTTTTTTTAGGGCCAGGGAATGATCCCAGAAACTCTTCTCTTACTGCCTAAACCAAGCCCTGGGCTGTGTGAAATGCACTGGAGTGTCTGTGAGCTGCTCTGGCAAAAGCAGAACTGGAAATGCTGCCCAGGTTTGTGCTGGTGGATGTTTTGGAGCTGCACAATCAGAATAAGGATTAAAGGTGCCAAGGGACAGAATTTTTGTCATTAAATGTCACTGCTAGAGAGGCAGCAAGTGGAGAGAATGAAGTGAGATGTCTCAGCTGATACTGCAGGTGGCTGGAGAGGAGAAAAACCTCAGATACTGCAGAAATCCAGTTGGGGAAATCAGAATTGAGTTGTTGTTGGTTGGAGACCATCATCAAGGTCTGGATGGACCTGGAGATGCTGGGTTAATGACTGAAATTTGATGATTTTTAAGGTTTTTTCCAACTTCAGTGATTCCGTGGTGGCGGAGACGTTCCTGTCCATCAGACACTGGGGAACACAAAATGCTCCTTATCCATTTCTGGGTACTTATAAACCAAACCAATAATGAGCTACCAAGTGTTTCCTCTGCAGGAACCAGGAAGGAAAGTGACCCCAGCCCCAAATTCAGAGGTTTGTTTGCTGCTGTGGTGGGTCAGGGATCTCCTACAACCAGAGCAGAGACACAAAACTCCCACACACTGATGTGGCCATGGGCAGGCCCTCAAAGGTGTGAAGGGCTGATCCCAAGCACCCTGAATTCATGGGAATGGCTCTGAGGAACTCTGTGGAGATGCTCATCCCTCCAAATCCTTCCACTTCTCCATCCCACTGCTCTCTGAACATCTGTCCCAGCATCACAAGGAGTTTGTGTTGCCCCATCTTTGGTGATGAGGTTGCGTTTGGGATTTAAATGAGTTTAAATGACCTGGAATATTTAATTCTGTAATTGCTTTGGGCTGGAGATCCTGGGAACAGAAGGTCCTGCTTGTCCCTGATCTGACTCCAGGAGACTCTTGGCTCCCAGTTTCTCCCAGTTTCTCCCAGTTTCTCCCAGTGAAACGAGGAGGAAAACAATGCCAGCTCTCAGCTGTGTCAGCCTTGATCCCCCAAGCCTTGAGGCAGCAGGCAGGGCTCCCCAGGGAGGAGGAGGATCTGTCTCCCAGGGATGAAGACTCCATTGGCAGTGAAGGGAACAGACTCACTTTAAGTCTCCTCTGATGTGAAATGAAAATCTGATGCGTGCACGCTAAAATTATCCCGGGCATATTTCATGCTAGCCTGAACAAATATTTATAAGTTCCACAGCAAACATTAATTTTAAATGTAATTTCTAAGAGCAAATGACAGTTGCCCAAAAAGAGTACAATTTCAAAATTTCCCTCATAGATACCTCCTTGTGCTGCTGAGTGACAGTTTTATTAACTGAGGGTCTTTTCAATCACATCACTCTGTCTAGTTTGGCAATATTGACTCTCAGAGCCCAGTTTCAATATGCCTAGAAATGAAAGGAATTGAGGAAGTCAGAGGTTTGGCTGCTCAAGAAAAGTCCTGCTGCCTTTACAATGTCAGCACAGAGGTGCTTGTGTGTCGTGGGGACATTGTGGCACTGCTGGAGGGGAATTTTGGTTTATTCCAGCAAAGGAGCATTGTGATCCTATTGGAAACGTGCCTCTCCTTCCCCCTGGGCTTTAACTGTGCAACTTTGCCTTCTTTTAGCTTTTCCTCCTTTCTCCATCTGAACCCACCAGCAGGAAGACACCAAGTGCCATGGAGACTCCTGGATTTGTGCTTGGCATGGATTTATATATTTATATAAATGGGAATATTTATGTATTCCCATATATATATGAATATTTATTCAAAGAATAGTTTTAATATGTATATATTTGTATATATATATATATATATAAAAAATATATATACATATTATATATTATATATTTTTATATATATCCATAGTTATATACATATATATTATATATACGTCACATTATATATTGTATAATATTATACATACGTGTTGTATATTATATATAAAATAGTTTTCATAAATATATTTGTATATATACATAACATTATATATATAATATACAATATACAATGTACAATATACAATATACAATATACAGTATATTGTATGTTGTATATTGTATATTATATAATATACAATATACAGTATATTGTATGTTGTATATTGTATATTATATAATATACAATATACAGTATACTGTATGTTGTATATTATATAATCCATCTGAACCTACCAGCAGGAAGACACCAAGTGCCTGGGGAAGGTGATGGGACCATGGAGACTCCTGGATTTGTGCTCGGCGTGGATTTCAACCTGAGGAACCCCTGAGGAGCTCCAGGAGCTCAGAGCCCTCCTGGTGGAGGCTCAGGGTGATGTGGAGAGGACAACTCACACCTGACAGAGATGGATGAGCCCTCAGAGGGGGTTTGGACCCCTGGCTCAGAGTTTTGGGGATGGCAGGGGATGTAAAAGCCTGTGGTGCAGTGAGAGGGGTCAGGTCACAGTGAAGGGTGGCACAGGTGGGTGCTGAGGTTGAATTTCAGGTCTGGGCATGGCCAGGAGCAGAGCTGGAGGTGGATCTCTTGGGCAATGGTCTTTTAAGAGTTAGCAAGTCCTAAAACAAGCTGGGTTTGTTGGTTTGAAGATCTCAATTTTAGAGTCTAAAGTGGAGGTGAAATGGGACATTGGTACTCATCAGTCCTAAAGTTAATAATGATAGAAAATCTGTGAAGAGCTGAGGAAATCCTTCCTCAAAGCCTGATGAACTGTCTGGCTCCTTCCATCTTCAACTCCTGAAATCCTGAGGGCTCTGCTTGCTGCTAACCTGTGAGAGGTAACAAAAACATTCCCTCTGAACTTCCCTATTCTCATTTTTGTTGGCAAATATCCTTTACCTCACTCCATTTATTTACAAGCTATTCTAAGTAGAATTCCTCCACTTGGGATGATTTTTGTGTACTAGTGATGGTAGAAACTAATTTCAGACAATTTCCTGATATATCCCAATCTTGTGATGAAAGCTCTGGGATTTCTGTTTTGGTTTTGGGGTTTTTTTGTTGGTTTCTTTTTTGTGTGTTTTTTTTTGTTTGTTTGTTTTGGGTTTTTTAATTTTAATTTTTAGTTTGGTTTTTTGTTTGTTTGTTTGGTTTAAATTTTTTTTTTAATTTTGTTTAGTCGTTTTTTTTGGGTTTTTTTGGTTTTTATTTTGTTTTGTTGAGGTGTTTTCTTTTATTTGTTGTGTCTTTTTTACCTTGTTTTGGTTTTTTTATTCCCCTTTAAAAAGGAAAAACAAAAGATATACTTTTGTTAAAAATTTAGATTTAAAAAAAAAACCCCAAAATATATATTTTTTTACAAAGCAAATGTTACATTTTAAAACACCAGCACTGTAACCTGCTGTAGAACCTGTTCTCTGATCCAAATCAAGAAACTCATGTTGTGTTCTCAGCTTTCCCAGGAACTCCTCACATGATTTTGCTGGCTCAGGTTCTTTATCTACCCCTGGATTTCTTGTAAACTTGGGAAAAATCACATTTTCTGTGTGGATCCCATTAGCTGCTCCCAGAAGGAGCTGCCTCCCAGGAGCAGCTGTGAATCTCAGGCTGAATAAATTCTGAGCAGAGGAGCACAACTGGAACCCCAGATTTCATTTCTTTTGGGCAGAAAAAGGAGAAATTTTGCTGCCCAGGGTTCAGTTGTTCTTTCTGGTCACAAATATCCTCTGTGGATCGCAGGAAATGAGGGAAGTGGAAGTGCTGAGTGCTCTGAGGACACTTCAGCAGCTACATATTGTCAATAAAAACACCTTTTTTTCCATGTCATCCACTTCAATTCCTTCAAACTCCATTACATTTCAGATCTTTGCTCTATTTTCCCAAGGAGATGTTCAAAAAAACAAAAAACACCCCAAAAACCCGACCCTAATGAAGGCCTAACTCATGGGTTTTAGTGACTATGGCAACGTGGAGCACAGAGAGTGAGCAATGAAACCATCTCAAACTTGAGGAAAAACACAAGGACTTTATTATGTTTGACTGGAATAGTGTTGGCATCATGTGGGGTCACTGCTCTGGGCTGACAGAGCTTGGGTTGCACTTTAAAATGTTCTCTGTTTACCTCCTGCTAGTCTATCCCTGCTCCAAATCATCCTCACTCTCTATTGGAGTAAAGGCAAATCAAGTCTGGTCCTCCAGGACACTTTTCCCATCAGCTTTTAGTGGGAAAATTATTTCTAGATGCCATTTAGGGCTTTGTTCGGTCATCACCTGAGCCACTTAGGAGAAGGTTTCAGAAGGGAGAGGTCTCAGAAGGGTTTTTGCACAATCATGTGATTTTTGCACCAGTTTGGAGCAGTAGCTGCGGATCCAGGGGAGAAATGAGCGGGATGTGCAGAGCCCCAGCTGCCAAGGTGTGTGTGAGGGGTTTGGGGTGAGGATGTGCCAGGGGCGTGACAGCTCTGGGGTCTCCTGGAGCAGCCCCACTGCACAAAAAGAGCAAATTTGTGGTGTCCCCCCAAAGCTGGAAGTGGAGAAAAGTTTTCACCTGGTGTTTTGGGCAGCCTGGATGCATGGGAGAGGCTGAGCTGCCTCTCAGGGCTGCAGTAAATCTGATTAATTGGACGAGCTGAGCACATGAAGGAACGATGCCCCAGGTCCTGGGCTTGTTGGAGGCAGCTCTGTCTACCTTGACATCTGCAGGAATGCATCCCAGGGAAGGGGGAGGGATGGGGAGCAGAGCAGCAGAGTCATTCCTGCCCTTCCTTCTCTCCATCCCCAATGTTCCAGCCCAGCAGAATCCTGGAATCTGGGAAAAGAATGAAATCAGCTATTTTTTGCAACAGGCTGTGATTTTTTTTTTCCACGATGTCGTAGCTGGAAATTGTGGAGCCCTTGTGATGTGTGTGAGTGGAGGAAAAGGAGATGCTGTGCCAGTGCAGGGGCTCTGCAGGTCCCCAAGAGCCCCTTCAGCCCCTGCTGCAGGAGGGGCTCTGCAGAACAGGGGTGCCAGGGCTGGGCTGGCCCAAAATGGGAGTTCCAGGGCTGAATGGAAGTGCCCGGGCTGGGCTGTTCTAGAATGGGGGTGCCAGGGCTGGGCTGCCCCAAAATGAGAGTGACAGGGCTGAATGGAGGTGCCAGGGCTGGGCTGCCCCAGAATGGAGGTGCCAGGGCTGGGCTGCCCAGAATTGAAGTGCCAGAGCTGAATGGAGGTGCCAGGGCTGGTGCCAGGGCTGGGCTACCCCACATCCCTCCCAGAGGCCCAGCCTGGAGGGAGCAGAGTCCCCATTTCTGTCTGATCCCTCTGGGATGGGCTCAACTGCAAAAAGCCAAAATACCAGGCAGGAACAAAGTGGGACAAGAAAAATATCCTGGTGTGAAGCTGGGCTGGGCTTTGCTGGGCTGGGGATGAGTTTGGACTGGGCTTTGCTGGGCTGGGCTTTACTGAGCTGGGCTGAATTTGGGCTGAGTTTGCTGGGCTGGGGCTGAGTTTGGATTGGGCTTCGCTGGGCTGGGGCTTTACTGAGTTGAGGCTGAGTTCAGGCTGAGCTTTGCTGGTCTGGGCTGAGCTCTGCTGGTGCAGGGCAGCTGTCTGAGGGCTGCAGGAGCTCTGGATCCTGCCCAGCCTGGTGGGGATTCAATCCGGGAAGTTTTAATGACACAACAACAACAACAACAAAAGAGGAAAGAGGGGAAAGGAAGAAAAGGCTCCTGCAGGGCTGGTTGCCACGGAGACCCCAAGGAAGTTTGAACCAGTCCTGCTCTTTTCACAGCCTCCTTTGAGCCAGGGAGGGAATTATGGCTGGCCATAAAAGGGGACATGTGGCCCTTTGCTCACAGGGACCGGCCTCTGCAGTTAGGAGCCTTCAGCTCATTTTCTCTCTTGTAATTGTAATAAAAACCCTCCTGCAATTATACATTCAGATCTCTGAAAATAAAAAAAAAAAAAAGGGAGGGGGGGAAATCTAGGACAAGTTGTGCATCCTTTGCCTTGGGGGGCAGATCTCTGCCTCTTGCAGCCCATTATTCCCCCAGCACAGCCCTCCTCCCCTGCCTGCTCTGCTCCTGGGGAATGTTGCTGTGCTCAGGGCTGGCCAGCAGCTCACACTGTCTGTCTGTCTGTCTGTCTGTCTGTCCTCACACCAGCCCCAGCTCCCCAACAGCCAAAATCTGGCTTGGTTTGGAAAGCCAGGTGTCTGCTAAAGAAGGCAGGAGCCTCCCCTGAAATGGAAAATGTAAACCCCTTCCCACTGAATTATTATAATTTTGAAATTAAAGGGCTCTCAGGCAAAGATATGGGAATAAGAATAACAGTTCTTTACTAGGAAAATTTAAAATAAAAATGCAATAATAAAAACCAAAACAAAACAAAAAAAGCACTGCCAGAGTCAGAGCATGCCCTGCCCCCTGTGTGCCAGGGCGGTGTCCCAGCCCCATCCATGGGGGCTCAGCCCTCCTGCAGTGCCAGCTGTGGCTCTGCTGCAGCAGGGATCCTGCACAAGGGGGGAGTTTTCCTCTGCAGCTCCAGGGCTGCTGGAGATGGGCCTGGGCTCCCTCTGGCAATGCAGGGCAGCAGAAAGCTGCTCCTCTGGCAATGCAGCGGGCAAAGGCTGCTGGGGTGTCCCAAACCTCAGATTGTATCCAGGTAGGAATGCTTGAAACCTGAGATTGTATCCAGATAGGAATGTTCCAAAGCTCAGATTGTATCCAGATAGAAATATTTGAAACCTCAGATTGGATCCAGGTAGGAATGCTTGGCTCCTTCCGTGGGTGGAGCATCTCCCCATGGGATGATGGAATTTGATCAGCCATGCAGGGACTCTCACTGGCCATGGACAGAAGAGATCTCCTGGAGGGAGGATGGGTTGTGGAAGGGATAAATAAAACTGCCCAATGAACAGAACTGTCCCACCTCTAACAGATGGTGATAGAATTCACACCCAGCTAAATCTTTCAACCTTAGACCCCCATCAGCCACCCCACCCCAGTGGAGAACCTCCCTGCTCAGGAAGATCTGACCTTTAAAGAAGGTAGGTTAATTAATATCTTTAAATGAAGAGCAGCTGCATCAATTGACACTCAGCTGGACAAATGTTTGCAGGCAGGTTTGTGCTGCCTTTGACAGATTGGAGATCGATCTCCTGTTCCCACTGTGTTCTCTGGACACACCGTCCTGCATCCCACCCTGCTCCCACCCAAACTGCTCCTTCCTCCCCAGCTCCTGCTTTGTAGAGCAGCTGATAATTTTCAGGCTCTGTTCTTGGCACTTCTGCACGGCTTTTCCTGCTGTCTTCAAAATAAATATAAATAAAATAAAGACAAAAATAAAAGGAACTTGCACCCCTCCGTGTCTCAGCATCATCTTTTCCATCACAGAGCTTGACAAGTGTGCTACCCTTGGAGGACTTGCTGCAGGAGAAGCTGGAATTTCATGCAGCTAAAAAGGTACCAGAGCTTCACTTTTGGTGCCTGTAAATCCACTTCTGCTCCATAACAAGGCAAAAAAGTCAACAGGAGCATCCCCCATCTGTGTGGTTCTCTCTGTGCCCCATCTCACAGTGTCCCCAATGCAGAGAGAGTGGTGGGAGCTCCTCAGGTGAGGGTTCCTCAGGTGAGGGCTCCTACAGGCTCTCCTTGGTCCCTGCTCTGGCTTTTCTGTCCCTGTGTCACCACAGCCACAGGTTCTCCCCTGGGGTTACCCCCTCAGCTACCCTGGTGTCCTGTTTGTGGAGCTAAGTGGTGAATCCCAGCTGTAAAAATAACTTTTATTAAGGGGAAAATCTCAATTTACCCCAGTACCACCTTTATTTACAGCTCCATTTGTTTCATTACCACATTTTTGGTGGAAAATATGTTCAGGAGGGAGAGTTTCTGTGTGTTGGAGCAGCATCCCTGTCTCTGTGATTACAGTGTGAGTTTGGGATTCAGAAATGGCACATCTTGTGTCCTGCTCACCCTTTTGCAACCATTGCTGACCCTCAATCACTTGAGTTTCTCCAAGACCATCTTAATTTGGCAGGAAGGCTCTCCCAAAAGGCAGTGAGGGTGGTGCTGAGCTGCAGAGCAGATGAGCTCCCTGTCCTGGGGAAAAAGCTTGGCTGGATGGGGACATTTCCAGGAGAGCTGGGGACAGTGGGACACAAGTGCCACCCAGTGGGCTGTGACACCACAGAGTCACAGGGCTTGGGGTGGGAAGGGACCCTACAGAGCATCCCATGCCATGGGACACCTGCCATGAGGCCAGGTGGCCCTGTCCAACCTGGCCTTGGACATTCCAGGGATGCAGGGGCAGCCAGAGCTGCTCTGGGTCCATTTGTGGTGTGGGTTGGAGCTCTGGGTCACTGATTGTCCCCTGGCCCCAGCACAGACAAAGCTGAGCTGTCCAGCAGAGCACAGGCACAGGGTCTATCCCCAAAAACACCTTCCCCAAGGCTGGGGGTTCCTGGGGAACTGGGGTGTCCCAGCTCTGAGGATGCAGGAGGACAATCAGTCTGGAAGAACCGCACCTGAAGGACGAGCCTGTGGACAATCTGTAGGACAAACAACTGAGTTAGCAGAAGAAGAAATTGATAAAATACAAATTTATCCATAGCAAGGAAGAAAGCAAGACCAGTAGCATGGAAACAACATAGACACATAAGGGATATTTGCAGTTAGAAGATATTTACCTTAGTGAGCAGCATACATGCCTTAATAATTTGTTGTAAACTCATGCTAATTAATTATTGACATTAATTGCTTTGCACCAATAAAATACAATGAGCTATTGCTCTGTCCAGTGAACACAATCAGTTTTGATTATTAGTTTTGATATAACAATGACTTGACATCGCGTTTTGTTAGGGGCGTAAAACTTAAAAAACACCTTGTAATAAGGAAGAAGCCATTGTTGTCACTGCACAGGTGTGGTGGTATTTGAGGGTCCCCAGGATGAGGGAAGAGATGAGAATCTTGACTCCATGTTTCAGAAGGCTGTTTTATTATCTTATAATATTAAAATATAATATATATAATAATAAAAATAAGATAAAAATAAAATATATATTATATATTATATTAAAAGAAAATTATATACTAAAACTATACTAAAGAAAGAGAAAGGAGACATCAGAATGCTAGAAAGGAAGAATGATAATAAAATCTTGTGACTGCTCACAGCCTCGACACAGTAATAGTAATAATATAGTGTAATATAGTATAAAATAGTGTAATATAGTGTAATGTAGCATAATATAGGGTAACATAGTAATAATATAGTGTAATACAGTACAATATATAATAATATAGCAATAATATAGTATGATATAGTATAATATAGTGTAATATAGTATAATATGGTGTAATATAGTGAAATATGGTGTCATATAGTATAATATAGTGTAATAAAGTAAATAATTAGCCTTCTAATAAGATGGAGTCAGATGCATCATTCCTTCCCCTCGTCATGGGGAGGGAGTATAGTGTAATATAGTAATAATATAGTGTAATATAGTATAATACAGTAATAATATAGTGTAATATAGTAATAGTGTAATAGAGTGTAATATAGTGTAATATAGTAAATATAGTGTAATTTTGTAATGATATAGTGTAATATAGTTATAGTGCAGTATAGTATAGTAATATATTATGGAATAATATAGTATAATAAAGCAATTAATTTGCCTTCTGATAAGATGTAGTCAGATGCATCATTCCTCTCTCCTCGTTGGGTGGAGGGAATATAGTGTAATATAGTATAGTATAGTGATAATATAGTGTAATATAGCAATAATACAGTGTAACACAGTGTATTATAGTATAATATTGTGTAATATAGTAAATATAATGTAATATAGTATAATATAGTATAATATAGTGTAATATAGTATAATAAAGTAGTTAATTAGCCTTCTCATAAGATGGAGTCAGATGCATCATTCCCTCCCCTCGTTGCAGGGGAGAGAATATAGTGTAATATAGTGGTAATATAGTGTAATATAGTACAATATAGTGTAATATAGTAATAATATAGTGTAATGTAGTGTAATTAAGTATAATAAAATGTAATATAATAATAGTGTAATATAGTATAGTGATATAGTATAGAACAATATAGTATAATAAAGTAATTTATTGGAGTCAGATACATCATTCCCTCCCCTCTTTGGGTGTTCCCCGCCAATACAATTACCGAACACAACACTCCAGGGCTCGGAAAGGGGCGGTGGGGTGAGTCGGGAGGCTCGGGAAGAGCAGCAAACCCCCTTGCCCGGCTCCGGAGCATCCCTGTCGGAGCAGGCGGCCATCCTCGGGGGCGCAGTACCATCTGCTGGCAGCGCCGGGGATGGGAGAGGGGCAGCAAGCTCGGCTTTACCCGCAATCAAATCAGCACTCACGTTTTCTGTCAGTTCTGTCCAATTTAACACCTTTATGTTTCAAATTTAGAGTTCAAACTCGACGCATCCCTGCGAGGGGGAGGTTTTGGAGTGGTAAATTCCGGCTGTGATGAAGGAAAGAAAATCCCCAGACAGAGCTCACTTTGCCAAATTCGGGTGGAAGGTTTAGAATGTTTTTTTCCTCAGTTTCTTAATTTCTTCAGCCCTTAACCTCTTCTTTACTGGGTGTGCCTTACATCAGCATGCCCTGCCTTTCCTCTCAGCCCCAATTTATTCCTGTTCTGTCCTTTTCCATTCCTCCTAGCGCCGTGCTTCGCCTCCGAGCCTACCCCAGCTCCATTTATTTGCCGGAGCAATAGCAGATGATCGATCTGAGGCTGTTTGTAGTTCATTCCTGCTCTCAGAACCCTCCAGCCTGGCACCCACATCCACTTTGTTTCCTCTTAATCACTTCCCTGCTCCTGTTTGTCCCCTCCGTGGCCATTCCACAGAGCAGCGGCTGGAAGGAAGGAAGCCCAGAGCACGTAGCCACTGGCCCACACACTGTGGCCAGGAAATTGTGGTTGGCAGCAAACCCAGAGGACTCAAAACGCAGCTCCCAAAAGCATTTGTTAAGTGACATGGGTTCAGAAATGATGCAGGACTTGATCCCACTCTTGGAACTGGTTGGGGATGGGTAAGGGGGAAGGAAGGCCCTGACTGGCTGCACTCCCTGGATTTTTGCTCTCCTCAGCCTGACTCATCCGCCAAAATGCACCTGATGGATGAGGAGTGTGTTCATTGCATTGGGAATTACAATTTGTTCTTCCCTGCAAAACCACCAGAGCAGCACCTGGAGCTGCAGGCCCAGCCGGGCTCACGGGGGAAAGGACCCAGCTGGAGCTGATAGTAAAAGATTTTAAAATCACAGAAAATTCAGGGTGCTATAAAGAAAGTTAGGCTTAGTAGGCCCTGGGAAATGTATTTGTATTTTTGTAAAAAATACATGTAAAAATGAAAATGCATTTTTCACATGATCCTGTATTTGCTAGATCATGTGAGACTGCACCTGTGTAACCAGTATATGATAAATGATATAATTGTTAGATGGGATTAGATATAATTATTGTTTAAAGAATTGATAAATGATATATGATAAATGATTTATGATAAATGATATAATTGTTAGATGTGATTAGATATAATTTTTGTTGAAAGAATCATGAGAAACTATGTTAGGGGTTTGAGGGGGATCGCAAGAAAACCATGCTTGGATGGAATCAATGTATGGAACAATGGAATAGAACATTGTATTGTGATATTGTAATGTCAATAGAACAATGTACGTTTAATAATTAATATGTAAGTTATATAATGATAGAATATAAAACATGTTCATCCCAAACCCATGGTGGAGTCAGATTTGGGTCTGTACTCATGACACCCAGAGCTCTCAATAAAGCATCTGCATGGAATCATTCTGTGATTTTCAGTTCCTGAATGCTAACAGAGCCACTTTGGGTGAGCTCAGCTCATCTCAGCTCAGCCCAAGCTCAACGGATTATTAATTGGGATCAACAATCCTTCTCCATCCAGCCAAGACACCTCCACCAAGGCCTCTCTGAGCTGTTGGCCTTTTCCTAGGAGCTCAGAAAGACTGTCCAGGATGGAGGAGCTTCTCCCTGTTCTCCTGTTTTCTCCAGGGTGCGCAAGGACAATCCTGGCCTTGCTCCTCAGTCCTGTCCTGAGCAATCACAGGGTGGTTTGGGTAGGGAGGAACCTTTAAAGACCATTTTTTATCACCCTTTAAAGATGGAACCTCTAAAGGAAGTGATTCTCCTTTAAATATGAATCCTTTAAAGGAGGAACCTTTAAAGACCAACTATTGCAATGGGCAGAGTTATCTCCAACAAAACCAGGCTGCTCCAACCCTTGTGTGACCTGGCCTTGGACACTTCCAGGGATAGCCACAGTTTCTCTGGGCAACCTGTGCCAGGGCCTGCCCACCCTTATTTTTTTCTTTATATCTAATCTGAATGTACTCTTTTAGTTTAAACCCTTGTCTGATCACAACTGAGAGATGCAGCTTCGCTTCCTCCTCATTTTGGGTCCTCATCACAGGATCAGGGAATGGTTTGGGTTGGAAGCCTTGAAGATCATCAAGTTCCAGCCCCATGCTGGGGACAGGGACCTGCTCATGCCTCCCTGCCAGGCTGCAGCCTCTCCACCCAACACAGGCCATTGTCCCTTTCATCAGGGCAGGTGACACCACCATGGCTCCCCTCAAAATGTCCTGAGACCAAAATATCCTGCCAAAAGGAACTGGAAATCCAGGATTTCCATTTCTGAGTGTGTGCAGGTTGGACATTGCGGTAGCAGTGTCTCCTGCCCTGGCTGAGCTGCTCTCCATGGCACAAAGAGGAACATGGGGCACTTCCCACCACTCTGGGAACTGTGGATCCAACCCTGACCTGCTCCAAAGCTCCACCAGGAAATCCCCACCAGCTCCTTGCATGCTGTCAGGGAGCACTGGGCTTTTCCCAAGGAGTCTCATCATGTTCCCTTCTGCCTTTCATCTTCCCCAGGGTTGCATTTTTCCTGATCCATGACATGTCCCTCCGCTTTCATTTTCCGCCACCTTTGTAATTTGATTTTTTCTTTTGATCTGTTTCACAATTTCCCCGATTTTCTGTTTGGATTTTGAAATTTGGCTCCTGCCCAGCAGCAATACTGTGCAAAAGCAGATTCCTTGGGAAAATCACAGGAACAGAATGTGCACGTAAATGAGACTTCTCCTGAAAAATTCCCCAGACAGCAAGAATTTGCAGCTTAGGGACTTCCCCAGCCCAAGGTAGTGTTGATGGCTTTAGTGACAGTGAGGGGTTTTTCCTTCCATAAATCTACATGGTTTCTCCTTAAACTGTATGTGAACATTTGGCTTGGTGTCACTGGCAGTCCCAGAGCTCCTGGTGACAATGTCCTGGTTATGTAAGGGACAGCATCCAGTGTGTGGGGGGCTTATTTTATTTTAAATAAGCTATTCTAAATGCTATTTGATGGCTTAACTCGATGTGATAATAATTGTAAGTTCCTCTCCATTCTCTGTCAGAGAGGTCTGGATGAGTTCTGTTCCTGCATTTGTTGTCTCTCACCCAAACTGGGGGATCCCAGCCCTGGAGCTCCTTCTCCAGATCTCTGATCTTGCTCTGATCCTGCTGCTGTGACTCTCCACCCTTTTCCCTATTCCCCAGCACCCCTGATCTGATCTCCATTAAAGCACCATGAAATCAGGCTGTTCACAGGCAACAGCTGCTTCTCCTCACCATTCCCTTGGGATGAGCAGAGGAGAACCCCAAACCATGAAGTTACAGAGCCATTGAGGGAAGCTGGTGAAGCTGCAGAGCTCCAGAACATTCCCTGCAATGAGCTGAGGGTTGATTCTCTCCTCAGCACCAAGCACCACTGCCACAGGATGATGCAGCACAATGGGGCAGGGAGGAGGGATCTTGTGACCGTGTTCACAGGGGTTTTCAGATGAGGGAAGAGATGAGAATGTTGACTCCATGTTTCAGAAGGCTTGATTTATTTCATGATTAAAACTATACTAAAAGAAGAAAAGGTTTCATCCGAGGGCTAGCTAAGCTAAGAATAGAAAGGAATGAATGATAACAAAGCTTGTGTCTCAGACAGAGTCTGAGGAAGGGCTGGATGGTGGGGGCACTCCCCTGCCACCTCCTCCTCTCTGTGGTCTCTCCTTGGGGTCTTGTGTCCTCTTCCTAAGGTTGTGGTAGCAAGGAGTCAAAAATGAGAGGGCTATCAAAAGCAACGCCCTCTCCCAGCCATTTCTGTACAATTGGCTGGAAAATGTGGATCTCCCATCCCTGGCAGTGTCCAAGGCCAGGCTGGAGAGGGCTTGGAGCACTCTGGGTTAGTGGGAGGTGTCCCTGGCCATGGCAGGGGGGTGAGTGAGGTGGGCTCTAAGGTTCCTTCCAACCCAAACTGTTCTTGATTCTTTGGAAAAATAGCATCAAAAGTGTTTTTTTAATGCAAATATCCCTGTACAGGAGGGACAAAATCAGCAAATCTCTGTGTCTCACCCCATGAGCCCTGCCAAGAGCAGGGAGGAGAAAACCTCTTCAGAAGGGCACAGAAATGGAACTTTGCTGCTCCTTGAATATTTGGGCAACAAGGTTGAGGGGAGACTGCAGATGAGCAGTTCATGGGCAGCCAGGAGGGTCCTGGGACAGTCCTGGGTGATGGGGAACTCTGAAAGGGCTGACACAATTACATTGCCCTTCTTCACCCCATTTTTCATGGTATCTACTACTCCCATCTCACCCCCTGTGTGAAGCCACAGATTTTTGTGACAGTCAGCCCTGCACCTTCCTCTCCTTCCCTTCCCAAACCTCAACCTCCTGTGCCACCAGGACCAGGGGCACAGCTCAGAAAAGAGCAGGGGAGGAGTGCAGGGCTTCCTCTTCCTCCTGCAGCAGGATTGGTGTGAGATGCTGACTGCTGATGTTGTTCCTGCTCACCTCAAGCCCTCTCTTAAAATCACAAATTTATATTTGTGATCTCTGCCAGCCAGGCAGGGACAGGGTTCAGGGATGCTCAGCCCATTTTGGTGCCTATATTATATTTTTAATATAATATTTATAGTTTATTTATGTAATAGATTTAATATTTCTCCTTCTGAAGTTTAACAGTGCATAAATAATATTTAATAAACAACCTTTAACTTTAAACAAACTTATTCAGATAAGTGATGTCTGCTCAGATCTCATGTTTTAAGGATGCTCATAAATGCTGGACAAAGCTGATCAAGTCTTGCAATACAATGTTATAATTAATGCCATCACAATTAAAAGCCAACTATTTCTTAATTACAATACAATCCCATTTCCTACACTCGCCCTTTGCCTGACTGGTTTCATGTGTCTGTCCAGACCCTTGCACACCTGCAGCTCCACAGCTGTGGCATTTTGGGGGAGTGTTTTCAAGAGTAGGCATTGCACCTTTATCCCAATGGCCACTTTTGGAGGTCTGGAAATTTGCTACTGACCTCTTCTGTGAAGGTTTGTGTCATTGCACTTGGGAGGATCAGGCTGGGTGTCAAACCCTTCCCCTGGAGGGTGTTAAACCCTTCCCCGGGGGGAATCAGGCTGGGTGTTAAACTCTTCCCTTGGGAGGATCAGGCTGGGTGTTAAACCCCCTTTCCCTGGAGGGATCAAGCTGGGTATTAAAGCCCTCCCTTGGGTGGATCAGATTGGGTGTTAAACCTCCTTCCTTTGGAGTGACTGGGCTGTGTGTTAAACCCTTCCCCTGGAGGATCAGGCTGGATGTTAAACCCTTCCCCTGGAGTGATTGGGCTGGATCTTAAACCACCTTCCCTTGGAGGAATTGGGCTGTATGTTAAACTCCCTACTCCTGGAGGGATCAGGCTGGGTGTTAAACCCCCTTCCTTTGGGAGGATCAGGCTCAGTTTTAAACCCTTCCCCTGCAGGAGGGATCAGGCTGGGTGTTAAACCCTTCCCTGGGGGGATCAGGCTGGGTATTAAACCCCTTTCCCCTGGGGGATCAGGCTGGATGTTAAACCCTTCCCTTGGGGTGATTGGGCTGGGTGCTAAACCCTTCTCCTGGGGGGATCAGGCTGGGTGTTAAATCCCCTTTCTCTGGAGGGATTGGACTGGATGTTAAAGCTTTCCCTGAAGGGATCAGGCTGGATGTTAAACCCCTTTCCCCTGGAGGGATCAAGCTGGGTATCAAAGCCTTCCCTTGGGTGGATCAGACTGAGTGTTAAACCCCCTTCGCCTGGAGGGATTGTCTAGATTTGACATCTGCATGTCTTGGCATGGGAGTTTGCCTGGAGCCCTCCAAAGAGTTTCCTTGCCCCCAGCATTTCCAGGAGATGCCACCTGTGCAATGCAGGTTGGGTCACACGTGTCTGTGGGAGCTGGGATGTGTTGGGATCGACCTCCACGAGCAGCAGAGCACCGAGGAGGAGCACAGGAGGGATGTGCTGGGGGCTGCTGGGTGCAGCAGGTGCCTCTTCACCTCTTCCCTGCCCTAACAAGTGCCCGAAGGCAGCGCTGAGCCTTGGAAAGGGCAAGTTCCCCTGCCACACCCACGGCTGTTCTGTGTGGCACTGCGGGCATCCCGGAGCCTGGGGCCGAGCCCCGGGGGATGGAGGGATCCCATGGGGATTGAGGGATCCCACGGGAATGGAGAGACCCGGCGAGGATTGAGGGATCTTGGGGGAATGGAGGTATCCCACGGGAATGCAGTTATCCCATGGGGATGGAAGGATCCTACAGGGATAGAGGGATCGCGGGGGGATGGAGGGATCCTGGAGAGATGGAGTGATCTCGAGAGAATGGATGGATTTCATGGGGATGGAGGGATCCTGCGGGGCTGGAGGGACCCGGTGGGGATGGAGGGACCTGGAGGGGTTGGAGGGATCCCAGGGGGATGGAGGGACCAGCAGGGGATGGAGCGATCCCGCCAGATTAGAGGAACTGCGCGGGCATTGAGGGACCAGGTGGGGATGGAGGGATCCTGAAGGGATGGAAGGATCCCGGGGAGACGGAGAGACCCAGTGAGGATAAAGGGATCCCGCCGGGATTGAGGAACTGCGCGAGGATGGAGGGATCTCACGGGGATGGAGGGACCCGGTGGGGATGGAGGGATGCTGGGGGAATGGAGTGATGCTGGGAGAGTGGAGCGATCCCGCCGGGAGGGAGGGATTCCGAGGGGGCGAAGGGATTCCAGGGGAATGGAGGGAACCCGGCAGGGATGGAGGGATCCCGAGGAAATGGATGGATTTCATGGGGATGGAGGGACCCGGAGGGGTTGGAGGGATCCCGAAGGGATAGAAGCACCCAGCAGGGATCCCAGAGGATGGAGGGAACCCGGGGGATGGATGGATCCCATGGGAATGGAGCGATCCCGCCGGGAGGGAGGGATCCCATGGGAATGAAAGGATCCCGGGAAATGGAGGGACCCGGCGGGGGTGGAGGGATCCCGAGGGAATGGATGGATCTCATGGGGATGGTGGGACCCGCAGGGGATGGCGGCACCCGACGCGGCGTCCCCGAGCGCTGGAGGGGCGGCGGGTCCCCAGGGAGCCCCGGGGGTTCCCGGCGGCGGTGGGACGGGACGGGACGGGACGGGACGGGGCCAACCCCGCCTCCCGCTTAAAGAGCGGCGGCGGCGGGCGGCCCGCAGCGAGCTGGGACCGGCAGCGGGCTGGGACCGGCAGCGAGCTGGGACCGGCACCGCCCGCACCATGCGCTCCGCCGAGCCCTGCCGCATCCTCCTCCTCCTCCTCCTCCTCCTCCTGCCGCCGCCGCCGCCCGCCGCCGCCTACTTCGGGTCAGCACCGCCCGCGGGCACCCAACGGGGGAACGCGGGGAGGCACCGGGACACGGGGAGGGGGACGGGGCGTCCATGGGGCAGCTCGGGGTGTCCTTTGGGACAGCTTGGGGTGACCTGGGGCAGCTTGGGGTGTCCATGTGCCAGTTCGGGGTGAGCTGGGGCAGTTCAGGGTGTCCTTTGGGACAGTTCAGGGTGTTCATGGCCAGCTCCGGGTATCCAGGGGTAGCTCGAGGTGTCCTTTGGGACAGTTCTGGATATCCGTGGGGCAGCTCGGGGTGTTCAGGAGCAGCTCAGAGTGTCCTTTGGGACGGTTCGGGGTGTCCTGGGGCAGCTCGGGGTGACCGGGGCAGGTCGGAGTGTCCTTTGGGACAGCTCGGGGTGTTCATGGAGCAGCTCGGGGTGTCCTGGGACAGTTCAGGGTGACCTGGGACAGCTTGAGGTGTCTTGGGGCAGATCGAGGTGTCCGTGGGCAGCTCGGGGTGTCCATGGCCAGCTCGAGGTGTTCAGGAGCATCTCAGGGTGACCTGGAGCAGCTCGGGATGTCCGTGGGGCAGCTCGGGATCACCTGGGACAGTTCGGGGTGAGCTGGAGCAGCTCGGGGTGTCCTTTGTGACAGCGGCGGGCCGTGGCAGCGCTGTTCCCGCCGATGCTCTGCGGAGGGCGAGCGACGGCTCCGGTTCCCGGGCACGTCCCCGTCACTGCCAGGGGGTCCCGGGCGAGCCGCGCACCTGCAGCGCCCCCGGAGCATCCCCCGGGCAGCGCTGGGACCGGCGGGGACACAGGGGGCACAAGGGGCACAAGGGGCACAGGGACAGAGGGGACACAGGGGGACACAGGGGATACAGGAGTACCTGGGTTTGTGTCCTCCCCACACCTTTTAATTAACTTGGGATAAAGGCAGAGATGGGTTTGTAACAGGCTGGGTCAATTGGTTTTTCTCCCAAAAAGCCACATCAAACATTCACTTCTAAAATATTCCAGTCTATCAGCTCAATTTTCTATCAGAAAGCACCCATGCATCACACTGCTCATCACCACCAAACTCAGTGAGTTCTTAGATTTGGGGTTCTTACTTTGATTTTCAGATGAAGAGGTGAGAATTCCCCACACAGTGTTCTGGGGTTTTTTTGCCTTTTTTTCTGTGTGAGCTGCTCCTCAGGACGGGTTTCTGCTGCATAAAATAATCTGGATTTTAAGTTTCTTAATTGTATCATTCAGCCTAATTCACATGGAAGCATCTGCTGGAGAGTGCTCCCCTTTCTCAGTCAGTGTCAGCACTCACTCACTCCTTGAAGTGTTGGATTAATCCATTTTCTGACCCAGAATTTAAAAACTTTTATTCCATTTTCAGTCCCATGTGAATGCCATGTGAGACAATACAGATGTTTTAATTCATGCCATCACAATCAGAGCCCACACTTGGGCTGCAAGGAGAGTTTGGCTTTCCAGGCACAGGGAAGTGAATGAATTTGTGCAGATAACAGCACGGAGCTGTTGCTGACCACTGCTCAAGCAGCCTGGGTGATCCTTTGCTCTGTGCCAATGATTTATTTGGTAGAAGCAGATTTCTGTGTGTACAGGCACACAGAATTTTGTGCTTTATTTGGTTTTAAATGTGCTTTTAAAATATTTTTAATTTAATTTTTATTTATTTTATTTTATTTTAAATGTGCTTTTAATTTTTTAATTTAATTTTTTAGTTTTTTAAATTTTTTTTTATTCTAAATATGCTTTTTAAAATTTTATTTGGTACAAGCACATGAAATCTGTGTGTGCTGCCTCTTTATTGTGCACAGCTCAGGATCTGAGGCTGTAGGGTCAATTTTCAATGTGGGTTTTTTTCTCCCTGTGTATTCTCACCTCATCTGAAAACCAAAAGAAGAAACCCAAATCTAAGAACTCAGTGAGTTAGGTGGTGATGAGCAGTGTGATACATGGGTGCTTTCAGATACAAAGTTGAACTGATAGACTTGAATATTTTAGAAGAGAATGTTTGATGTGTCTTTTTGGAAAAAACCAATCTCACACCTAAATTTTTACTGAGCTGGAGGGGACCCTGGGTCAGTGATCTGCTTCTGAGTTTAGCCAAAAAGGAGAGACTGAGGCACATGGGTCAAATATTGGCTTTCCAAACACTTAATGGAGAAAACCTGCAAAGATTTAAGGACAAATGAAGGAGGCTTTTGGGTGGCAACGTGCAGAGACAGGAGCTGAGCCCTTTCTTCTGGGGATGTGGCAAAGGTGAAGCATTGCTGGTTCAAAGGGTGAGGGAAATGCCAAGTTTGATTCCATCAAGGCAAAGGTGAAGCATGAAGTGTGTGGGATAGTGCAGCAAAAATGGAACTCACCTTTAAACACACAAAACAAAGCTTTGCCAGAGTGAACACAGCATTGCAATGGAGAAATCCAGAGAAATCCAGAATGGACTGGGTTAGAAGCGACCTTTAAAGTGCCCATGGCAGGGACATCTTTCACTGTCCCAGGCTGCTCCAAGCCCTGCCCAGCCTGGCCTTGGGCACTGCCAGGGATCCAGGGGCAGCCCCAGCTGCTCTGGGCACCCTGTGCCAGATTCACCCTCACAGGGAACAATTCCTGCCCAATATCTCATCCATCACTTCCATCTGGCAATGGGAAGCAATTTTTGTGTTATGTTTTTAGGACAATTTTTTTAGCTCTGAGCCCATTCCCAGCGCCTGGAGCTCACTGGGGTCTGTGCTTGAGCAGATCCTGGTGCTGGGTCACAGGGGGGAAATTAAACCTTGCTTTCAGGAGAGGGAGAGAAAAGCTGTGTGTGAAATGTGGCCTGGCTGTTGTTGGGGTTGTGTTGGGCTGTCTGGATGCAGGAATCCAGGAGTGTGCACTGCCCTCACCTCCTGATTCCTTTTCAGCTGGTTTTGCTTCCACCTTTGCTTCAGTCCTCCCTCACCCTCCTCTAAAGCATCCCCTCCTTTTTGTGCTTTTCCTCTCATGATGTTCAGCTCCTCAGGTGCTGGGAATGCCTCCAGACCTCATTAAAAGCTCTAAAAAACTCCTGTTTTCTCCCTGTTCATGTTTCACAAGGTGAAAAGGCATTTGGGATGTGCTGGAGGGCAAAGAGCTTCTCCCAGGGCAGAACCCAGAGCAGACCCACCCCAGGCAGGAGGTTTGGTGGGAAGGTGGAAGCACCAAAGCTGATCAAAGCCTTCTCCTGAGGAACAGGCTGGGACGTGTCCCACCCATGGGCCAGGCTGGCCCCTGCTCCATGGGCAGATTCCTTTAGAATTTACCCTGAAATTCCTGCACAATTTTTGCTCATTCCCTGCTGGAAGGATTTTTTGGGGCTGTTAGAGAGTAAAAAAGCTAGACTGGAATTCACAAAAGTGTGGAATAGATGATAGAGAGTAGTGTAGGTGTATCACCTGGTGAGAAATTGAGGTTTTGGGATTTTTAGTGTGTTGTGAATGGGAGCAAGATGGAGGGCACAGGGTGTCCTCTTGGGTTTCTTCTTCTTCCTTCTTCTTCATGGGTTTGGGTGGCATTTTGTAATTGGGCGGAAAAATCCACATTGGGATCAGTTATTGGGTTAAAAGGGAATCCAGGTGTCTTAATTGGATAATTTAGCTTTAAAAGACCTTGGAACAAGAGATTGTTGGCCATTTTTGTGGTGTTTTTCCAGCGTGCTGAGCCTGGTGTGGACAGCATGCAAAACTTTAGATAAGATAATAATAAACAAGAACCTCAAGACTATAAAAATCCAGTGTGTCTCTCTTTCCTGATGCAAAACCACCCCAGGAGGGTCTCCCCCAACAGGGGAGCCTGAGTCCCAGAAATTGAGGGATTGGCAACAAACATCCCAACAGGAATAGACTGGAATTGGGATCCACATGGAAATATTTCATTTTCCTTCATGGAAGGAGTCCAACCAAGGATGCCCAGAGCAAGCGAGGGTGGAGAGCTCTGCCCTGGTCACTTCTCTCCTCCCAAACTGGCAGCTCTTCTGATTGCAGGAATTTTATATTCCTGTTCTCTGTGGAATTTCAGGAGATATCTTTTTTAAAAAATGAGTCTGGACCTGGACACATCATCAGTTACTGCTCCCAGGGAGGGCTTGCAGCAAACAATCCATCTCTGAGGATTCTGACTCACAGCATCATGTGAACCCATCTGAGGTTTTAATTCCAGCTTTTTCTCATTGTGAGGAGCAGAAACTTGATAGCAAACCTGGAGGAGAACAGGCATAGAGACACCTGAGGGGCTGAGATGACAACTCTGAGGGAGGAAAGCAAAGAGCTTTGATATCAACTGTTAAATCTCAATATTGATGATGGAGATTTAGAGTTTGGGTGCTCTGGGGTTTTCTGCCACCTCCTTTGCAGGCAGTGGGGGTACAAAAAGAAGAACCATCTTCAGGGAAAAATGGGGAGCATTAAATTGTGCTGCTTCTGAAAGGATGAAAACTCTGTTTTTTGACAGAGCTGGGCACCTCTATGCTCTGCACAGCTCTTAGTTCCATCTGTCCTGCCTCACATTCTCGCAGCCCTTCCTGAAGCCTTCTTGCAGGGGTGCAGATATTTCTGTGGAACATGAAAGGCCCCTGAAATCAGATATGGAATCCTGTTGTGGGCTGCTTTGATTTTTCCTTACTTGGGAGAGGTAGGAAAGGCATATTTTTAACTGGTTTTTAAGACCTTTCAGATCCAGAGGATGTCGGGCACTGTACAGGAACAGGCTCTCATTAAAAGTCTCTTAAGAAGCTGGAATGTGGCTGGAAGGAGATTAAAGGAAATAGATGAATTTAGCAAAGGGCTTAGAAAAGGAGAGAGAAATAAAGTTGGAGATCCTTATTGTTCTTTCAGATTGCAAGCAGGTGTGCATTAATTCAAAGAGTTCACTTTCTTTGCTGTATGATCTGTAGATAATAAACTCTAAATCATCCAAAACCATGCAGTTTGCCTGACTGCAAATATCTGCATATTTTATATTTAATCTTGTACAAATGTTTGCATGCTCTGATCTCCATCAGATCCTGTGTTGGCTCTGCCCTGATGAAATGCACTTGTGGTGGGAGCCTGCAAAGCAATTTTCGGGCAATTTTTGGGGCTGTCCTGGCTCTGAGAGTGGTTTCTGCTCCCAGCTGTGCCACCTGCATGGCTTTGGGCACCTCCTTTAATTCCTTTGCTGCTTGTCTAAGCTGAAATTTGGGTGAGAGATGAGTTTTGGGAGCTGTGTCTGTGCTCTGACTGTGAGACTCCTGATTCTGGGAGCCTCCAACAGAGAAATGGAATTATTTATATAATTTATATAATTATTTCCTGCTGACATTGCCCTAACTCCAAGTTTTTAGAAGGTTGATATATTATATTATATTATATTATATTATATTATATTATATTATATTATATTATATTATATTATATTATATTATATTATATTATATTATATTATATTATATTATATTATATTACATTACATTATATTTATATTGATGTACTAAAACTATACTAAAGAAAAAGAATGGAGACATCAGAAAGCTAGACAAGAATGAATAATAAAAACCCGTGACAGACTCAGAGAGTCTTACACAGCTGGCTGTGATTAGCCATTAATTAAAAACAACTCACCTGGAGCCAATCAAAGATGCACCTGTTGGTAAGCAACTTCTAGACTACATTTTAAGCAATCAGATAATTACTAATAATTAATAAAAATAGCATAAATATAACAAATATACTATACTATACTATACTATACTATACTATACTATAATATACTATAATATAATATAATATAATATAATATAATATAATATAATATAATATAATATAATATAATATAATATAATATAATATAATATAATATAATATAATATAATATAATATTTAATTCTTTTCTGAAGTTTCTCAGCTTCTCAGGAGAAAAATCCTGGCAAAGGGAATTTTCATAAAATATGACAGAAACAGGACTTCATAGGCTGGAGTTCATTGGACAATTAACTCCAATATGCAAATGGAGCAGAATTGATAAAAGTGAGAGACCCTGTGATGAGTGGAGCATTTTGTGACCATTTGGGTTCATCTTGGGTTCACTTTATGACCATTTGTGTTCACCTGGGGTGCAGCCCTGGCTGGGCTCTTGCGCTGCCCAAGGTGGATTCATTGAGGCCTTTTTCATAAATCCCTGCTTTATTCTTTAGCTCTGTCCAATCTCTGTTCTAGGGCATCACTCCCAGCCATGTCCTCCCTAACTGTGTGACCATTTGGGTTCATCTTGGGTTCATTTTGTGACGATTTTGGTTCATCTTGGGTGTAGCCCTGGCTGGGCTCTTGTGCTGCCCACGGTGGATTTATTGAGGTGTTTTAATAAATCCCTGCTTTATTCTTTAGCTCTGCCCAGTCTCTGTTCTAGGCCATCCATCTCAAGGTATTACTCCCAGCGATGTCCTCCCTAACTGTGTGACCATTTGGGTTCATCTTGGGTTCATTTTGTGACCATTGTGGTTCACCTGGGGTGCTGCCCTGGCTGGGGTCTTGTGCTGCCCAATGTGGATTTATTGCTGCCTTTTAATAAACCCCTACTTTTTTAGCTCTGCCCAGTCTCTGTTCTAGCCCATCACTCCCAGTGATTTCCTCCATAACTCACCTCCTCTCCCGCTTCTCTCCCTCCAGGCTGACTGGGAAGGAAGCCCTGACCCAGTTCCCATCCCTGGGCGCCCTGGGGGGCTCTGGCCCGGGCCAGGGCCACGTGAAGCAGTGCGAGCTGCTGCAGCTGTCCCGCAAGCAGAGGCGGCTGTGCCGGAGGGAGCCGGGGCTGGCGGAGACGCTGCGCGACGCCATCCGCCTGGGCGTCCTCGAGTGCCAGTTCCAGTTCCGCAGCGAGCGCTGGAACTGCAGCCTGGAGGGACGGCCCAGCCTGCTCAAGAGAGGTACAAGGTAGTTGGTGTGCAGGGAAACCCTGGCTGAAGCACCCGGGGTGTCACAAATTACATCTCACACGATGTTGTGGTTGAGAAGGAGACAACGCAAAGCAACATGCTCCATTTTCACTTTACTCAGATAAACAATGTCATCATTGAAACAGGCAGTTGAACTTTCTCTATCTTATCCTTCTTTCTTTCTTGATTTCTATGTCAATGACTTTGGTAGGAAATTCTTTTGGGGTAAATGTGGATCCTCTCATCCACCTCCTCTCTGGCTCACAGAAGTCACTGTAAAATCTCTTCCACCGTTGGTGTCCAGGGAAACTCTGGCCACAGCCCCTGGGGTGTCCCAAATTAAATCTCACACAAGGTCGTGGCTGAGATGGAGACAACACAAAGGCACACGCTCCATTTTCAGAAGGCTTCATTCAAACTCTTTTATTATGGCATGCATGTTTTTTATACATTCTTACAAAACTCATAAGTTTACACTTATTGGTCACCAGAGACAAAGAAAGTGCTTATTGTAATAGGCAGTTGCAGGGTTCTCTTATTTATCCTTCTTTCTTGGTCAACAGCCTTGGTAGGAAGTTCTTTCACAGGTAAACATGGATCCTCTTCTCAAACTTCTCTCTGGCTCACAGAAGTCACTGCAAAACCCCTGTTGGTGTCCAGGGAAACTCTGGTTGCAGCACCCAATGTGTCCCAAATTACATCTCACATGAGGTTGTGGTAGAGACGAAGACAACACAAAGCAACGCGCTCCATTTTCAGAAGGCTTCATTCAAACTGTTTCATTATGGCACGCAAAGTTTTTATACATTCTTACAAAACTCATAAGTTTGCACTTTACTCACTTTACTCAGACAAACCAAGTGCTCATTGGAATAGGAAGTTGCAGTTTTCTCTTATTTATCCTTCTTTCTTTCTTGGTCAATGACCTTGGTAGGAAAGGTAAACATGGATCCTCTTCTCAAACTCCCCTCTGGCTCACAGAAGTCCCTGTAAAACCCCTTCCACAGTTGGTGTGCAGGGAAACTCTGGCTGCAGCACCCAGGGTGTCCCAAATTAAATCTGACATGATGTCATGGTAGAGAAGGAGACAACAAAAAGCCACACTCCATTCTTAGAAAGCTCATAACTATTCAAACTGGTTTTGCAAGCTGCATGCTTTTTGTATGTTCTTGCAAAGCTCATAAATTTACACTTTACTCAGACAAAGTGCTTATCAGAATAGGCAGTTGAAGTTTCTCTTATTCATCCTTCTTTCTTTCTTTCTTGGTTTTTATGTCAAGGAGCTTGGTAGGAAGTTATTTCAGGGGTAAACATGGATCCTCTGGCTCACAGAAATTGCTGTAAAACCTCTTCCACCATTGGTGTCCAGGGAAACTCTGGAGTGTCCCAAATTACATCTCACACAATGTCGTGGTAGAGATGGAGACAGCACAAAGCCACACTCCATTTTCAGAAGGCTTCAAACTGTTTTTATTATGGCATGCATGCTTTTTATATATTCTTACAAAACTCATAAATTTACACTTTACCCACTTTACTCAAAGTTCTCATTGGAACAGGCAGTTGCAGGTTTCTCTTATTTCTCCTTCTTTCTTTCTTCGTCAACAACCTTGGTAGGAAATTCTTTCACAGGTAAATGTGGATCCACTTCTCAAACTTTTCTCTGGCTCACAGAAGTCACTGTAAAACCTCTTCCACCACAGGGTCAGTTAAAAAAAAAATCCCTTTAGTGCCTTAGATATTCATGTATGTAAACCCCTGTTATTCTCAAATACAAAATTTAAACCTGTTTACTATCTGCATGCAGACATCTCAGTGCATGTTGACAAATCTCTCCTAAGACTTTTTCCCATAAATTTGGAGAAATTTGGGCAGAGTGGACAGAAGACCCACTGGGTTTTTGTTTCCCAAAATGCTTCAGATGAAGAAATTGTCCTGTGAGGTCTGGATTTGAGGTAGAAGGGAACATAATAAATCCTTCCAATGCTTGCAAAAAATACAAAGAAGATGGACACTGAAATTATTTCCTAATAAAAATTGCCAGAGAATGCATATAGGGTTTGCCAGACCTGTCCTGATCCAACCAGAGCTTGACTGTAACAGAGCTTCAGCCCTTCAATAACTTTTATTAGCACTTACTAAGCTTCAGCCTTCAGATTTATTGAGTTTCTGTCCTTGGATAATGTTTAGCAACTTAATGTTTTTAAAAAAAGGACCTGAAGAAGCCAATATTAATTTTGATGAAAATCAATGCTAATTTTAATTAACATTGGGATCGAAACTTTTTAATGTTTCCTTTTTAAAATATCAATTTTTATTACATTAAATATCAACTTAATATTTTATTAGGTCACCACATACAAGGTCAGATTTTCTTCATTGCAAGGCTCTACTGTGAATTTTTTAGCAAGCACTGGAAGAAGCTGTTCATGATAATTTTGAGTGTCTGTCTCACATCTGCGCCTTCATCAACCTCAAAGAACTTGAAAATGACAATTGAATAATCCTCATCTTCAAATAGCTGGAAAACATTTAATTATCTGGCAGTGGCATGCCTTAACATTTCCATGGGCTCCTGACTGACAAAATAAAATATCACCTGTAATTTCAAACCTGTTTTGGCAGATGGGGATAAGTGTTTGAAAACTTTTATTACACAATCTTAAGGATCAAATGATGATTTAATACAGCCAGGTATGCTGTGTGCAGCCCCTGTGTGACAGGACACTTAGCTGGGAGCAATTATTAGTTCTCATTTTTCCTTTAGCTTGCAAAGGGGTTTGTTTCTTTCATAAAGAACATGAGCACGGCTTTCAGCTGCCACTTTTGATCTGTTTGTGACATTTGTTGGAACTTTCTTGGAAATTGTTGGTCATGCAAACTCTCCCCTGTCACCCAGGTAAGTGATGAGGCATTTTAGAAATTTTTAAATCATTTGATATCTCCATGCTCCTGGGGGAACCATGAAGAAAAACACAGATTTTTAGCAGTCTTAAATGCTCTTAAGAGTACAAGAGAGTGGAAAAGGTCCTTCCCAGTGAGATGGGCCAGGTGAAAAGCCACATTCAATTTGCAATCCCAACTGAAAAACTTCTGTGACTGATCTGGATCATCAGTGCTTTTCCTGCTTCTAGAGATGCCAAAAACCAAACAAACAGAAAATAAGTAAACAAACAGAAAATAAGCCAAGGGTTTTCTGGCTCTTGAAATGCCAGATTTGTTTTACCAGTCTGCATCATTTGTTGCTCTTGATAGTTCTCTGGGTACAACTGGGAAATTCCTTTTGCATTGTCTGCAACACTTCTGTAGCACTTATGCCACCTCTTACTCCTCAGTGATCCATGGAAAATCCTCCTGCATTCCTTCTCCACTCCTTTAAAGATGCATGGAAATAATTAAATGATTTCAAGCCACCTTATTACACAGGGGCAGTTGGTGTCTTTATAAAAACATGGAAAGCAGTGATGCCCTTCTGGTGTCCTGGGTGTGCTGGGAGTCAGGTGAAGCAGGATTTCATCTCAAACAACTCAGTGATATGGGAAATAAATACCTTTAGCAAAGAGGTCAGAGCCAGCCACTCACAAAATTATTCTTGAGAAATGAGTGCTCCGCAATCCTTCCATCCCTTAATCCCCTCCTTTGCCTCCTGCTGGTTGGAGTCTGACCTTCCAGCAGTGGTTTCCCTGTTGTCATGAGGAATCCAGAGCAGTGGTGACTCATAGACACAGAATTTCCATGATGGGAGATCTGGAGAAAAAAATTGTTCTGAGCAAAAAAAGCCCTGAGCAGCTGGCATTGGAGCCAGCCCTGCTTGGAGCTGGAGGTTGTTCTGAAGACCTCAAAAGTCCTTCCATCCTAAATCTTTCTATATTTCTATATCTTTTTTAGTTTTGCTGTTGTTTTCAGAGAGATGCCTCCTCGACCTGCTCTGAAACACTCACATTCCTTCACTACAGCATTGAAAACTCTGACCCTGAGCATCTTTCCTCTGTCAGAGTCACCCCACAGCAAAACTCCTCCCATTACAAATTTTCCCTGTGGTCTGGAGCACACCACAGCACACAACAGTGTATTGCAGCAAAGTCCTTCTGTATTTATAGTCTGCAGAGCTAAAAAATCCTGCTGGAGAGCTCAGGGCAAGGCTTGGACACAAGGAAGGTCCTACCAGAGGGAGCCACTTTGCTGCAGCCTCCTGAAATCCATCTCTGTGCTGGATGTTGGCAGTCAAACTGCCCAGCAGAGACATCTGCACCCAGATGTTCCCCTTGCACTGAGAGTTTCAGTTCCATTCTGTCCCTGACAAGAACTCAGTGGGGTCAGGGCAGTAACCCATCCCAAATCCAAGCTCTGAGAGCCCAGAATTGGCTCCAGGCCCCAAGAACCAGAATTGGATCCAGGCCCCACTGCCTGGGGTGACAGGAGCTCTGTTGTCACTGTGGGAGGAGAAATAGCAGGACACACGGAGCAGCCTCTGTTCAGCTCCCAAATTGTGCTCCTTGGAGCTGATTGCTGCCATTTGTGCTGTGTCCTCATGAAAATCCAGCTCCAGCAGCTGCTCTGCTGAAGGACAGCTTTTACTTCCCTCATTAGTTTTGTGAATTAACGATTAAATGGTGATTGATTCCTCATGGCAGAGTGGAGGGAATCATCTTAGACTTTCCAGACAAGCCTGGTGATGTTGAAGCTTTGTTTGAAGGAGAAAGGAGACGTTTCAGAGTCTGCTGGGTATCTGCAGTTGCTGCTGTCTGCAGTGGCCTGACCACAGCAGTGGCCTCTGATTTCCAGTGGGCTGAAAACTGGCCAGGAAAACATGGGGAGACCAAAGCATCTGAAATAGCAAGGAGCAGTGTGGTGATCCACAGAGTCAGATTTAGCAGGGGCTGTGGGGCCTGCTGGCTCCTCATGGCATGGGAAAGGGCCTCTGGAATGTTCTCCTCACCTCTGGGATGTCAGAGAGGGTGTTGGGAATCTGGTAAGCATTTGGAATGATTCAGCAGATTTAGGATCTCAAGGATCAGTTATCCTCTTAGCTCCTTTGGAGAGGGTCAGGCACTGTTGGAAAATGTGTGAGGATCATGCTGCTGTCCACAGCCAGCACTGATCATGTCCCATTCCAGCTTTTACAAAAGTTTTGGTGGATTTGGTGACATTCTTTCATTATCTTTAGAGTACCCTGAGAAATTTTGTAGAGGATCATCGACCAGAAAGATTAATTGCAAATTATTGCCCCAGTGGTTATGGCAACCAAAATGTTGAGGCAGGAAGAGATTGTTGGTTGATCTCCTTGTCTCCTCCATATTTTCCCACCTGTCCCCTCATGTCCATGCTGTTGGTAGATCTTTATCTAAAATTCTGCAGTTCCAAAGAGCTCTGAAGTCACTAATGAGGCCTCTCCATTATGTTCATGACTAGCCACATTTTTCATTCTTCTTGCTGGCAACCTTTGTCCTGCTCTCTTGGTCATTTTTATGGTGGACATCACTCAGATTTCAGCTCTTTGTCCTGCTCTCTTGGTCGTTTTTATGGTGGACATCACTCAGATTTCAGCTCTCAGTGTTCTGATCCACTGTTACAGCAGGATGGGAATTCTCTGAGGGAACAGAATGATGGAGAGATTTGAGGTTGGACTTGGTGAATTCTAGAAGTGGTTTCCAAGTCTAGGTCAAGTCTCTGTGGTTGTCTCTCTCTCTTCCATTACTGGGGAAAACAGATTTTCCTTCTGATGTGGAAGGAAATTTGGAATTTTCCCATGTGGAATATTTGTTTGCTTAATTATATTTTCTTCCATGTAATGCATAAGTGCTCTATCTTCCATAAACCAATTTTTTTCTATTTTTGCTGATCTTATCCATTCCTGCACTCAGAGCTATTGATCAGTCACCTGTCTCTCTTTTCCTTGCACTAATTCCTAAATTTTAGACTTGCTAAACAATTTCCCATTAATAGTGTTTTTTTTCCTGCAAATGAACTCTAGAGGAAATATTAAGATTTGCCCTAGGGCTGAAAAAGAGAGGAGGTAAATATAAATAAATAAAAATATTTTGGCATCCAAGACTAACATAATATTACATTTAAGCATCAAAGCAATAAATCTCTTATAACTGGCATTTTCCTGGGACCCAACCAGATTTTCCCTTCTTTCTGTTAATTTTTAGTAACTGTTATCTTGTGCTTTTTCCTATCCTTGAACATCTGCAGGAAAAGGGGGGTGGAACCCCTCCTCTCCCTTTCTTTCTTGGCATTATATGATAAAGCCCCGATCTCAGCCTTATCAACGAGTGATAGTCTGGATAACTCAGTCCCTCTGGGAGACAGAGTGCCCCAATACCCAGTCAGCTCGCAGCCGCCGCAGGCTGCCCTGAGCAAGCTTAGTGATTCTCAGCTCTTTGGTGATTCTCAACTCTCTTAGGATTGCAGCTCTTTGCTTGCTTGCTAGGGTGCCTTTGGCTGAGGCAGAAGCAGATGCAAGAGAGAAGGAGAGGTCCTGGCAGTTCCACAGCGATGGTTTATTTTGGGGAGTCTGTGAAGGGTTTCAGCGACAGCTCTTCTTCTGTCCAATGGGCTAAAACAGCCCCTTTTTATAGGGTATAGGGGGATCCAAACTTGTCCAATAGTAAGGGTTAGGGAAAAGTGACCTATGAGGTTACAGAGATAAGCTAGGAGACAGGAGCTTATTTTGCTGTCTCATCATGACTCAGCAGTTCTTGCTGTTAAATCTCAATCCTCCATGGCGCTCTGGTAAGCTCCATAGAGTCTGCTACAGCGTTACACCTTCCAACTCTTTTATTATTTCCAAATATTGATTACTGCATCAATACTGATTACCGTTGTCAATTTTGTCAGCATGGATCATACCTATTTACCACAACCAGCAACCCTTGTCCGCTGCAGGTTTTAAGGAGACAGCCTTCCTGTACGCCGTGTCCTCGGCGGCGCTGACGCACTCGCTGGCGCGGGCGTGCAGCGCGGGGCGCATGGAGCGCTGCACCTGCGACGACTCCCCGGGCCTGGAGAACCGCAAGGCCTGGCAGTGGGGCGTCTGCGGGGACAACCTCAAGTACAGCACCAAGTTCCTCAAAAAGTTCCTGGGCCAGAAGAGGATCGGCAAAGACCTGCGGGCCAAGGTGGACATCCACAACACCAATGTGGGCATCAAGGTAGGAGCTGCGCCTTGGCGGGCTTGGGATGAAGTTTGGGACTTTTCTTCCAGCCCATCCTGTGTGTGAGAGGGATTTTCAGTGCCTTGCTCACAAATCACTTTTCACACACTCTTCACCTGTGTGTCTTGGGCCTTGTGGTGCTGAGAGTCTCCTGAGCTCTTGTGTGAGGAGATGCATGAAGAGGAGCATCCTGTGTCCTCCAGTGGTCCCAGGGTGGGTGACAGGGAGACACAGCACGGTGACAGCTGTGAAACTCCACAGCTGGATGACTCCAGGGGTGATGCCAGGGCCACAGGGGGTTCTGAGAACAGCTGGAGCTTAGAGCTGGTGGCATGTGTGAAGCAGATTAAAGACTGAAACTCTTGGGATCAATTATGAGTCTGCTGGTGACTTGCTATGGAGCGAGTCCTGTCACAGGGAGATCATCAGATTGAACATTTTGAACTGCAGGTTACAGGCTACTGATTCGTCATTGTCTTCCATTTACTGAGTCAAATTGATTGTTTAATTAGAGCACTGTGTTCATTTGAATACACTTAAAGGAATCCACCATGTTGGAGATACTCAGTTTTACTACTCAGATTGACTACAACTGCGCCAAGTAGAATTTATAAGGACTTATTTGGTGTTCAGCTGGTTGTCCTCAGGCTATCCACTCTCTGGCTCTCCTAATTCATTAGCTTTTCCTCTGCTTTGGTGTGTATGATTTTTGTTTTGGATTCCTTTTATTTGTGGAGTTTTTTTGGGTTTTTTTGTTTGTTTGTTTGTTTTTTTTGTTTTGTTTTGTTTTGGTTTGGGTTTTCTTTGTTTTGGTATTTTTTTTTTTTTAGTTTTGGTTTTTTGTTTGTTTTGGTGGGGTATTTTTTGGTTGTTGTTCTTTTTTTTTTTGGTTGGTTGGTGTTTTTTGTTTTGCTTTGTAAAAATTATTATTGACATTTTCTCCTCCATCGCCTAGAAACAATGCCAATAAAACCGAAGTGCTTGCAGCTGCGATCTGAGCTGCTGCCTCTACCAGAACTAGGCCCTGGCAGGTAATAACCACCACTCTTCTTCCTCACCAGGCGGTGAAGAACGGCCTCAAAACCACCTGCAAGTGCCACGGCGTGTCGGGCTCGTGCGCGGTGCGGACGTGCTGGAAGCAGCTCTCCCCTTTCCACGAGATCGGGCGGCTCCTGAAGCTGCGCTACGACGACGCCGTCAAGGTCTTCAGCACCACCAACGACGCCGTGGGGCACTCGGAGCTGGCAGGGCCACACAGACACGGCCACTCAGGCAAGCAGCCTGCCCTACCTCGCCCTACCGACCTGGTGTACGTGGAGGACTCACCCAGCTTCTGCAGGCCCAGCAAATACTCCCTGGGCACCGCGGGCAGGACCTGCTCCCGCGAGGGCAACTGCGACAGCATGTGCTGCGGCCGGGGCTACAACACCCAGAGCCGCCTGGTCACCTTCTCGTGCCACTGCCAGGTGCAGTGGTGCTGCTACGTGGAGTGCCAGCAGTGCATGCAGGAGGAGGTGGTCTACAGCTGCAAGCAGTAGGGACAGCCCCGAGGGGTGAGGCGAGTCCAGGGGAGCAGCAGAGGGACGGGGACATGGCTCTCTGCTGCGGGGTGAGGGCAGAGGTGAGCACCAAATGAGTGCTGTGCTCCTCCAACCTTGGTGTTGAGATGCTCCAACCTTGGTGTTGAGATGCTCCAGCCTTGGGTTGAGATGCTCCAACCTCAGCATTGAGGTGCTCCAGCCTCAGCATTGAGATGCTCCAACCTCAGTGTTGAGATGCTCCAACCTCAGTGTTGAGATGCTCCAGCCTCAGAGTTGAGATGCTCCAACCTCAGTGTTGAGATGCTCCAGCCTTGGGTTGAGATGCTCCTACAAACCAGCCAGAGTGCAGATGGGCTGGCGCTGCAAAGAACATGGGAATCCTAAAACTCAAACCCAAATTCACTGGCAGTCTAAGGGGTGAAGATACTGGTCTGGGTAGCAAGATGGGCTCATCCACAGGTGGAATTGGGCTGAATTCCAGTAGGATGGAGCTCTCCTCAGAGGTGTGGGATCTGCCTGTGTGGATCTGCAGGAGTGGGGCCGCTCAGCCACTCTTTACAGCTGCTCTGAGCAATTCCCCACAGTAAGAAACATGTTCTCACACTCTCTTTACCTTGACTTTGTTGCCCTTTTGGTTTTTACAACTGTTTTTGACTTCTGCTCCCTCCAGTGCTGGCACAGAGCAGTCTCTGAGCAGATCAAGCCATTAACTGGATGTTTGGAGGCCACTTCCCTCTCACCAGCTACAGGTCTTTTAAAGGCTTTATTCCTTTTTATCCCTGTTCTGGCTCAAGTTGACTTGAACTGAATTAAAGAGTTTATGACAGGCATAATACTGCAAATAGGCTTAATTAGCCTTACTTTTTTTTTTTACCTCCTAAATACCCAAGAGCAGAACCATTATTTATATGTTGCTTTTAATCCTTTTGGAGTTGAAATCTTCCCACGAGTCTCAATTTTGAGCACTCAATGAAAAAGCTTCCAAATAAGCTAAAATTGGCATTGTGGGTGAAATGAGCAGGGAACTTGCTCTGGTTGAACTATTGATCCCAAACTCTCTGCCCCACTGACCTCCAGCCTTGTCCAGCACCAGAGAGGGAGGGAATACCCCAATTTGGGAGGGTCCTTTGGGATCCCATGCCATTACATGGATCATTCCCATTTAAACAGGGACTCAGTGAAAAGAGCTGGATCCCATTCCTTGGGAAGCAAGTGGAGGAGACACCACTCTGTCCTCTTGCTCTTATCAAAACTGCACAGGAATCACTGAATAAGAACTGGACAAAACCAAATTTCAGGGAAAATTAAGTTTCTTCATGTACCAAAGGGGACTTTTGGAAATTCTTTGTCCTGTGTGGCTTAGAGCTGCTGGAGAAGATCTGAGGAAGAGATGGTTCATTCTCTGGTACCCCAGGGTGGGTTTGGGCTCAGTGGGGTGTTTGGAACTGGGCTAGAGTGAATTTGGGCTGTTCACTGTTAAACCAGATCTGGACAAGGACATCTGATGTCCCCCAGCTTTGCTCTGCTAAACTCAGAGCCCTCTTCAGCCCCTCCTGACACTCCTGTCCAACCCCTGCCAGGCAGCCCAGCCTCAGGGGCTGGAGACCAAATGATGAACACTGATGAGAAATAAATAAATAATTACAAATGCCCAATTTGAGGACTGGGAAAAGACTTGAGCATAGTTTTAGTTTGAGGCAATACTGATGTCAATCCTTTTGGTGTCCTTCAGCACTGAGTTTTTAGAGATGGTGCCATGAATAAGGGAGGGACAAAGTTTGCTTGGGACAGATATTGTGGTGGCTTTGAGGTTTTACTTCATTCAGTGTCCAGAGCTGTTTTTTGGGTTGAAATTCCAAATGTGATTTAATTCAACTGACAACAGTGGGAGCAGGAAGAAAAACTTGGGTCTGTTTGGCTCTCAATTTTCTTAGGCTTGAATTGTATTTTGCTCTGAACCAAGACCAAGCATCATCTTGAGCAAAGCTCTTCTGCCACCTCCTGGAGATCTGGGCTGTGAAGATCTGGAAGTCCATTTGGACTTTTTAGTTGTGCCACACACCTTACAATGTACTGCAAATCCTGTGGATTTGGTTATATGTGTAAATGACTGGAATGACAAGGGGATTGCATTAGGTCTTGACAAAGTAATCTCCTCAGCAACAAAGCTGAAATCTCATACCCTGCCTATAAAAAAACCCTTTTCCAAGTGCAAATGTACCTCACTGACTACTGATGGTAAAAGTCTGAGCTGCACAGGTTTGCTGGGAGTGTTTTGGTTTGGACTGAATTTTTTCTTCTGCACTTAAAATCCAAATAACCTGAGAACGGCCATAGCTCCAAACCAGGGTCCTCACTGCACACAGAGGGGGTACACTGCTCACACAGGTTTGTCCCTGTCCCTTCCCAACCCAGCTTTTATTACACCTCCTGGTGTGTTGCATTGCTGCCACCATCCATCCATCCCTCCATCCATCCATCCATCCATCCATCCATCATCCATCCATCCATCCATCCATCCATCCATCCATCCATCCATCATCCCTCCATCCACCATCCATCATCCATCCATCCATCCATCCATCCATCCATCCATCCATCATCCATCCATCCATCCATCCATCCATCCATCCATCCATCCATCATCCATCCATCCATCCCTCCATCCATCATCCGTCCATCCATCCATCCATCCATCCATCCATCCATCCATCCATCCATCCATCCATCATCCGTCCATCCATCCATCCATCCATCCATCCATCCATCCATCCATCCATCCATCCATCCATCCATCCATCCATCCATCCATCATCCATCCATCCATCCATCCCACAGGCTCTCCTGCAAGTGTCACTCTGCACATTGTGTCAGACCTGGAGGCCAATTTCAGCCAAATAATAAAGATGTCACTTGGAAAAAAATAAGTCTGTGCCTTAAGGGAAAGAAAAATTTTGTCTACCTCAAGATGTTCAACTTGTGTGACAAGAAGTGTGGGTGTTATTTATATTTCTTGTATTTCCTCTAGAAAGAAAGTGGTGCTATGGGGTTTAAGTTGCATTTCAGTCCTGCTTGTACCTTGTGTTAATTTTTATATATTCGTTTTGATTATAATGTGTTGTCCAATGTTGCACAAGTGTCTTCATTGCTGTGTTCTTGTCAGTCAATAAATACCAGTTGTTTTTTAAGAATGCTCATTTCTGCCTTTCAGGGAGCACCCCTGGTAAATCCCTTTGGTTCACCCCATTCCTCCACAGTCACAGTGATGTTATTCCTGTAGTTCTCCTTTTCACACCCCCTGTGCAGGAGATAAATGGGAATGCCCATCCCAACCCAGCTGGGCTCAGCTCAGGTGTTTTTGCCTTGAGGAAATGTGACTCTGATGAGCCAAACCTCATCCAGGACACGTCAGTGGCATCTTTCCTGGGGCAGCAAAACCAACAATGCTCCTTTGGCTGTGCCACATGTGTGGGTGTGACAGCTTGTGCAGCTGGGAACTGGGCTGATGGAACTGGGGCAGGTGTTGTTGAGCATCCGTCCATCCATCCATCCATCCATCCATCCATCCATCCATCCATCATCCATTCATCCATGAGACACATGACAAAGACACGACTGCAAGGTGCACTTTGCTCTGCAGGTTCTCCAGGGGAGCTGGGGAGCCCCAGCTCAGTCTTTGCAGGGAGGGATGAGGACCTGGCCTCATGCTGCAGTGACATTGCCAGTCCAGGGGTTCTCCAGTGTCAATGCCAACCCAGGAGAGCTCATCTGTTCCTGGCAGAATGTTGATGTGAGGAATTTGTTTTCTTCGTGCTGTTGGGTGGAAGGGGTTGTGTGAGCCCTGGGTGGGTGCAGTGAAACCTCCTGGTGCTGCTTGCTCCTGTCTCAGTGGGATTAAAGTGTCATGGGAAAGAGCTGCTGGCAAAGCAGGCCAGAGGGATCCCTGCTCATTTATTTGGGCAGGAAAATCCCACGCTGAATATCCCTGGCCTTGCTGGGTGTAGGAATTCAGGGCTTTTGGGGCTGGATCCTGTGTTTGGGAGATGTGCTGGGCTGGGGCAGACACTGGGGCAGCTCCCAGCCATTCCTGCCACCTCTCCCACAGGCATTGAGGGCTCCAGGGAAATCTTTGAAGTCACAGCAGAGCAGCAGGATCCTGGACACAGAAATATTTTAAGGTCTCTTCCCACCAAAATATTTCTGAGATTCTGTAAGAAAACACAAGGTAGTTTGCAAATCACACATTAAATACAGGAAATGCTGGAAATGTCCTTTATTGATGCATCAGTACCTTCCCAGCCAGGTTCCTTGTCTCGGCAGCATCATGGAAGACCAAAGTACCATTGCTTTGGGGGCAAGCAGCTCAATGGAAACATTGAATAAAGAGCACAAATCACAATCCTGTGTGATGTCATCACTGGGGGGCTCTGGCAATTCCCAGTCAAGCAATTTTTCCCTCTCCTCCACAACAGCATCTGAATTATTGTGTAAATCCAACACAGCAGCAAAGTGTGAGCCCTGTGTTCCTCACCAGTGTCCCCATTCTCAGCCTGAGGCTGCTTGCTGTGACCTGTGGGGTGAAATCTGGCTGGGATCCCTGTGCCCACCCTGTGCTCCCTGTGCTGAACCTTTTCTGTGCCCTGGGTTGTGCTGTGGCCCAAGGACACATCGCTGTCACTAAATCTGTGTGTGCTCAGGCTCCACTTTTCTAAACTTGACCATTTCTGAGTGAGCCCAGGAGAAGGAGGCACCTCCCAGGAAGGAGGTTTATTAAAGGTTTAGGACAAATGAACTCCACTCTACTTTTTCCCAGCTTATACAAGTTTTAAATCCCACAGCCGTGCCTGGGACAGTGGCCTCTGCAACCTGTGCTGTGTTTGCTAATGCCTTCCTTCTGCACTTGTCTGAAGGGCTTTGGGTAAAAGTTTCTGCCAGGTCTCATTTGTGAAATGCAGGAAACCTTCTGCCAGCTTTGCTGGGCCTGGCCTGGCTCTAGCTTCCAGCCTTTGATGGAAACCTGGGAGGTGAATTTGGAGGAATCAGCTCAGCCAGCTCCCAGCCAAAAAACACATTCCTGTCAGCATCCTGTGGTGGTGTTTGAGGGTCCCCAGGATGAGGGAAGAGACGAGAATTGACTCCATGTTTCAGAAGGCTGATTCATATCATATCATATCATATCATATCATATCATATCATATCATATCATATCATATCATATATCATATCATATCCATAATATTTATTAATTTTTCTTTTATATTATTTTTATACTATTTATTATTAACTAATATAATATAATATAATATAAATGATAAAATACTATATATAATTATAATGTTATATAATATTTTATAATATATAATATTTACATATAATTATAATTATAAAATACATATTATATTATATTATATTATATTATATTATATTATATTATATTAATATACTAAAACTATACTAAAGAAATAGAGAGAAAGGATTTCATCAGAAGGCCAGAAAGGAATGAATAATAAAATATCATTACAGACTCAGAGAGTCTGACACAGCTGGACTGTGATTGGCCATTAATTAAAAACAATTCACATGCTGGGTAAACAATTCTCCAAATCACATCCCAGAGGAGCAAAACATGGAGAAGCTGAAGCTTCCCAGCTTCCCAGGAAAAGTCCTGGAAAAGGAATTTTTCAGAAAATAGGTCAGTGACAGATCCAGCAATTTGAAATATTAATGGCTATCGGTAAAACATCTTGGAAGCCACATAAGACAGAAACTACCCATCAAAATATAAATTGCTGAAATCTTTGTATGCCTTTTGTTCACATCCCAAGTTTTCTGCACTTCCTGACAATCTTCATTTCCTAGTAATGCATTTTCCCACTGAAATGACATCTCTCTGCTCTTTTTTAACCCAGGGTTATGAATGTTTTCCAGAGGATTTTGGAGATTCCTCTCCTTTTTGTCTTGGTTAGTGGATATCAGGTCTGTAGAACCTGATGCCTCAGATCCACCTGATCTTGGTGATGTTGCCAATACCTGTTGGTGAAACATTCTGGATGCAGAAATAACTCCCAGGACTCCATGGGAAAGGTTCCAGAAATGGCACATTAGAAGTGCTCAGCTGCTGGCCCTTTGCAGATATTCTACCTACAGGGATGCAGCTTTTAACTGAATGCACAACACAGCCCTTAGTTTTTGTCCCCTTTGCTCCAACTGCTTTCCTACAGCCCTACAAGCAGTTGGGAGTGGATTTTTGGCTGTTGGATCCCAGCATGTGCTGAGCCAGAAGCCATTTGCTGCAGCACCAGGTGCAGTGCCATGTGATGGGGAGTGAGATTTCTCACATTTCAACTGCTTTGCACCTCCACAGACCTGTGCTTATGTAGAGAAATTGTGGATGGCTGAAATGAAAAAATGCTGATCAGCTCTGCTGTGTCTCCAGGTGTTTCCTCTGTAGAGTTTTTCTGGTCTCCATCTCACCCTGGTGGGTCTGGAGATGCAACTCCATGGATGCATCTCCAGAAGATGATGGAGGAGAACTGGGCAAGACAATCCTGCACTGCTGAGATGTTACCATAAGGTCTTGGATTCAGCTCTTGCCCATCAAATCAGTTACTCTGATCACCTGCTGGCCCTGCCATGGATATGATCCCGTTGTAGGCACACAAATCCATGCCCTGGTGCTGCCTCAATTCCACCTTCTTGCCTGCAGCCTGCTCTGGTTTGGCTTTTCTCCAATGTCCTTTCCCTCCCCTTGTTTTTTATCCAGTTTCTGCTCCCTCCCCCACGCTCAGCTCAACCCAAATTCTTTATCTTTGCCAAAAACCCACCCGCCTCTTCCATTTTTTCCGTCCCCTCTTGCTTTTAGCAGGGAAGTTATTCATGGCATTGCACTGCCCCAGGCAAACTGCAGCCCAAAAATACCTTGGGAGCACAGGGGCATGGCTGGGGTGAGCAGGGCAGGCAGGGCTGCAGCCAGACCTCACTCACAGGCAGCTAGAAAAAGGAAAAAGAGGATTGCTGGGGGTCTACCAGCTCCAGCTATGGTTCACACCCATCTGCAGGGCTCTTATCTCCAATTTTCTGGGAGTTGGGAAGAGGTGTCAGCAGGGTTGGTGTCACAAAGTCACTCCTGCTCCCATCAGAGTCACCTGGTGACACAGCTGGGAAAAATGAAACAGGTACTTGTCCTGTTTTGAGTATTCAGCTGCTATCCAAAATCAAGCTTGTTCTGGTTTTCCACTCTTTCAGTTCTGGTGTTTCATCCACTCCTTGAATTCTGCAGGTCTAGAGATGGAGGGGAGGAAACAGAGGGAAAGGAAAAGAACAGCAAGTTCCTCTTGGTTAGGAACTGCAGCATCACCCAGCTAAGGAGACAACAGATCCCCAGGGAGGGCAGGAGCCAGGACATGAGTGCAGATGAGGTGGGAAACATGGTTGGGAAAGGAGAGGTCAGGACAGACCTGTCCTGTTTCCCTGGACAATCCCAGCACCATGGAATACAGGGAAATAAAAATCAGTAACAAAAATCAGTAACTTGTACTGATCTTGGACAATCCCAGCACCTTGGAATACAGGGAAATAGAGATCACTAACTTGTACTGATCTTGGACAATCCCAGCACCATGCAATACAGGGAAATAAAGATCACTAACTTGTACTGATCCAGGCTGTGACTTTAGTGTTACTGACTTGGAAGAGGGGGAGAAGGATCCCCTCCCTGCTATCTAAAAACACCCTGAGGTCACCTGAAACCAGCACATTTTAGTTTTTTTTTTTCTTTTAAAAAATCTCTTTAAGCGCATTTCCCGCCCCTGAGCTGAGCTGCTCCCCATGAGTGCCCAGGGGCTTTGGGAGCCTCAGCCTGTGCAGGTGTTGGGAGCACGGGGGGCTCTGCTCCCTCCTGGCCCCAGGAAGGATGGGGGGGCTGCAGGAGGGGGTGACACATGTCAGGAGCCAGAGCTGGGCTCACGTTTCGGCTCTGGAGGGAGCTGGGTCAGGTTTGAACAGGAGCTTCAGTCTGGGGCTCGTAGCCCAAGGTCAAAAATGAGATTTCAGTGAGACAGACAGTGACATGTCCCATTGGGCTGCTTTGACAGAGATAACACAACACCCCCCAAGCAGAGTTTGGGGATGAGCAGGATGGGCCACCCTCATGTCCTCTGAGGCAAAACTCCAATGTCACCTGTCGTCACGTTTCCCTTCACAGAGAAAAGCAAGGCACAATTCTTCCCAAGATTATTTCTGGGTTTCACATTCTCTGAACCTCAGAGAAAGGAAAAACGATTCTTATCATTTGTTGTGCCTGTTTTTATGCCAAAGTTGGATGCAATATGGAGATTGTTCACCCACAGTGATGGTGTTTGGGTTCCTTGGCCTCTCAGGGCCAGGTGTGTAGGCCCCACATTTCTCTTCACAGAGAAAAGCCCCACATTTCTCTTCACAGAGAAAAGCAAGGCACAATTCTTCCCAAGAATATTCTAATCATTTTCCGTGCCTGTGTTTGTGCCAAAGTAGAACGCAATATGGAGAATTTTTCCCAAAGTGATGGTGTTTTGTTTCCTTGGCCTACCAGGCCCAAGTGTGTAGCCCCACATTTCTCTTCAGAGAGAAAAGCAAGGCACAATTCTCCCCAAGAATATTTCTGAGTTTCACATTCTCTGAACCTTAGAGAAAGAAAAAACAATTATTATCATTTGCTGTGCCTGTTTTTATGTCAAAGTGGGATGCAATATGGAGATTGTTTACCCACAGTGATGGTGTTTGGGTTCCTTGGCCTATCACGTCTCCTGTGGTTTTGGGCCAAGTAATTTGCTGCTGTGAAGCTAAAAGGAGATGTCTGGGAAGCTTGGGGTCATTAGCAATGATGTTTAACAAACCTTGTTACTGGAGAAGTGGGGAGGAGGGGAAGAGGTCCTGAGGCACCATTGGCTGCTTTCACTGATGCCCAGGAGATGATGGAAAAGCTGACAGGAGATAGAATATAAATCTGTGCAGCCTCAGCTGCAAACTGCTGCCTCACATTGTCCATTCCCTGTTAGAATAAACAGATCCTGGAAGTCTCTTTCTTCCAGGTCTGCCATTTATCTCCCTCTTTGATCAATTCAGAGGGATGTGCTGCTTTTTTCTAGGTATGAAGTATATTTTCTGTCATTCATTTGGTGAAGTGACAGCATATGTTCTGTTTTAAAAATCCAAAATAAAGATTATTCATAATGAATCAATATAAATGAGACTGATCAAGGAATTGCAAGGGAATTATTCTCTAATAGGGACATTCATGGCGGGGTTTGTTCCTATGGGTGATGGGACTGGTGTAAATTATTATCAGCAAAAGTTGCAGAAGACCCAAATAATTTTTTGTAATTAAAACCAGAAGCTAGTTTTAAAGAAAATTTTGGATTATATTACAACCATATTATTTAAATATCATGGTTGAGGACCATCCATGTCATGCCAGCACCCTGCAAACCCTTTAATATCTTCTTCACCAGGTCCCCAGCCTTGAATGCAGCTCCCTTATTTCTTCATCACCTGTGACAAAATCAAAATCTGAGGCTGAGAAATGGGACAGTTGTTGTTTTACAGGTGTTCTGTCTATTCCAGTATCAAAATCTGAGAAGTGGAACAATTGTTGTCTCAGTTAGCAAAGCAAGCCCAAAAGGAACTACAACAAATATCCCTTATTTACAGGGAGCACAGATACAGGTGGAAAGACAGTACTTCACATAAAAATATGTCTGAGATACTGGGAAATAATATTTTAAATAATCAGGAAATGAGATTTTAAAAAGTAAATGCCACATTTATGTTGTTTCCCACAAGGAGAGCCATAAGGTGTAAATCCCGAGATAAATGTGGCACGGGTGCTTCTCCTGATATGGAGATCCTGACCCAGTTATGATGGCACAACCTGCACCCAGATCCTAAAGCTGACCCAAATCCTAAATCTGGATCCAAATCCTAAACCTGCCCCAGATTCTAAACCTTCACTCAGATCCTATACCTTCACTCAGATCCTAAACCTGCCCCCAGATCCTGAACCTGCCCCCAGATCCCAAACCTGTCCCCAGAGAGCACTGAGCACTGTCAGGAAAAGGTCCCTGTGCTGCTCAAAATCCTTCCAAGACATTCTGCAAAAAGTTCCTGCCCCCCTTTTCCCCTGGATCAAAGGCAGGGCAGGCTCTGAAGGAAAGCAGATGCTGGGGCTGGGTGCACTCCAGCCCTGTGTGGTCTCCCTATCTCTGCTCCCACCTTTGCCTTTGGGGACTGCTGGGTGTCCTGTGGGTGAGAGAGGCTCTGCAGCCCATCCACAGTGCCCAGAACTACCTGAGAGTCCCCTCCCAACATTTCTGCCATTTCTCAGATCTCTCTGAGCAATCTCTGCTCAACCTCTCCTTGCCCAATTAATAACCTTGCTGTCAGGTTGGATTACAGCCCTCTCTGCCTTCTTTGTCTCAGCTTAAAATACTTGTGGTTTCATATTCTGTCAGGAGATATATATATATAAGAGAAGAGCTTTTCTCAAAAGTGCAGATGATGATGGAAAAGGAATGTGCTGCTGCAAATTCCTGCAGGAGCCTTGATTGGATTCCTCAGGACGTATTGAAAAGCAAAAATATAGGGAAGGGGTGAGAAGTACAGGGTGCTCATAGTGTGGTATTGGGGGAGAGATAAGACAAGCCTTGAGCAGAGATAACAGTGAAAGAGTTTCTACAGTTATCTAGGCAATTTCTGTCATTCCAGTTAGAGAAAAGAACCCCCACCCAACACCTAAAACAGACCTGAATGTCCTGCTAAAGTTGCTTTATGGAAATGCCTCTCACTGTCTTTGTGACAGGAAGAAATTTCCTGTGATGGGCACAGAAACCCTGAGTGATTTCTGCTGGAGGAACACACTTGCTTCTGCCCTAATTTCACAATATCAGCTGCCACAACAACTCCTGCAGCTCAGAAACTGATTTCTGAATGATATAAGACCCCAAACTTGTTTCAACTTGGAGCAGAAACAATTGTAAATCACATACCTGGAGAAGCACCCATGCCACATGGGATTTTCACCTTCTGGCTTTCCTGTGGGAGATAATATAGATGTGGCATTGATCTGAGTGTGGAGAACCCCAAGATTATTGAGTGAATCAGAGGCTATGCCCTGCATATCCTCAGGGGCTCAGCCATGCCCTGGGATGGGCTCTCACCTTGTTGGATGCGTCCTCTCCTGGGTCTGACACCTGCTGGAAATGTCCCCCTGCCATGCCAGGCCTGTGTGCCTGAGGTTGTTGTGGGCAGGACCATCTCCAGGTATTCATTTCTGTCTCAGCACCATTTCCAGGTATTCATTTACTTCTGTCCCAGCAGCCAATTAACTGATTTGGGTGTCACTGATGTTGGTGCTGCCACGCATGATTTCAGTAAATCTCTCACAACAAAGTCCTTGTTCCTCCAGGGTCCTGCCCCTGATGTTTGGAATTATATTTTCAGCTGGGGAATTACTTCCTGCCATGTTAGGCTATTCTCATATCACAACTGAGGAGTGATCCCCACCCAGAGCAGTACCCTGGATAGAACCTGCACAAAACACATTCTCAATAATATTTATCTCATTGTTTGCTCTTAGAGAAATAATTTCCCTTAGGGAAATTCATCTTTAGCTTATTTAGGATGTAATTTTAAAATAAAAATTATTTAATATTATAAATAATAATTGCTTATTAGTATAAAACTATTATTTTCAATTATCTAAGGATGAATTTAAAATAAGGAGAAGATTTTGCCCTATTGGTGTCCAGTCCATGGGACATGATCACAGTTATCTTTAAGCTCCCTCAGCTCTTCATTTTCTTTCTACTGTCTTCTTCTACAGTTGGGTTCTCAACCCCTTCTCTTGTTGTCCCAAATGTTCCTTTAGTCCACTAGGAAGAGAGAAGTTCCTTTATTTCATGTTCCCTTCAAGTTCCCTTATCTCATTTCATTGGCCATAACATCTGTCCCTTTTGCTATTTTCTGTTGCCTTGTCTGATCTGAGTTCCCACACTGTCATTGTCAACCCCACCTTTTATGACATATAATGATGCTTGACCCCACATATTGGCTTTCTCCACTTTTGGAGAAGTTCCTCTTTGGTGGGGCCATGGCTCTCCTGATCCTTTTCCCTCTCTGTGTCTATTTCCATCCCTACACCAAAGTTGGGTGCAGATGGCAGGAATTGGGCAGTGCAGGTGTCTTCAGGGATCTCTGAGGTGTTGTTTCTTGCAGGACAGTTGTGCTGGCTCCCTTTGGCACAGGGACAGCAGGATGTCATTGTCAACCCCACCTTTATCATATATAACGATGCTTGACCCCACATCTTGGCTTTCTCCAGTTTTGGAGAAGTTCCTCTTTGGTGGGGCCATGGCTCTCCTGATCCTCTTTGGTGGGGCCATGCTTCTCCTATTCCTTTTCCCTCCCTGTGTGTATTTCCATCCCTACACCAAAGCAGAGTGCAGATGGCAGGAATTGGGCAGTGCAGGGATGTCTGAGGTGTTGTTTCTTGCAGAACAGCTGTGCTGGCTCCCTTTGGATGGCACAGGGAGAGCAGGATGCAGGGGCTCATACAGGGCACGCTGCTGCATTCCTCCCCCATCTCTGCCTCCACCAGACACCTCAGAGGAGCCCAAAGCAGAGCCAGGGCAGCAGGAACAGGTAGGACAGGTCTGTGTGCCTGCAGCCAGCAGAGTGAGAGGCTCTGCAGGCCCCTCCATGGGAGCACTAATGATTCCTCCTGCCCGCAGGACACGGCGGGATCGACGCAGGGTCAGCAGCATTTCCCAGTGCCCAGCTCAGCCCAGGGGTCAGCAGCTAATCATCACTGCTATCTCACTCTGCTGTCCAGCCCAGGGCGACTGGAGGTGCATTAAAGATTAAACAAGAGCTGGGGGGTCCAGGGGAGTGTGTTGGAGTCATTCCAGGGTGGGTGGGTGGGCAGAGGTTGGCCCAAGCAAGTGGATTTCTGCTGCGGCGGCCTCCACTTTAGATCTTTCAGCCGAACAAACCGGCGGCATCTCTGTTGAGACAAAAAATGCCTCCAGCTAAAATTCCACTATCTGACCTCAGAAGGGCTCCAGCTGCTTCTGCCACCAAGGGAGCAGCTCGAGGAAGAGTTTAGCAGAGGTTGGCTGTGCTGAAAGAGACATTTCTGGTGGGACAGAGCCTTCATCTTCCTCACTTCGGCCTCAGTGCTCACCCAGCATGGCAGAGCATTGGCCACTGTGCCATGAGTGCCTGGAGGGCACCAGGCCGTGGAGATTTACTGTAGGACATGGACAATTCTTCCAGGATGGGAGGATTGAATGTTCCCCTTGTTTGCCATGCCCATTCCTAAAGTCTCCAGCCTCTAAAATCAGTATGTGCATCCTCACTGGAATACAACTTGTTCCTCACTGGAATACAAATATTTTCAGAATTAAGAAAACACTTTCCATTTGGGGTGTGCTTAGTGGGATGGGTTAATCCCATGTTTCTGAATACACTGGAGTCAATCTCAGTGATGATTCAGGCAGGCAGCTCTCACACCTTCCTCCTCTGCAGGGCCATCAATGTTAATGTCCAGCATTAACAGGTCTGCTCTGATTCCTGTGACTGTGGGACCACGTTCATAGCTGGCTTTGGGTACCCACAAATTGTCACCATGATCTGAACCTTCAGAGCCTGAGGGGAAGGTGGCAGGGGAATGGTGTGTCTGGCACTTTGGGCCCTGTCTGGAGCTGTGAGGGCTGAGGATGTGCTGCACATCCCATCCACAGCTTTCCACTGAGCCTCAAGTTCCTTCATTTTTGGGCAATTAGAAAGGGAAGAGCAGAGGACAAGATTCACCTGGAATCAGAGTTACAGCCATGAAGTGAAGGTGGCACTCCCCATTCCTTCTGGCAAGAACTTCAAGCATAATTCTGTCAAGGATAATCCGTTTCAAGGCTTGCCATTTAGCCAGGGATCCTTCCTGAGGGGTCCTGACATGGAGCTGTACCAGGGAAGGTTTAGGCTGGATCTCAGGGAAAGGTTCTTCCCCCAGAAGGTGCTGGCACTGCCCAGGCTCTCCAGGGAAAGATTCTGGCCTTGACCAGAGCTCCAGGAGGGTTTGAACAGCACTGCCAGGGATGCCCAGGGTGGGATTTTTGGGGTGTCTGTGCAGGGCAGGAGCTGCACTGGGTGATCTCTGTGGGTCCTGTCCAGCCCAGGACATTCTGTGGCTCTATGACATGGTCAGAGCTCTTTGTCAGAGTGTCCTCAGCTCATCCAGTGGCCCCACCTGAGCTCTGGGCTCCCTTTAAGGACAAACACTCTCTAAGAAATGCCATGTGAGTTGCCCTGAGCCTTTTCCCTTCTCTGAGCATGAGCAGAGCCCAGGTTTTACTGGATCACTGGCTGATCCTTGACTTCCCAGCTCCAGAAAGGATCTGAATCCCATCCACAAAGTGTCAGGCCCTGGACACTCACCTGCACCCTCCCCTTGCTACAGGGCAATAATTAATTCATTCATTAATGAATGAATGTTTTCAACGGCAAGAATGACATTTATTGAAACAATTTTTAGCTCCACTGATCATCTAGGATTGCTTTGCATCAAGACTCTTCTTGCTCCTCATCTGGACTGATTGTAAAGCTTCCTCTCAACAGGCTCCCACCCGAGTTTGCCAGAAAAGCTGCTCAGAACATTCACTGCCGTTGCTATTTTTATAAGCTGAGCGTTATGTATTTTGTGTGATACAAGGGAAGTGTTATTCATTTACTGGAATTATCCTTTTATCAAGTCAGTTTCCTATTGCATTTCACCCTCCAGTGCACTGGCAGTTCATTCTTTTAACAAGGCTGTTTCTATTCTTGAAAGTATATTTAAGAGGTTTTGTAATTTCACTCTGTGAGATACAGAGCATTTCCTTTTATTTTAAGGAATGTGTTCCAAGCATCCTTAAATCCTGGAGAACCTGGAGCAACGGTGAACAAATGTATCAAGAAATTAAAAGATAACAACCTCATGAAAAACTTTCCCTGAAATATCTTTGGAAAGAATCTGCTATTGTATGTTAATTTAAAGCCGTTTTTACTTGTCAGATTTTTTCTGCTTCCTGTTGCAGTTTTTGTTTCCCCCAGTCCCGACTTGTGCTGGAAATCTGCTTGTGGGTCATTTTGTAAACTTCTGAGGGGTTCAAGCAGTGGTGACTGAACTGTGCAATGTGTGATTTGGGGTTTTCAGTCACTCACAATCCCAAATCCAGCATTTTTGAGGAGCTGCCCACAAAGCAGAACATTGTGGGGTGATGGATCAGGCAACAGGCAATGGCAGGGCAAAGAAGTGAAGCTGAATTCTCCCCCTCTGGGATCACAGACCATGGGGACAGGAATCAGGAAGGGGTTTGAAAGCCAAGAGTGAAACCCCAAATTGTCTTGGCCTTTCCCAGCAGGTCATTGGGAATTAGCAGCAGAAATGCCCCTGCAGTGGGTGTCCATTCACCAGTGAGGAGAAGGAGCTGCAGAAAGGGCAGAGTTGTGTTCAGGACAGCCCTGAAACTCCCCTGGCTCTGCTGGGACCCCCTGAGAGGGCTCACAATGAAGATGTGGAAGGGCCACACCTGTGGAGAGATTCCCCCATCCCATCTGCACCCAGCTCTTCCACAGGGGCCTCTTTGGACTCACCCTGCTCAATCACCAATTGTCATTTCTATAATGTTGATCACACACCCATTTTTAGCTGTTTCTGAGCAGTGCTTACCTCAAATCAAAGTCTTTTCTCTTTCCCAGGCTCTGTCAGCAAGCAGGTGCTGAAGAAACTGGGAAGGAGCAGAGCTGGGGCAGGGGGCCTGAATGGCCGAAGGGATATTCCACACCTCAGAACATCATTTCCAGGATATAAACTGGGGGAGCTGCCCAGGAGCTGATGATTGCTGTGGGTAGTAGGTGATCAATAATTGTGTTGTGCACCACCGGTTTTTGTTGGGTTTTATTCCTTTGTCCCCTTTCCATTACTATTATTATTGTCATCGTTATTATTGATTACATTTATTTTGTTTCAATTATTAATCTGTTCTTATCTCAACCCATAAGTTTGGGTTAATTTTTTCTGTTCTCCTCCCCACTGGGGGTGTGTGTGAGGTGAGAGGCTCTGAGGGGTTTTTTTGCTGTCTGGGGTTAAAGCACAACACAAATACCTCCTGCTCCATCTTTGACTGGCTTCATTCTCTAACCAACTAGCTCCTGTCACCTTCCTTAGGGATTTCACCTGGGCAGAGCCAGGGACACAGCACTGAGCTAAAAGGATCTTGGGCTTGATTGGGATTTGATAATCCTATGTCCTCATGTCTAAACCAGGAGGGTTCTGTACACCCTGTGTAATGTACAGCTAAATACAGCTGAGAGATGCACAGGGTGTATAAATATATAATATATACTATATTATATATTTACATACAATATAGTATATATTATATATATATTATAAATAAAAATAATAAGATATATTATATAGTATAAATATATAAAAACATAATACAATATTTATATAAAATATATAGATATATAAATATATTTAATAATACAATAGTATTATATTATATATAAAAACACTATATTACATATATATTTACATATAAATATAAATAATAAATAAAGAATATTTAATTATGTATAGCATATAAATATTATATATATAATAAATCTATATAATATATATAATATACTATATTATAGTAGATTTATATAATTTTACTATATAATATGTATAATATATACCATATAATATATAATCTATAATATATAATATATAAATAAATATATATATTAAAATATATACTATATTATACTATTTTATTATATTATATTATAAAATTATATATATGTATATTACACTTTGTGTAATTCTGGGAAAAAAACAGACAGTTGTCATGCTGCCTAGGATTGAATGAAACAGCTTTTAAAAACACCTAATTGGTGATGTAGTTCAGCAAACAAAAGCAGAGACCAAATGATATATCTTGCACTGTGTCTAAATGAGGGTGAATGACTTAGCTGGGAGTGAGAGTGAAAGACTCCTTCAATTGAATTGTATAAAAACATAAGAGTTAAAGAGAAAGTAGGTTTTTAGCAAGACAAATTGAAGCTCCCACATCTACATTTCAAAGACTTCATTGTCCCAAGGCAAGACAAACAAAGTGGCATTTGCATATTCACTGCCACTGGAGCAGTGTCCAAAGGCATCAGCCTAATGGAAGGGACTGAGGGGAGGGAGGTGAAATTACCATACAATGATTTCCCTGAAATTGAAAAATGAGATAGAAGGAGTAGGAGGGGAAGTTCCTGAAAGAATCCTTTGATGCTTGTTTTTTCTGAAAGGAAGGCATCCATGGGAGGTTGTGATTCACAACTGCAGTTCAGTGATAGCTAAGTCTGACTGCAGGGCTCTCAGTGATCCAGACTCCCCTCTCAGGGAGCTGAGCTGGAATAAACTTCTTGTGCCAGCTCAGGTTTGCTCAAATGGGGCTGATTGGTTAACTTTGTGCCAGCCTGCTTCATGTCAGATGTGCCATCAGCATGCAGAGAGAGACAGAGTTTTGTTGGACCTTGCTCAGCCTGTCTGGGGGCCTTTCCATCAGCCTTTGGTGCTTTCCTCCCGCCCATGGAACCTTCAACTGGCTGCCTCCACACATCATCATCCTCCCCCAGGAACTAAGTCCTCTACAGTCACTGCTATCTTACCTTTGCCAGACCTTCCTTGTCCTTGCCATGGACCTTCTTTGTCCTTGTCATGGACGTTCCTTGTCCTTGTCATGGACCTTCTTTGTTTTTGTCATGGACCTTCCTTGTCATGGACCTTCTTTGTCCTTGTCCTTGTCCTTGTCCTTGTCATGGACCTTCTTTGTCCTTGTCATGGACGTTCCTTGTCCTTGTCATGGACCTTCTTTGCCTTTGTTATTGGCCCTCCTTGTTGTTGTCATGGACCCTCCTTGTCCTTGTCATGGACCTTCTTTGTCCTTGTCATGGACCTTCCTTGTCATGGACCCTCTTTGTCCTTGTCATGGACATTCTTTGTCCTTGTCCTTGTCATGGACCTTCCTTGTCATGGACCCTCTTTGTCCTTGTCATGGACCCTCCTTGTCCTTGTCATGGACCTTCTTTGTCCTTGTCATGGACCCTCCTTGTCCTTGTCCTTGTCCTGGACATTCTTTGGCCTTGTCATGGACCTTCTTCGTCCTTGTCATGGACCCTCTTTGTCCTTGTTATTGACCTTCCTTGTCATGGACCTTCCTTGTCCTTGTCATGGACCTTCCCATGGGCCTTGCCTGGCTTGGTGATCCCACATTATTCTAGTAGCTTCTTTGAGGTCTAATGTGACAGGCTGGAGATCTTGCATGGAGAGTGTGTGGGAAGCCTTGCAAGAACAATAAAAAATCACCTCCATGAGAGAGTGGCAGCCTGGAGAAGAGTGCACATCCACGGGAAAGCAACCCCCAAAAAACTGAGCCACAGGAACCAAAGAGTGCTGGTGGAAAGAGACCCTTGGAAGTCTCCAGCCCAGCCCTCCATGGAGCAGGATGAGCCCAGGACCAGATCAGGATAATCAGGGTTTTGTGCAGCTGGATCCTGTAAATTCTGAGGGATAAACTCCCTTGGCAATGGGCCAAGGGCAGTGAATATTTCCCAATGCCCAACCTGAACCTCCTAAGCTCCAGTTTGTGTTTGTTGACCCTTCCTGTGCTGTCTGGCATCAGTGACAAGAGTTTGGCTCTGCCATCCTGGTGTGCTGGCACTCCAAAAGGTCACAGGCTGCTCTAAGGCATTCTCAGCCTCCTTTTGCCCAGCAGAAGAGGTGATGCCTTCCCTCCACCCCTCTGCCTCATCATCCTCTCCCTCTGCCTCTCCTGGCAGATCACACACCCCAGGTTTGACCATCTGGGTTGTTTTGCCTGCAGTTTCTCCCCTTTGTTTCTGAGCTGGCAGCTTGAAATAGGAGTTTCTTTTATGAGTTTTTGGAGGTCTATTTCACACTTAAGATAGCTTAGCTACTTTAGAAGGCATAAAATCAGCAGGATGGCTTTTGTGGCAGTGTTGGAAACAAAAAAAGTTTTAATAAAAGGCAAAATAACAAAACTCTTTACAGAGAAAAACTGATTCAGGTGCAAGAGGTTCTTGTTGCTGGTAAAACACCTCAAAAAAGTGATTAGTTTCATTGTTCTCTTCTTTTTCTGGTAAATTGCTTAAATAAGACTTTTTAGGTCTTATCCAATTAGCTATCCTAAAGTGAAGTCCCCTGAGTCCTATGAAGTCTTTTCACTTACACAAAAAGAGACACTTTTAAGTTTTAAAGAAACAAAAAAATGGTTTTGTCACTCTGACAACAAGAAGCACATCCCTACAGCAGCTCACAGCTGAACCCAGTGTTCCAGGGGCCCTGAGCACTGACAAGAGCCTCCTCCTGCTCTCCACACAGACTGCAGCAGGCAGCTTGTCCTGTTTGCAGGCAGTGCCTGCCAGCTCATTTTCACTCTGGCTCCCTCCATCAGCACCAGCCCTTGGCAGCAGGACTGCGTCTCAGCCAGCCTGCTCCAGGTTCAGCTGAGTTTTCTGCTTTTCCTGCCCAGATTTTCCCAGACTGCCACTGCCACTGCTGGGAATGATGATGCAAAAACCTCTTTAGTTGTTCCCAGCCAGATGTGTTGTTCTATTATTCTGCATGCGCTGTCCAGATCTTTGTGTGCTTTGCTGCTGTGCCAGGCTGGGATTAATCCTTCCTTCCTTCATCTTGGGGAAAACCCAATTAAAATACACCCTAAAGAGTGAGATTCTCAGAGGAATTTGAGCCCAGTGCTGTATTCTAGGACACGGGAAGAAAAATATCTCCATTGATGCCTTCTTCAGGAACCAAGTCCTCTACACTCACTCCTTTCTTATCTTTGGCAGAGCAGATTACAATGTCCAGGGATGAAACAAATTTGGAAAATTAAAAGGAAAAATTAAAATAAAAAAGGAAAATTAAAGCCAAAAGGAATTTCTGGAAGCATCTGAAGGTATCCCTGCACCTTCTCCAAACCCAGCGTGGTGCTCTGCACTGGTTGTACAGAACAAGGGTGGCTCAAATCCAGCTCTCACCCTGTCCATATCCAATTACAATACACCCTAAAGTGTGAGATTCTCAAAGGAATTTCAGCCCAGAGCTGTATTCTAAGACACAGGAAGCAAAATGTCCCCATTGATGCCTTCCTCAGAAAGACCCAGTCAGGCGCCAAGTCCTCCACACTTGCTGCTTTCTTATATTTTCCAGAGCAGATTACAATGTCCAGGGATGAAACAAATTTGGATGCTTGTCAAATTAGAAGGAAAAAATTAAATTAAAAAAGGAAAATTAAAGTTAAAAAGAATTTCTGGAAGCATCTGAAGGTACTCCTGTACCTTCTCCAAACTCAGCACGGTGCTCTGGGCTGGTTGTACAGAACAAGGATGACCCAAAGCCAGCTCTCATACCTGTCCAGGGAGGGCTTGGGAGGGGGGTTAAGCAGAGGTTTGACAGTTTTTGTTCCCTAAATGAGCAGCCCAGCCTAATGCAGGTCACTCACTCCCCACTCCTGCCCAGTCAGCTGCAGTATTAGCGCTGGTCAAAGGTCTCCCCAAACATTTAGCATCCATTAAAAGCTAACCTTTCCATGGGATGTTTGAGCTTTGGGTTTCTGCATAGCTGCAGGCCATGCTCAGGGCTCTCCTGCATTCCAGGAGTGGAACTCTGCCTCCCATCCCACACCGAGCAGCTGGACATTCCTTGTGGGCACTGTCAAGTTTGCTGCTCTTCTCCCTCCAAAAATAAACAGCAAAATGTATTTGAGATCAGGGCTTAGTAGGAAATGGTTTTAAATGGGTTTTTTTTTGCCTTTGTGGGGCAGGTTTTTAAAAGATTTGGATTTTTTCCCATCATATATTGTGATCAAAGCAGAAATCATGGAGTGTCAGTTTGATTTTTCAGTGGGGTCTATCAGATTTGTCATTTAAATTTCACTTGGTGGATGGTAAGCACGTCAGGATGGTGCTTTATGTCTGCCAGCGAGGAGAGAAAAGGAAAATGCTCAGGAGAAAGATCCTAAAGGATCTGACAAAGCTGCAGGGAGCTCAGGGAGGGCTTTGCCACACTCAAGACTGAACAAGGAGCTCAAGATCTGACTCAGTATCAGAGTTAAATGTTTAAGATTAGGCTTATAGCTCCATTAAAGCCTTTTATTTTATGGGACTTGATATGGCAGAGGCTTCACTTTAGGCCTGAAGAGAGGTATAATAAAAATAAAAATAAAAATAAAAATAAAAATAAAAATAAAAATAAAAATAAAAATAAAACAAAATAATAAAAATAAAATAAAAATAAAAATATTAATAATTATTTGTTGCTATTAATGTTATTGCGATTATTGTTGTATTTCAGTCAAAACAGAAACATGGTTTAATTAAAATACATGCTAATCTCTAATAACAATAAATATAATAACAACAAATTGTTGCTATTAATGTTTTTGTGATTATTGTTGTATTTCAGTCAAAACAGAAACATGGTTTAACTAAAATACATGCTAATCTCTAACCTGTAAAAACAAAGAAACCCTGTGGACAGCCAGAATTAAGAATTTAACACTGAGTTGGATCCAGTCCCAGCATTTTAAATGGAATGATAAAAACTTTTTCTCAAAACCTGGGGAGATGCCTGATGATCCTCACTTTGCTGGCAGCCCTGCTCACCTCTGATTTCATGGCTCCTGCTTTGGAGACAGCTTGTATTTGGGATTTTGGCTTAAAATGTTGCCATAACAAACCAGCATTTTCCTGAAAATAAAGCATAATACATCCTTAGGAGTGTTTACATGGGAGAAAAGGGATTTTTTTTTCCTGACACTTAGGAGTGCTCAGATTCTGGCTGCCTCTGGAGGAACCAGGGTGCTGTTCAGGTTTTAAGAAACCTGAACCAGGTTTTCCGATTTAGGTCCTCAGTCCCTCAGAGCTGGTGGATTTAGGCCTAAAAACTTTGGTTATTATTTAATAATCTGAGCTGATTATTTTCTGGATTTCAAAATTTTTGGGCTTGAAATGAAGGAATTCCATCTGTGAATAGGTACAGAAAGAATGAATTTGGGTTGAAAGTTGCTGAAGGACTGCTCCTCACACTTCTGCTGCTTTTATCCTGTCAGAAAACAAATCTGAATTCCAAATTCCCTGTACAGCTTTCTGTTCCTATTGCTCTGGGTGAGGTGACCTCTATGGAGGTTAAAATAGGATGAACATGGGAAATGGAAACTGAAATAAAGGTTTTTCCTGGAAGGAAAGGCTCTTCCAGGGAATCAGCACCTGCTTGTAAGGAGGCATCAGCCAGGCTGAGCATCTCTCAGAGCTCTGGCCAGGAGAGATCAGCAGAGCTTGGCTGCAGGGACAACTGAGACAGCCCCTGCATTAAATCAGCTCCACAAAATAAGCAGAAACTGCCTCAGAATGTCCCCATCAAAGCCTAATTATCTGCTGACTTCTTAGACATGAGAGAATTTTCTTTGTCTATTTAATTTCATGCTTATCATCAAACTAGTCATTAAATAGCTGAGTATTAGGGGGAAAAAATGCAAAGCTTTCTGGTCTGTCTTGTTTAATCCTTCAGCCCCTCCCTTCCCTCCTCCCTGTCCCACTTTCTCTCTGGCACAGTCAGGAGAGGGGAGAGCAGGCAGGGTGTCCTGTGGCATCCAGGTGGGCAGGATTTGGGAGCCCTGGGAAAGTTTGGGATGGAAAATCCCCCAGTTCCATGGAAAATCCCCCATTTCCACGGCACAGCCCAGCTCTGGTTGCTGGCAATTTGTTTTTTGGCATCCTATGGGACGTAGCAGAGGTGTAGAAGCCACTAAGAGTGGGATGAGACCCAGAGGTCTGATCATGACAAGGAAAATGAATTGTCTGTGAGTCAGGTGGATCATTTAAAGCAGAACCGAAGTGATTGAGCAGCAAATGGTGCTGGGCTTTCCTGTCTCATGACATATTAGTGGGGGGACATTAGATGAAATTGGAAAATAAAAAATTGTCAGTCACTGGAAGGCTTTTGGATGCCAGATGAATCGAGGATGTGGAATTGCTGCTTTGGGCAATGTTTGAAATCAGGAACACAGAAACATTTAAGCAATGATTGGCTACTTAAACTGATGCCAGCCCTGTCCCACTGGGATGGGTTCTTGCTTTAGGTCTCTTCAGCTGGGCTGTGGGCAGGGAACAGGGCAGGACTGAGCCTGCAGCAGCTTCCTATATTTTTATTGGGAAACCTTGCTCTGGCCATGGCAGGATTTTGGCTCAGCTAACCCAGAGAGGCAATTTGCAGCTTCACAAGGACTCTATCTGCTTCTCCAGTGCAGTATTTCTCCTTCTGAGGGCACATCACTGTCCAGTCAGCTTGTAAAACAAGACAATCCCATCCCAGAGACCCCTGATTGAGTGTTTTGCCTTTTCCTGCTTTTTGCAGTTTGCCTTCCAATGTCCAGGAGGAACCATTCCCTAGCAGCAGCCTCCAAGCTGTAAACTTTTGACCTAAGCTAATTACTGAATCCACTTTATACAAGTAATGAGGTTCTGAGCCTCTGCAATGCCTCGGAGGCTCTAGAGAGTCCGAGCCAAAACCTGAGCTCCCTAATCAGTCCTGACTGTTTTGTTTTTTTTATTCATTTACCGAGTGCCCCGAGGCACTGCCGCTCCTTCAGCTGCCTGGGAGGAGCTGCTGTGCTGCTCTCCCCAGTCTGCAACTGGGCAAAACATCCCAGTCTGGGCTGCAGGAACACTCAGCACCTCAGGGATGAGAGGAGGAGACGCTGTGGTCAGAGCAGCAGGGCCAGGAGGGTTGTGCTCAAGTCTTTCCTCAAATTTACCACTGGGCATCTAAAATCTCCTCTTTCTGCCTCAAAACCTCCCCAAAAGAACTTTGCTGTCTGAGGGATGGCTGTGGGCAGTGTGATGATGAGAAGAGGGGAGGAGTGGCTGTACAGGACCATTCATGGACGCTGGTGGCAGGAGAGCAGCAGGAATGGACATTGCAGAGATGTTCCTGTGCTCTGGGCACCTTCTGAAATCCCATTTTCCTCATTTTGCTGAGTTCTTCCCAGCCAGTACAGGCAGGCCTTGACTAGAAGTCCAAAACTAAGCCCAGAGAAGTTGTGGATGCCCCTCTGCATCTGTTTAAGGCCAGGTTGGATGGGGCTTGGAGCAATCTGGATTTTTTCTACTGGAAGTTGTCCCTGCCCATGGCAGGAGATTGGAAGTTGTCACAGACATCTTTTCATGAAAAATCTTTTCTTTAAGATTTTTCCTCTTGAGAAGCTGAGAAGCCTCAATAACAAAATGTAAACAATGGTTATCTGCTGCTGGGGAATGCAACAGGTGCATCTGTGATTGGTTGTTTCTAATTAATGGCCAATCACAGTCAGCTGGCTCAGACAGAGAGCGAAGCCACAAGCCTTTGTTATCATTCTTGCTGATTCTATTCTTAACCAGCCTTCTAATGAAACCTTTTCTTCTATTCTTTTAGTACAGTTTTAATATAATATATATCATAAAATAATAAATCAAGCCTTCTGAAACATGGAGTCAGATCCTCATCTCTTCCCCAGTCTGAAAACCCCTGTGAACACCATCACACATCCCTGTTGTTATAGGACACAAAATAAAATTACACAAACCTTCAACTTTCTAAGGTAAAAAAAGAGTGGTTATAATTTTTGACTTTAATATTTATAGATTTCCAAAAGCGACAGTGGATTGGAGGGTGACAGTGCCACCACTCCAATGACACTGGAAAAACTAACAGTCTATCAAATTTCTCCTTCTCTATAAAAGAATGCAAAGCAGTAAGTTATTTACATAAAGTGTGGCAGAAAGTTTCTTACAAGAATATAAATATTAGAACACTTAGAAAAACTTAAAAAAATAGGGTGACACATCCCCACTTCCCAAGAGGGGAATGGAGAAGGGAAGGTGTGCTGTCCCTGGCCACCCTCATCATCAGTTTGAGGCATGAATTGTTCTGCAGGCAGATGTGGCCTCCTGGTGCCACATTTCCCTTCACAGAGAAAAGCCAGGCAAAATTCTTCCCAAGGATTTCTGGGATTCACATTCTCTGAACCTCAGAGAAAGGGAAAACACAATTCTTATCACTTGCTGTGCCTGTGTTGTGCCAAAGGAAAATGCAATATGGAGATTGTTCACCCAAAGTGAGGATGTTTTGTTTTCTTGGCCTGTCAGGGCCAAGTGTGTGTGTGTGTGTCAGGACTGTCAGTGACAGTCACGAGATTCTGTGCAGTGTGTGCAGAGTTGAGTGCTTGGCAGATTCAGTTTTAGATATATAAAATAATATAGTATAATATATTATGTTATATATATTATATTATATCATATCATATCATATCATATCATATCATATCATATCATATTATATTATATTATATTATATTATATTATATTATATTATATTATATTATATTATATTCTCTATCATATCTATTATAAATAGATATATTATAAAATGAATATAATAGATATCTATTATAGATAATACATAATGTATAATATATAATATAAAATATATAATATATAATATATTATATATTATATATTATATATATATATTATATATTATATATTATATATTATATATTATATATTATATATTATATATTATATATTATATATTATATATTATATATTATATATTATATATTATATAATAGATATAACAGATATAATAATATATATAATATATATAATAATATATAATATATATAATAACATATATTATATTATATTATATTATATTATATTATATTATATTATATTATAGTATAGTATAGTATATTATAGTATATTATAGTATATTGTAGTATATATTCTGATATCCATAGAGTCAGATACATAATTCTTTCCCCTTTGTCACAGTCACCTTTGATTTGCAATAGGCTCCTGCTGAGCCTTCCTGAGTCTCATCCATGGGCAGTGGGGACCCCACAATGCAGGAATGGCCCTGCTGCTGCTGCTGCTGCTGCTGATCCCAGGGAGGCAGCTCTGGCAGGAGCAGGGACAGGGATTTACATTGCAAATCCTCACAAGGCTGAGCTGCAGCACCCGGGGCCACTGAAATCATTGTTGTGGTTTCACAAACCCAGCTCTCCTTGCTGAGGGTGATGTGCTTGGTAATTACATAAGAGTGGCTCATCTCTCTCTGCTGTTCCTCTGTCTCCCTGCAGACAGACAGTTGGAGATTTAAAGATTTTGTGACCATCCCTGAGTTCAGCCTGGCAGCTCAGATAATGGCATTTATCACACAGGCTTGAGGCATCACCTCACCTGACACAATTAACCTGCAACGCAAATGATATTTTTATTTTGAGTATAAAAAATCCCCCCAAAAAATACATGTGATAGTTCTAATTTTAGCTCACAGTCATGCAAATGCGGCATCTGAAACACTCAGATTTTTGCAGCAGAAAAGTAAAGTGACTGGGGAAGCAAGAGTGGCTCATCTCTTTCTGCTGTTCCTCTGTCTCCCTTCAGACAGACAGTTGGAGATTTAAAGTGGGGATTTTGTGAGCATCCTTGTATTCAGCCTGGCAGCTCAGATAATGGCATTTATCACACAGGTTTGAGGCATCACCTCACCTGACACAATTAACCTGCAATGCAAATGATGTTTTTATTTCGAGTATAAAAATTTCCCCCTAAAAATACATGTGATAGTTCTAATTTTAGCTCATAGTCATGCAAATGAAGGCATCTGAAACACTCAAAATTTCAGTGTTTTAAAATAGCTGTAGCAGAAAAGTGACTGGGGGAAGCACAAGTTGTTCTCCAGACCAGTTTATGCTATGGACACTGGGAAAAGGGTATTGGCAGGTGGAAATGCACCAAAATCTTTTGCCATCAGTGAAGATGGGCTGATTTTGCACCACTTGCTGTGAACAAAGAGCTTACTTGGTTTGGAGGAGGCAGGGAAGTGATGCAGAAAAATCTGTGACTGAACAGGTAGGGATAAGCTGTGAGTACCTGTTACCAACACATATTTATAATATCCTACAGTAATACAATTATAGCATGTAATTTTATAATATTACATATTTTTTATAATTCATCAAACTGTCCAGCAGGGGTTAAAACTTTATCTTGGAAAATTCAGATTGACAAGAGTAGGACACATTGGTTTATCAGGGACTAGAGTGATTATGGGATGATCCAAAACATTTGGAGACACCAATAAATCTTGTTCCACCTCTCATGTCCCCTATTGCTGCACCATCATGCCTAGGACAGTGTTGGGAAACTTGAAGGAGCTATAAAGGAAATTAATATCATTAAAAGAGGAAGAGTGGCAGATGTAATTTTGCAGATTTAGTTTGGTGTTGAACTCACCTGTCTTTTAGTGGGGCAGATAAATCCCTGCTGCCAGTGGAATCAGTAACTGGAGTGGGAAATGCAACTGGACCTGGGAGGAGTCAGAAATGTGAGGTGAGAGGTGCAAGGCTGGCTGCTGGAGGTAGATTTTTTTTTTGGTGATTACACCATTTAGTCTGGTCAGAAAAAGCAGATAAGCTGTAGGGAAAACAAGCCCTTCTCTGAATGTGAAATAGAAGCAGCAAATTGACAGATGGCTCAGGATAGCAGGAGCAGCGCAGGGCCAGCTAATCACTGCAGATAAGATCTGCAACACAAGCAGACTCCCTGTCCCTGTCCCTGCAGGTGGGGAAATGCCACCACACCAAGGATGCCAGGGGACATGGGCAGCTCCAGCTGTGGCAGCAGTGCCAAGGAGGCTGAGCCAAACCACTGCCAACAGTCAGAAATGTGAGGTGCCTCAATCTTAGGGAATATAAAAGCTCGTGAGACGCTGTCGCAGACATCTTTCATGAAAAATCCTTTCTTTAGGATTTTTCCTCCTGAGAAAATGAGAGGCCTCAGGAACAAAATGTAAACCATTATTATCTGCTGCTGTGGAATGTAACAGGTGCATCTGTGACTGGTCTCATAGAGTTGTTTTTAGTTAATGGCCAATCACAGTCAGCTGGCTCAGACTCTGCCTGAGACACAAACCTTTGTTATCATTCTTTCCTATTCTATTCTTAGCTAGCCTTCTGAGATGAAACCTTTTCTTCTAGTCTTTTAGTATAGTTTTAATGTAATATATATCATAAAATAATAAATCAAGCCTTCTGAAACATGGAGTCAGATCCTCATCTCTTCCCTCATCCAAGAACCTCTGTGAACACGGTCACAGGACACAATCTGCCTCTCCATCCCTTGGAAGGTGTTTTCCAGCCTTGAGGAAATACAATTCATGTCACCCACAGGTATTAAAATCATTTTGTGAGAAGATGGCAAAATTAAATTGCTGAGGAAAAGGTTTGTAAGAGCATCAGGAGAATCAGTGCTAGAGCAGGATCTCTTCAGTGAGGTGTGTTGGGTGCTGGTAAAGAGCTTGGTAAAGAGATCCACTCCAAAGGGATCCCTGCATCCAGCTGTCTGTGCATTCCTGAGTGTCACTGCAGCCCAGAGCTTCCTGGGCTATCAGAAACTCCAGGGACCCATCTCACAGAGACTCACCTGGGCCCTGGGAAATAAATACACTGAGCAGCACCAGGCTGGCTACTATGGACCCACAGTAGATACCCAGAGCAGCTGTGGTTGCCCCTGGATCCCTGGAAGTGTCCAAGGCCAGGCTGGACAGGGCTTGGAGCACCCTGGACAGTGGAATGTGTCCCTGCCAGTGGCACTGGATGGGCTTTAAGGTCCCTTCCCACCCAAACCATCCTGAGATTCCACGATTCCGTGACTCTGGCACAGGGAGCACTGAATGGTGAATTCCATCTTTCATGCCCCCACACTTTCTCCTGGTCTCCATTAACACAAGAGCCTCGGGAAGGTTTTGTTCAGATTACTGGGGAAGGTTTTAGGAAAATTCCTCTATGACATGCTTGAGAGAACTCTCCCCCCCTCAGTGCTGCAGACAATCCCCTTTTCCCTCTTGGGGGACTGGGGCTGGATTGACAGGAGCAGACATCCATCCTGTGGGTGCTTGCAGCTCCTGGGGCCTCTTTGTGTCAGGCTGCTTTAACAACAAACAGAGCACAGCCCCTGCAGCATCCCAGCCAGGGAGAGGGACCCAGCACGGCCACTCTGCATGCCTGGATTACCCTGTGGATAAAACACAAATAAAACCATTTTCCTCAATTTTTTTTTCATTTTAAGGTCCCCCATATTGACAAAATGTGAGTATGAGGCAGACTGACATCCAGATTTGACTTGGGAAACAGTTCAGCATTAATCTATTAAGCTAATGAACCGCAGTTATCCGGATTGGTTTGCCAAAATTAGACCCAGGAAATGGCTGCTTATTCAGTGGGCAAGAGAACATAAAAAGATCTGCCCCTAAAATTTCCCAAAGCAGCTGATGATGTTGTCTAATTTCGATGGAATTCTTAACCTGACACATTTCAGAGAGACTGACTGTCAGGGAACTGACCCCTGGAAAAATCAGGATAATGGTATTGCTCACAGATTTTAAGATTTTCCTATGTAAGTGTTACATTATTCACATCCAGTCCAGGGTTAAGAGTGCCCAGACAGAATCTGCCATAATAAATTTATTATGTATTATTATTAAACAGGGTTGCCCAGGAAATAAATTCAAAATATTTTCAAAGCCAGAGCTTTTAAGGCCAGAACTCAGAGATTTCTGTGAGATTTGGGATTGAGGGGGATGCCATTTCAATTGAAGGCAGCTGAGGCTCCTAACAGGTTCCTGATGCTGGGCAAAAGGAAGGAGGAGTGGCAGAATTATTGGAATTTCATTTGTGCACTGTCTGGCGAAGGCAATGTAATTTCTTGCCCCTTCTGCCTCCTTGGCTCTGTTGGAGGAGGCTCTTTGCTCCTGTTTCCTGAATTTCATTGATAAGGTCAAACAGGCAGGGTCAGCAGGGAAAAGGCACGAGGAATTCAGCCCTGCATGGAGAACTGAGTTGTATTTAATCATTATTATGATAATATAACATTTATAGTGCAGTGGAGGTGCAGGGCTACTAACAGAGCCATGCAGAGCACCAAAAATCCATCAAGGTCAGTATTTCACCTCCAGCAGCCCTGTGTGGCTGCCACCAGGGAAAGGATGAAACCATGAGGAAAATACATTTATCCAGGATATTCCCCAAACCTCCATGCCATTTGTGTGTCAAAAATCCCTCAGGTGGGGGGATGCTGCAGTGTTCCTCACCACTGGGTTTATTTTTTATATTTTTATTTTTATTTTTATTTTATTTTTATTTTTATTTTATTTTTAATTTTAAATTTTTTATTTTTTATCTCTATTTTTATTTTATTTTATTTTTATTTTAATTTTTAATTTTACGTTTTTTATTTTTACTTCATTTTTATCTTTATTTTAATTTTATTTTAATTTAAAATTTATTTTAATTTTTATTCCTATTCCTATACCTTTTCCTATTCCTGCCATATTTCCCTGCCTCATTACAGAAGGAAGGGAGGGAATGAAATAGTAGAGATGCTCCTTGACTCCTTCTTCCCTTGGCCTGGCCTTCCCCATCTTTTCCATATCCCTTTCCCTGGGATATTTATGCAGAAGGGAATGATGCTCTGAGCATTTGTGACTCTCGTGGCCACAGATCAGTCTCAAAACTGACTGTGAAATGTTCTTGATTTGGGAAGATGAGCAGGAAGGTGCAATGTGTCTTTAAAAACCTCCTTGCCCAGGGAGACCTGGGTCCAGCACATCACCCAAGAGCCAGAGAAATTTGATAGATGAGTCTCCAGCATTCCTGTCATGTCTCCCCTTCTGGTTTTGCCCCTTCCCCAGGCTGGAAGTGCTGAGAGGCGTGCTGTGAGGTCTGCCTTGTGTCCAGGAGCCTGTCAGAGCTGGGACATGCAGCCCATGGCCTGCAGCTGGACTCACAGCAGCCTCCATCAGGACTCATCCAAACAATGCCCTGGGCTTCGGCACTCCTTTGTTTTGAGAGTCACAGTTATTTGTATCAGCAAAGCATGCAGAGAGTGTCCCAAAGCAAGAGGGAGGGGGGCAGAGAGTTTCTGTGCCTGATGGGATCACACCCACAGAAACAGGGAGATGCATTATTTGGGTTTGATATTAAACAGAGCATCAGTGGTTTTGGGGTGAACCCCAAGTGCCATGGCTGTGAGGGGACATGAGCTGGTGCAGGCAGAGCAGAGGCAGAGCTGGTGCAAGCAGACCCTGTATGGGCTTGATATTAAACAGATCATCAGTGTTTTTGGGGAGAAGCCCAAATTCCATGGCTGTGAGGGGACATGGACTGGTGCATGCAGAGCAGAGGCAGAGCTGGTGCAGGCAGACCCTGTTTGGGTTTGGTATTAAACAGAGCATCAGTGTTTTTGGGGAGAACCCCCAGTGAGGGGCTGTGAGGGGACATGAGCTGGTGCAGGCAGACCCTGTTTGGGTTTAATATTAAACAGAGCATCAGTGTTTTTGGGGAGAACCCCCAGTGAGGGGCTGTGAGGGGACATGAGCTGGTGCAGGCAGACCCTGTTTGGGTTTAATATTAAACAGAGCATCAGCATTTTTGGGGAGAAGCCCAAATTCCATGGCTGTGAGGGGGACATGGACTGGTGCAGGCACAGCAGAGGAGGCCTTGTGAGGATCCAGCTCCCCCTTGGGAGCTTCACAGGCAGAGGAGAGCAATGGGAACAGCAATAATGGGGTTTGAAATTGCTGCTGAATTCACACAGGGTCTGCAGATTGTGTGCCAGAGAAAATCCCCCAGCCGGGGTTCTGGGAGAGCAGGGAATATGAAATCCTTTTTCTCCAGCAGATTCTACACAGGAATGACCTGGGGACATGAGAGACAGTGATAAGTGACTCTCTCCATCCCCTTTTATCCTGTTTACAATACAGAGGCTTTCCTTGAACAAAACCCTTTTTTTCCTCTCCGTGCTCCTGGCTGTTGTGTCTAAATGAGCCAATTTGCTGAAGAACTCCTCCTGGAAGGACTTGAAGTCTAACAAGAACAGACGCTGGGTTGCAGCATGTTGTTTCTGGCAAAAATCAATTTCTTGACAAAAGAACAGAAATCTGTTCTTGTATTTCAGTGCTTGCCATTTCATCAGGGCTCCTGTGATACCTCTCCAGCCTTGGCCAGGAGGGAATCCCAGAGTCTATTTCCATTCAACCAATTTCCAGAAGTGTTTGAAAATGGGGTCTAATGGCTCAGGGAAGGGGGAGTGGATGTGTTTGTTGCTGCTGCAGTTAATGGTTTTGTTGATATGCTGTTTATCCTTGGGCTGATGTGATTTCTGGGGCTTGAGCTGCTGTTTGACATCCAGGGGATAATCTCTTGCCAGAGGCTGGCTGGCTGCACGGCAGGGCAGGGCAGACTGAGCTTGATGCATCATCTGAGACGCGAGAGATGGACCCACAGGGACAGAGTCTCTCATTAATTAAAGATGTGTTGTTGTTTCCCTCTTTTCTGGCTGTGTGGTGCTCAGGGACGTGCTCTCCTGTGACAAGGCTGCATTCTTCAGGTGCTCGCCCTGAACTGCAAATGAGCAACAACAGAAACAAGCCAACACTTTGGAGGCTGCGCCAGCCCCCAGGTTTCCCAATTTGCCCAGGCTCACATCAGGAGGTGTCTGCCTTCTGCTTCCCCACCTCTGAAAACATTTTCTCACTTTTCCTCCAACGTTTGTCATCTTTCAGTAGCTTAAATTTTTGCTGTACAGTTATTTTGGTTTTGCCTAAGTCAAGTACAGGACAAGGCTGAGGGTGCTGAAGGAAGTTTAGGATTTAAATCAGTGTATTTTACTCAATAGTATTTGAGGATTTTATCTGGATGGACCAAGTTTAGGACATTATTATTGTTGATAAAGCAGGTTTCCCTTCACATCACAGGTGGGACACCCAGAAAAGAGCTCAGCATCAGGGGACATTCAAAGCCTGAGGAACAAGTATAAAATGACAATATTTAATAGAAGGAGCAAATAGTGGAGAAGGAGAGAGCTAAGGGCTTGTCTGGACCATGAGGACAGAGGCTACAGACTTTTCAATTATTGATCATGTGGTATAGAGTTGAACACTTTACAGAACACAAGCCTTTCCCAATTTTTCCCAATCAAGCTTTTATTAGCGTGAAATTACATTTGTAGACAAGAATTATTTTCCATTAAACCACAGCGACAAGACAGAATTATGGCCCTAATTTCAGCTTTTTAATCAATCAGAGTTTCTACCTTTACCTGTGCCCCGCCCGGTCTCTCCCTGTCCCTCACCGCCCCTCACGATCCCGCCCGATCTCTCACGGTCCCTCCCGCCCCTCACGGATCCACCCGGTCCCGCCCGGTCCCTCCCGCCCCTCACGGCCCCGCCGGTCCCACATGGTCCTCTCGGCTCTGCCCGGTCCCTCCCGGTCCCTCCCGCCCCTCACGGCCCCGCCAGGTCCCTCACGGCCCCGCCCGGCCCCGCCCGGTCCCTCACGGTCCCGCCCCGCCCTCGCCACGCCGGTCCTGCAGCGCCCCCTGGCGGCCCCGCGTGGCGCTGCAGGGGCGGGAGCGCGGCCCGGGAGGAGGCGGAAGTGGAAACGGAAGCAGCGGGAGGCGGCGGGGCCGGAAGTGGCGGGAGGTGACGTGTGCGGAGCGGAGCCGGTGCGGGATGGAGGGGCTGTACCAGCAAACCAACAAGTGAGTGAGGGACTGAGGGGTATGAGGGGCTGTACCGGCAAACCAACAAGTGTGTGAGGGGCTGTACCAGCACACCAACAAGTGCGTGAAGGACTGGGGGGTGTGTGACGGTCTGTATTAGTACACCAACAAATGCGTGAGGGACTGAGGGGGTTATGAGCTCTATTGAGGGGGTTGTGAGGGGGCTGTACCAGCACACCAACAAGTGCGTGGGGGATTGAGGGGTGTGTGAGGGATTGAGGGATGTGTAAGGGGCTGTACCAGCAAACCAACAAATGCGTGAGGTATTGAGGGGGGTGTGAGGGTTCGGGGGTGTGTGAGAGTTTGAGGGGGGGTGTGTGAGGGGCTATTCCAGCAACCCGACAAGTGAGTGAGGGTCTGAGGGATGTGTGTGAGGAATTGAGGGGTGCGTGAGGGCTGTACCAGACACCAACAAGTGCGTGAGTGGCTGAAGGAGGTGTGAGGAGGGCTCGGGGGGTGTGTGAGGGATTGAAGGGGGTGTGTGAGGGGCTGTACCGGCAAACCAGCAAGTGAGTGTGGGATTGAGGGTGGTGTGGGATTGAGGGGTGTGTGAGGGGCTGTACCAGCAAATTAACAAGTGCTTGAGGGACTGAGGGATGTGTGTGAGGGATTGAGGGGTGCGTGAAGGCTGTACCAGCAAACCAACAAGTGAGTGAAGGATTGAGGGGGGTGTGAGGGATTGAGGGGTGTGTGCGGATTTGAGGGGGGTGTGTGAGGGGCTGTACCAGCAAACCAGCAAGTGAGTGAGAGATTGAGGGGGATATGAGGGATTGAGGACTGTGTGAAGGCTGTGCTAGCAACCCGACAAGTGCGTGAGGGACTGGGGAGTGCGTGAGGGGCTGTACCAGACACCAACAAGTGCATGAGGGACTAAGGGATGTGTGAGGGCTCGGGAGTTTTGTGAGGGATTGAGGAGTGCGTGAGGGGCTGTACTGGCAAACCAACAAATGCGTGAGGAGTTGAGGGGTGTGTGAGGGATCGAGAGAGGTGCGTAGGGATTTAGGAGTGTCTGAGGGATTGAGGGGTGCGTGAGGGACTGAGAGGAGGGTGAGGGCTCGGGGGGTGCATGAGGGAATGAAGGGTGTGTGAGGGATTGCGGGATGTGTGAGGGAATGAGGGCTGTGTGAGAGCTCGGGGTGTGTGAGGGATTGAGGGATGTGTGAAGGATCGAGGGGTGTGAGGGACTGAGTTGTGTGAGAGCTGTCCCGTCAAACCAGCATTTGTCTGGAGGATCGGGGGCAGACCCACAAACCAAGTGCATGAGGCGCCGGGCCGGGTGTGCGGGATCCCACACCGACACCCCACAGATCTCAGCGTCCTTTAAAAGCGTTTCCCCATAAAAAAACCCCATCCCGGCGGGGGCAGAACCGCGTGTGCCACGTCAGCCCCGCGGGCTCTGCCGGCCCGGGGCACCGGGAGCACCGGGAGCGGGGATTGCCGCCCATCGCTGCCGGTTTATTTAAAACATGCCCGTTTGTAAGGAATTTTGCAGCAGGGTTTGAGGGGCTGCAGCTGTTTAAATCATCCCTGGAGGTGTGGGGCTGCTTGAGGGTAAATCCCACATTTCACATGTCGGTCTGGAGAGGGAGGAGTTGTGTGGGAATTGCAAAATAAGGCAAAAAAAATCTTGTGGTTCTGTTGGTAATACTTGTGGAGTAACTCACAGGAAAGGGGCCAAAGGGCGCAGTTAAGCCAATATTCCAAATTTCCGTGGTAATTTGCATTTTGTGGGGCTCTGTTAAGGGAGGTGGGATGGTAAGAGACTTGAATTGTGTTGAATCCTCATTTCTATGTCACTGAATAATGATACAGAGTGACCCTGCAGGGGAGAGCAGGACATCCTGCTGGAGATCTGGAAATGCAGGAATGTCACAGCAGCTGTTATGGATATGGGCACTGGTGTTGTCCTGTTCCCATTTCTGAGCTGCCTCATTTTGTGATCACTGAGTGGTTCAGGTTGGAAGGGACCTTAAAGCACATCTAGTTCCAGAATAATTTAACAACCATCAATAGTTTTTTTTCATTTATTTTTCTATGCCACTGCTTGTCCAGCCACAATATTTTTTTCTTATAATTACAAGCTTTTAATTTCAGTTGATGCCTGTGAATTCACACGCTGTGAGACCGTGAAAATCATTCCCACTGTCATCTCCAGACTGAGCTGAACAGCTGTTTCTTGTGTTTTTCATAACCTTCCCCTTGATTTCTGTTTTTAAATAAAGTTACTTTGTAGGTGCATACGAGGTGAGAGCACAGCTTGCTTCCTGCTGAGGACCTGGGTTGGTGGTCAGGGCTGGGCTGTCTGCTCTGACACTGTGTTGCTGATTCCTGTGCTCTTCTAAAAAGTGCATTTCAGTAAAAGAAGCTGAAAAGTGAGGTGCTGAGAAATAATTTTGTGTTTGTTAGCTCATTTTTCTGTTCATTTTCTCTTTATGTCCTGACAGGCAGGTCCATGAGGTCCAGTCTTACATGGGGCGCCTGGAGACTTCAGACAAAGAGTCAGTGCACTGTAAGTGATGAGAGAGGTTGATTTAGTTTGCATTTTTAACCTTGTGTGCCTTCTCATTAAATTTACAGTTATTATTGGAACAAATTTAGCTCCTGAGCCACTGTGATCTGCTGCTGAGACACATCACCAATTCAGAATGCATTGAAATCGTGTTGCTGTTTAACTTCAGTAAGGTGATATTTTGTATGAGGACAGAGCAGAAAAGACAGGACAAGAATTTGCTCCATCTTCCTGTTATAATCCTTTGCTGTGGGTGCTTCTTTAATCTTGTGGTAGAATGCCAGATTTTAGGTGCTGTTAGATTTTGGAGCTCATGGTCAGGGTGTCTGTGCAGCCTTCAGAATAAACAGATCAAAACCCCCACAGTGATGCTCTCATGGAGGTTTTTGAACACCTGGAGTTCTTGGTGTGGACAGAGCTGCAGACTGAGAGCATCTCTGGGCTGGTTTGTCAGAAAGCTGAGCCTGCCCTGCTGTGCTGTCATTCCCTCAGCATCCACCACCTGGCAGCTTTCCCCTAAAGGTGCTCAGTGCAGTTTTGGGGAAAATGCTGTGATTTTGTGTGCAGGATGCTCCATCAGAGTCAGAACCTGTGATTCCACCTGCTCATGGGAACTGTGTAGAACCATTGGCTCTGAAATTGCCTCAGTAAATTGGACTATAACCCTGTGCTCATAAATGACTGCAATCATGAGATGCTCTGATATGTGTGGCAGGACTTTTTACCCCAGTGCACAACTGGCACATGAATTTTGGACCTGTGTTTGAGCTCTTAATTCCTGCATGAGTCACTAATGATGGATTCATCAGAACTTCTGAGGTGAAAGGACACTGCATGGGCTGATGCATTTCTGCACATGTTCACTGATTCTCTTACCTTAAACACATCTGTGAAACATGACTGGGCTCTAGGAAGGGTTGTGATAAATTTTTCTATCAAAAAATAGCAGTTACTAATAGAATTAGTAATTATATTTATTACATATATATTTTTCTTCACCTTTTCCTCTCTTTCCTCCTCCTCCTCCTCCTCCTCCTCCTTCTCCTCCTTCTCCTTATAATTATTATATTATATATTATAATATTATAGATCATATAATAATATATAATATAGTATAATGTAATATGATATGATATAATATAATATAACATAATATAACCTAATATAACGTAACATAACACAACACAATATAACACATATAATATAATGTATTATATTATATTATATTATATTATATTATATTATATTATATTATATTATATTATATTATATTATATTATATTATATTATATTATATTATATTATATTATATTATATTATATTATATTATATTATATTATATTATATTATATTATATTATTCCAAAAAATAGAATTACTAATTCTGGTTTTTGTGGTGTTTGTACTACTCTTTCTGCAATGCCAGACTTCCCAGACTGCTGTTCACTTGGGGTGATTTTAAAAATCCTGAAAATTAGTATAATTTGCCATTTTGTTTCTTTTACTTGAGGCCATTTCAAGAGGTAGGATTATGTAGTTTACAGTCAGTTCACCAGTTTACATAGTTAATGAATGAATAAATATATGTATCTATTTCTCTATAAAGTTACTAGTGTGTATTTCAGAATTTATGGAGAACAGGATTATCCATGCTTGAAGAGCAGGAATAGGGAGCAGGAAATTAAACTTTCCAACTTTGAGCACAGATATTCCCTTCCTGCTCAGAAAAATGTGCAGTGATGTAGTTTGGTGTGACAAACCAGAGTCTGTCAGCTCTCCTGTGTTGAATTCAGCTGCAGTAAATGATGGGGAGCTGGATTAGCACAATTTCATTGATTTGTCTCAGGATGTGAGTCAGTCACTCCCTGGCTGTGTGAGATGCAAAGATGGGGTTGTTTGTGCTCTTTGCTTCTCTGGGTGCTGCTGGGAGTGGTTTTCTGGGTTTTCCTGCTGTGTGGAGTAGTTGGCAGGTGGTTGTTGATGCTTCTGTGTTCTTGTGGCAGCAAACCCTGCTGGGGGAGCAGGAAGGGGCTGCAGGGGGAATGTGTGGGCTTGAAATCCTAATTCTGGTGGGGAAAGAGGCTCAGATGGCTGGAACAAGCAGGGGCTTTCCTAGCTGCCTTCTCAGAGGAGGAGGGAAAGGTGAGAGTGTCAAATTACTGAGCTAAAGAAGTGACATTTCATTGTATTTATAGTTCTCAGTCACCTGATTATTTTCATCCATCCATAATTTCATTTTAATTTTGAATCTATCAGTTTTTACATATTGCTTTGAATGCCTTTGAGCATTTGCCTTTATCAGATTGCAGTTGTCTAATTCAAGTGAAATCCTGTTTTTATTTCCTTGCAGTGGTAGAGAATGAGATTCAGGCAAGAATAGACAACATATTCAGCAACCTGGAACGTCTGGAAATCCTGTCCAGCAAAGAACCTCCCAACAAGAGGCAGAGTGCCAAACTGTGAGTTCACTGCTTTGCTGTGATTGTGCAGGGTAGTCTTTGTAATTATTTTAATTAAATTTACTGAAGCCCTTTGCTTTTGATTTGTGTGAAGTCTTTATACCTTGCATAACTCATCTCTGTGCTCTACTGTAGAAAAATTGAGGCACAGAGGAAAAATCACTTTCCTGCATTTAACCCCAGGATCATGAGAATCATTAAAGCTGGAAAAGCCCTCAAAGATCATCAAGTCCAGACTGGTGCAGCTGGATTCATGGCTCTGTTCTCAGAATATGCACTTGGATGTTCTCTCTGTCCCTTGCTTTTAATGGCATTTTGGAGGTAGAGAGTGAAATTCCTTCATTTGGTGCCATTTTCCAAGCTGTTGGTGACTGAAATAAAGAGATTTCTAAAGTGAGCAATGGTTTGGGCAGGAGGTTGCACCACAGACATCAGGACTTGCTGTTCTTAATTAATTCTGTGACTCAGTTATTAATATTTAGTCCAGAAAAGCCTTTGTAGTAGTAGGAGTGAATTTCATGTCACCTGTATCAAAGAAAGGGGCCAGTATCTGAAATAGTCATGGATTTCTTTATAGAATCCTGGAATGGTTTGGGTTGGAAGGGGCCTTAAAGATAATTTCCAACCCCTGCCATGGGCAAGGACACCTTCCACTAGAGCATGATAGTCTGGTCATCATTAAAATTTACCAATCAAACATTAAATTTTATCAATCATTTAATCAGGGCCAGTGGACTTCTGGACATGATTTGTTTCAGCCCAGTGGAGATATCTGAGGTGTTTCCTGTATTACCCACTGACTTTGGAGCTCCTTTTAATAAAACCTCAAACTTCAGAACATGATGCTAATTAAGGAAACTGGAAAGCATCATCTTTTATATGAAAGGGAAGGGTCATAAAATAGAACCTGTACAAATCCTGCCATCTTCCCAAATCTCTGTTAAATGAGAAATGGATACAGTTCTACAACACCTGAAGAGACAATCCATGGGATAGGATGTCCAAGACAGCTCAGGAGTTCTGCTTCACGTTCTGTCATTAGCCTGGAGCCTAAATAATTGATTAAAATGAATAATCACCTGTGCAGTAATCACCTGTGTAGTAGAAAAATGAGACAGGGAAGATGTAGGTGTGGAATTTCAGCCTAGTGTTGGATGTCCTGCATCTTGTAGAGAAGTGGAACCCACCATTCCTTGTTATTCATGGCTGTTAATTTACAGTGCTCCTTTGCTGGTACAAAAAGCACCAGAAAAAGCAGAGTCTTCAGAAAAGCAGATTGCCAGCTGGGGGCTATGTACAAATCACAAAACAGGAAGGAACTGCTGTGGAATGTGCTTTGAGCTGTTGGATTTTCCAGCATCAGTCTCATTACATGGTTATGACAATCAGCTCACATCCCAGACAGCAGACAAAGAACTTAATGTTACAACTCACTTTAAAACTTTTTTTACCAATCACACAAAGCAAAAGCTATTGACAGTAATTCTATCCAACCACTATAAGCACACATACCTGTGATTAAAACAATGCTTGCACATTTTGAGCACAATACCTGTGTGTAAGCCTTAAAACACAATGCACAGAGCTCCATTATTAAGCTTAAAACTTCCTTATATCTCACTAGATAAACTTTTCTGTGAGTTTTGTGGCACTGCTTTGTTTTGGGATGTGTTTGCCAGATTTGGGCATTTTTAATGCCATAAATCCCAGATTTGGTCAGGATTCTGTCACACCTGCAGCTCCATGGTGTGGCAGGCAGTGCAAGCTTAGGGAGTTATTCTAGACAAGCATTAATACACAGACCATTGTTCTATTTGTCCTTTTCTACTTCTTACACAATTTTTCTGCTGACCTATTTCATGGCTACTGCTTAGCTCTAATCACAGTTCTGCTGTATCTGAGGCCTGCCTCTTGCAGCTTTCCCAAACCCCTCTGATTTTCTGTTTTTGTGCTGCTGCTCCTTTGCAGGCGAGTGGACCAGCTGAAATACGACGTGCAGCACCTGCAGACAGCCCTGAGGAACTTCCAGCACCGCCGGTACCTGCGGGAGCAGCAGGAGAGGCAGCGGGAGGAGCTGCTGGCCCGCACCTTCACCACCAACGTAAATATCCCTACTGGGGCTCTCGGTGCTCCAGCAGCTCAAATCCAGCAGGGGGAGGCAGGGAGATTGTAAGCAGGATTGTTGGGAGCTGCTGGGAGTGTGGGTAAAGGCAGACAGGAATCAAAATATGTGGAGAGCTCTCTGAGGAAAAGCTGGGCTCATAAGGTAACAGGAAAAGGCTCCAGAAGCTGCTGCTCCTGTTTTATCCAGTGCAGCTGTAAAAGGGTCAGTGAGGTAGGTACCAAAGTGTACAGGATTTTTGTCAAATGTTTGCCAGATCCTGAGATCTGTGGAAAGCCTCTCTCCAGCAGGGGGAGGCAGGGAGTGTGTAAACAGCATTGTTGGAAGCTGCTGGGAGTGTGAGTAAAGGAGGAGAGGAATCAAAATATGTGGAGAGCTCTCTGAGGAAAAGCTGGGCTCATAAGGTAACAGGAAAAGGCTCCAGAAGCTGCTGCTCCTCTTTTATCCAGTGCAATCCACCTGCAGTTGTGAAAGGGTCAGTGAGGTAGGTACTAAACTGTACATTTCACTTGGATTTGTGTCAAATGTTTGCCAGATCCTGAGAACTGTGAAAAGCCTCCCTCCAGCAGGGCAGAGACAGGCAGTGTGTAAACAGGAATGCTGGAGACTGCTGGGAGTGTGGGTAAAGGCAGAGAGGAATCAAAATATGTGGAGAGCTCTCTGAGGAAAAGCTGGGCTCTTAAGGTAAAAGTGCTCCAGAAGCTGCTGCTCCTGTTTTATCCAGTGCAGTTCCACCTGGATTTACATAGAAATTGTAGAAAAGCTGGGCTCTTAAAGTAACAGGAAAAGGCTCCAGAAGCTGCTGCTCCTGTTTTATCCAGTGCAGTTGTAAAAGGGTCAGTGAGGAAGGTACCAAAGTGTACAGGATTTTTGTCAAATGTTTGCCAGATCCTGAGATCTGTGGAAAGCCTCCCTCCAGCAGGGGGGAGGCAGGGAGTGTGTAAACAGCATTGTTGGAAGCTGCTGGGAGTGTGAGTAAAGGAGGAGAGGAATCAAAATATGTGGGGAGCTCTCTGAGGAAAAGCTGGGCTCATAAGGTAACAGGAAAAGGCTCCAGAAGCTGCTGCTCCTCTTTTATCCAGTGCAGTTCCACCTGGAGTTACATAGAAATTATAGAAAAGCTGGGCTCTTAAAGTAACAGGAAAAGGCTCCAGAAGCTGCTGCTCCTGTTTTATCCAGTGCAGTCCACCTGCAGCTGTAAAAGGGTCAGTGAGGAAGGTACCAAAGTGTACAGGATTTTTGTCAAATGTTTGCCAGATCCTGAGATCTGTGGAAAGCCTCCCTCCAGCAGGGGGGAGGCAGGGAGTGTGTAAACAGCATTGTTGGAAGCTGCTGGGAGTGTGAGTAAAGGAGGAGAGGAATCAAAATATGTGGAGAGCTCTCTGAGGAAAAGCTGGGCTCATAAGGTAACAGGAAAAGGCTCCAGAAGCTGCTGCTCCTCTTTTATCCAGTGCAATCCACCTGCAGTTGTAAAAGGGTCACTGAGGTAGGTACTAAACTGTACATTTCACTTGTATTTGTGTCAAATGTTTGCCAGATCCTGAGAACTGTGAAAAGCCTCCCTCCAGCAGGGCAGAGACAGGCAGTGTGTAAACAGGAATGCTGGAGACTGCTGGGAGTGTGGGTAAAGGAGGAGAGGAATCAAAATATGTGGGGAGCTCTCTGAGGAAAAGCTGGGCTCTTAAGGTAAAACTGCTCCAGAAGCTGCTGCTCCTGTTTTATCCAGTGCAGTTCCACCTGGATTTAAAATTGTAGAAAATAGAAATAGAAAATAGAAAATTAGAAATTGTAGAAAATAGAAATAGAAAGTAGAAAATAGAAATTGTAGAAAAGCTGTGGCTCTTAAAGTAACAGGAAAAGGCTCCAGAAGCTGCTGCTCCTGTTTTATCCAGTGCAATCCACCTGCAGTTGTGAAAGGGTCAGTGAGGTAGGTACTAAACTGTACATTTCACTTGGATTTGTGTCAAATGTTTGCCAGATCCTGAGAACTGTGAAAAGCCTCCCTCCAGCAGGGCAGAGACAGGCAGTGTGTAAACAGGAATGCTGGAGACTGCTGGGAGTGTGGGTAAAGGAGGAGAGGAATCAAAATATGTGGGGAGCTCTCTGAGGAAAAGCTGGGCTCTTAAGGTAAAAGTGCTCCAGAAGCTGCTGCTCCTGTTTTATCCAGTGCAGCTGTAAAAGGGTCAGTGAGGTAGGTACCAAAGTGTACAGGATTTTTGTCAAATGTTTGCCAGATCCTGAGATCTGTGGAAAGCCTCCCTCCAGCAGGGGGAGGCAGGGAGTGTGTAAACAGCATTGTTGGAAGCTGCTGGGAGTGTGAGTAAAGGCGGAGAGGAATCAAAATATGTGGGGAGCTCTCTGAGGAAAAGCTGGGCTCATAAGGTAACAGGAAAAGGCTCCAGAAGCTGCTGCTCCTGTTTTATCCAGTGCAGTCCACCTGCAGCTGTAAAAGGGTCACTGAGGTAGGTACTAAACTGTACATTTCACTTGGATTTGTGTCAAATGTTTGCCAGATCCTGAGAACTGTGAAAAGCCTCCCTCCAGCAGGGCAGAGACAGGCAGTGTGTAAACAGGAATGCTGGAGACTGCTGGGAGTGTGGGTAAAGGAGGAGAGGAATCAAAATATGTGGAGAGCTCTCTGAGGAAAAGCTGGGCTCTTAAGGTAAAACTGCTCCAGAAGCTGCTGCTCCTGTTTTATCCAGTGCAGTTCCACCTGGATTTAAAATTGTAGAAAATAGAAATAGAAAATAGAAAATTAGAAATTGTAGAAAATAGAAATAGAAAGTAGAAAATAGAAATTGTAGAAAAGCTGGGCTCTTAAAGTAGCAGGAAAAGGCTCCAGAAGCTGCTGCTCCTGTTTTATCCAGTGCAGTCCACCTGCAGCTGTAAAAGGGTCAGTGAGGTAGGTACCAAAGTGTACAGGATTTTTGTCAAATGTTTGCCAGATCCTGAGATCTGTGGAAAGCCTCTCTCCAGCAGGGGGAGGCAGGGAGTGTGTAAACAGCATTGTTGGAAGCTGCTGGGAGTGTGAGTAAAGGAGGAGAGGAATCAAAATATGTGGGGAGCTCTCTGAGGAAAAGCTGGGCTCATAAGGTAACAGGAAAAGGCTCCAGAAGCTGCTGCTCCTCTTTTATCCAGTGCAATCCACCTGCAGTTGTGAAAGGGTCAGTGAGGTAGGTACTAAACTGTACATTTCACTTGGATTTGTGTCAAATGTTTGCCAGATCCTGAGAACTGTGAAAAGCCTCCCTCCAGCAGGGCAGAGACAGGCAGTGTGTAAACAGGAATGCTGGAGACTGCTGGGAGTGTGGGTAAAGGCAGAGAGGAATCAAAATATGTGGGGAAAAGCTGGGCTCTTAAGGTAAAAGTGCTCCAGAAGCTGCTGCTCCTGTTTTATCCAGTGCAGTTCCACCTGGATTTACATAGAAATTATAGAAAAGCTGGGCTCTTAAAGTAACAGGAAAAGGCTCCAGAAGCTGCTGCTCCTGTTTTATCCAGTGCAGTCCACCTGCAGCTGTAAAAGGGTCAGTGAGGTAGGTACCAAAGTGTACAGGATTTTTGTCAAATGTTTGCCAGATCCTGAGATCTGTGAAAAGCCTCCCTCCAGCAGGGGGGAGGCAGGGAGTGTGTAAACAGCATTGTTGGAAGCTGCTGGGAGTGTGAGTAAAGGCAGAGAGGAATCAAAATATGTGGGGTGAAAGTACAGCTCTCATGAGGAAAAGCAGGGCTCTTAAGGTAACAGGAAAAGGCTCCTGTTTTATCCAGTGCAATCCACCTGGATTTACATAGCAGTTAAAAGGTCAGTGAGGTAGGTACCAAAGTGTACATTTTACTTGGATTTTTGTCAAATGTTTGCCAGATTCTAAAATCTGTGAAAAGTCTGACTGTTATACACCCTGCTGGCAGCAGGTGTCAGCAAACTTCAGTGTAGCCAAACACAAATCACACAGCTGGGACAAGGCCCTTGGTTTTTGCCTATAAAAGAGTAAAAAGTTGGGAATAACATGAATGTGGTCCAGCTGTTCTTAGTTCCTCCATTGGGAAGTCCTCCCAGTGCAAATTTCTGGGGGAATTTTGCTCTGAATAATGTAGGCTTCACTTTTCTGCAACTGAAAAGTTAGTCTTGGGTTTTATTGGTTTTTAAAAATTTTGTTTATTTGTTTTTGTTAAGTTTTTGTTTTGTTTTGATTTTTTGTTTTTTAATGCTATTTTTACATTTTTGTTTGATTTCCCTATTTATTTCCCTTCTTTGTTAAAGGCATCTCACCTAATATTTTGTCAATCATTGTCAGGACAAGAGAGAAAGAATATGAGCAATCCTAATTAACTGAGATTTGGGCATTTCAATGCATTTCTCAAAGCCTGCCACAAAGATAATGTCTGGTATTTTGTTGGCTATTTCAAAATTGTAAACAAGGCTTGAAGGAAACACTGCAATTTGTGTTTTTAAATATTGTGGTGTTTCTCTGCAAGTAGGGAACAAAAAGTTCAGAAACAACAGGCTTACAGATATAAAATATAGAGCAGATGAGTTATTTTCTCCTTCAGATATTGAAAGGTATAGTGGATGAAAAAAAAAATACACAATTACTTTGTATTTCTTTTTAGTTTGCTACAAAAATGTGGCTTTAAAATGATCCTTTAATAGGGAAATGATGATTTATTTATCAGTTATCAGCCTCTCTTGGTTACATTTTTCCACAGTTCTCATTCATATACTCAGCTGAGTTTGTGAGTAAATCACTGGAAAATCCAGAAAACCTTTTGGAACACAGCTGTAGCAGTGTTCTGAACAGTTTGCTTAATTCAAGAGTTAAAAATTGTATTTATCTTTAAAGCCTTTCCTTGTACCTGGAGAAAATCACAGCAAAACAGAGCTCTGGTGCCATTCCATGCCTTTGTGGGGCATCACAAATCTACTTCTCTATTTTTATTGCTGCTTATAGTGGATAAAAAAAGCCTTGCACAGAAATGAAATCTGCTGGTTTGAAGGTTGGTAAATATCTGGAATAAGAGCCATTCACATGGAAATCCAGGTGCTTCTGCTCAGACAATTGACCTGACTGTGAATTCTGCCTTTGGCTGGTTCTTGTTCTGATGCCATCCCTGCCTTCCTGTGCAGTCCAGATTAGAGTTTTACCCTGTTATTTCCATTTCAAGATTTCCAGTTCCTACATGAGTGAATGCATCTTTTCTGGAAAAAAAATCCATGAAAAATACTAATTTTTAATATATTTTTTTAAATAGGGCCCTGGGTGATGAGTGAGACAGAGCTCAGGGAACCAAGCCCATGTCTGTTTGCCCTCACTGCCAAAAATTTGTTTAGAATGTCATCTCCAAACATTTTTTCATTTTTGTTGCTCAGAAATGTGGTGTCAAATCTTTCACTTGCAGTGATCAATGACTAAACACCTTCTTGGTGTTTAACACCTCCTGTTAGCTTTGATGTTCTCTCCTGCAATACCCTTTCCTACTGAGAGTATAAAAATTCTCTGCTTTTGCTCTTTTTTATCCTTGAGATCTCATTACAGTTGAGCAGCTGCTCAGCTTTGCCTTTTGGCTTCCTCCCTATCTTCTCTAAATGACTTTTTTCACTCAAATATCAATGTTGTATTTAAAATCATTATGAAAAAAATAATGTAAGCACAATGCTGGCAGTCCTGTTGGGTTCTGGCTGTGTGCTTTTTGTGTTTGAGTGAGCAGGTAACCGAGTCCCTGCTTTCCCCACAGGACTCTGACACCACCATCCCGATCGACGAAACCTTGCAGTTTAATGAATCCCTGCAGAGTGCCCACCGAGGCATGGATGAGCTTATTGGCAGTGGCACCAACATCCTGGCTGGCCTGAGAGACCAGAGAGTCACTTTAAAGGTGGGGGCATCATTTTTTACCACAAAAACCCCACATTTTTCTGTCTTCATGCTGATCAGGCTAAGTAAAATCAATATATGTGTTGTTTCGGTACATTGCTCCGAGCTGAGGATGCTGGAAAAGCCCAAATTTCATTTAAACAACTTGAAATCTTTACATTTTACCATCCTGTTAGGAATAGCTTTAGGATCTCTTGGGGCTGGCTGGCCTTCACCTGCAGGGCAGCATCTGGAGTGCTGAATGTTTGTTTTTTTGGTTAATTGTTGTTTGTTCAGGTTCAGGAGGGGCAGTAAGTGGCTGGCAGGGAGATGCTGGTTCAGATTAGCATCACTCAGAGCAGCCACAAAGCTGCTCTAGAGCACCTGTGATTAAGATTAGTAATAAAGATAATGCACCTCAACAATCCCTCCCTCCCTGCTGAAAACAGCTGCATTTCTACAAGACAAATATTTGCCTTTTATTTTACACACTGTTCAAAGTGATGGTCAATTCTGAGTGAAAAACTCAAGGATACAAAAAACTTTTTAATAAGAAGTGTGTGGGGAGAAACTGGACTTGTGAAAAATGTAGGGAAATGCCTGCTGTGTTCATCTTCTGATGGGGATAACTGCTGTTCTCAGTTTTGTGATACTGCTTTATTTTGGGATGTATTTGCCAGATTTAGGTATTTTTAATGTCATAAATGGCAGATTTAGGTATTTTTAATGCCATAAATCCCAGGTTTGGTCAGGTCTGTCACACCTGCAGCTCCATGGTGTGAGCAGTGCAAGCCTGGTGTGCCCCTGGGGAGCTGAGCTGGGTTCCAGGCTGCCTGGTGTTCCCTGAGCCCTGCACAGAACCAGCCCAGCTCCAAACTGGGGCTGCAGCTCCTCCTCTGCTCCCTACTCTGGTGTGACCCAGCCCTGCACCCACAGATCTTACACAGAAACATTAAAGCAGAGTTTGAAGCTGAGTTCTTTCCAAGATGAGTTTTAGCCTCTGGTTCAGGTCACTTGTTCACTGACCTGGTGAGTATGGATTTGTTTTAAGACAAGGTTCATTACTAGAAAAACCTTGAAGAAAACTCAGTGTTCATTGCAGAGGAGTGGTGCTGCTGAGCAGTCTGGTCACAGGAGTGGTGGGGAGAGGGAGAGGTTCTGCTGCCAGCTCATGAGGAAAAGGCTGGAAGGACTCATATTAGTGCCTGGAGAGGATTTGGATTGTGAATGCTTTTTGGAAAGAGCACTTTCCTTGAAGTCCCTACATCCCTGAGAGGATTGTAGACATTTGTCCACCCTGTTGAGCCCTGGGCTGCTGCACAGGGAATTGGAGTTGATTCTCCAAGCTGGGAAATCACTGATCCAAGGTAATCTCTCATGAGGGACTGGGAGAAGCACATGGATTCTGGAGGGTTCCTGAGAGAGGAAGGTGCATCCACCACAGGAGAGGAGCCCTGGTGCCCTGCAGGGATGGGGAAATGCTGTTTCTTGTGGCAGCACCAGTCCTGTGTGGCTGCTTTTGCTGGCTGGCAGTGACTGCCTGGTTCCTGCTGACTCTCCCTGGGCCTCCTGGCTCTTCTCCAGCCTTTGCTCTGGGCAGGGAATTGTTGTGTGTCTGTCCATGGCTGCTGGCACACACAGGCTGTGCTTTCAGGGCCATCACATTGCTGAGTGTTCTCCCTTGCAGGTGAGGAAATGTTTGTTCATGTTAACTCAGCTTTTCTTGCACTGACACAGATTTTGTTGCCTGAGAACATCTGGCAGAGCAGCTGGTGTGGAGACAGCTTGCAAAGAGAAATGGGTTGATGTGGAATCATGGAACACCCCATGTTGGAAGGACTTCCCAAGGATGATCCAGTCCAACTCCTGGCCCTGCAGACACCCCAGCAATCCCACCCTGTGCATCCCTGGGAGTGTTGTCCAAGTGCTCCTGGAGCTCTGGCAGCCACTGCAGGAAGATTCTTTTCCTGATATCCCACCCAACCCTTTCCATGCCCAGCTCAGCCATTCCCTGGCTCCTCTCCCTGTCCCAGAGCAGAGATTGGAGCTGCAGCCCCACTGAGCTCTGCCCTCAGCTGCTCCTCCTATGACTCCTCCAAACCTTTCCCCACCCTCATGTCCCTCCTTTGCACACTAATAGCTTTATTCTCTGTAATTTTTGTATATTGGGTATAAATAGACACAAATGGAATGATTATTCCTAGCTTGTCCCTTTAACTGATCCAGTTGTGCAATTCCACTGTTCATGACTGCAGGAATTGAAGAATTTTCCCTTTCTGTTGTTTTGCTTTCATTTTAAAGTTTCATATTTGGTTTTTGTTCATCCAGCAAGGTTTGGTTTTGTTCTGAAGGGGGTTAATAGGAGCTGTGGGAACTGGAGAAAACTGATTATGTGGGACTGGCAGAGACACAACCCAACTTCAGTGAAGGGCCTGAACTGCCTGGAACACAAGGCACTGCTGCTGTAGTTTGGCATTGCAAATCTGTGTTTTATGCACTGAGAAACTTCTGCATGTGGGTCTGCTCTCACTCCTCCTGAAGGAGTGCATTTTTCTGAGCCACTTTTTATCTTGTCTCAGTCCAGACAGATTGTTTTGTGTCTTTAACCACATTCCTGTTCATGTGTATGAATTAATTAGTCCAAACATCCAGTTGTTTTCTGTGGTGTTTGTGAGATCCCCGGGATGAGGTGAGAGATGAGAACCTGACTCCCAAGTTCTCAGAAGGCTGATTTATTATTTTATGATATTATATTAAAGAATGTTATACTAAAACTATATTAAAGAAAGAGAAAGGATACATCAGGAGGCTTAACAAAAATTAATAATTAAACCTGTGACTCTTCAGAGCCTCGACACAGGTGGACCATGATTGGTCGTTAAATTCAAACAATTCACATGCTGGGTAAACAATCTCCAAATCACATTCCAAAGCAGCAAAACAGGGAGAAGCTGAAGCTTCCCAGGAGAAGAAATCCTGGTGAAGGGATTTCTCAGAAAATATCACAGTGACAGTTTCCAGGGTCCCATGGCCACCTCCTGTGGAATGGTAGGGATGGTTGGCTGAGAGAAGTTCAAACCCATCTGTGATGGTGTTCACAGGGGTTTGAGGATGAGGGAAGAGATGAGGATCTGGCTCCATGTTTCAGAAGGTTTGATTTATTATTTTATGATATATATTATATTAAAGCTATAGTAAAAGAACAGAAGAAAGAATTTCATCAGAAGGCTGGCTAAGAATAGAATAAAAAAGAATGATAACAAAGGTTTGTGGCTCCGAGCCAGCTGACTGTGATTGGCCATTAATTAGAAACAACCACATGAGACCAATCCCAGATGCACCTGTTGCATTCCACAGCAGCAGATAACCAATGTTTGCATTTGTTCCTGAGGCCTCTCAGCTTCTCAGGAGGAAAAATCCTAAGGAAAGGATTTTTCATAAAAGATGTGTGTGACACCCATCACTCATCCCCCATGAAGAAACACTCTTGCACTGTGAACAAGAAGTCTCAGAGCACGAGGGTGATCGTGTCTTTGCTGTTTTGTTGTCCTCAGGGCACCCACAAGAAGATCCTGGACGTTGCCAACATGCTGGGGCTGTCCAACACGGTGATGCGGCTGATCGAGAAGCGCGCCTTCCAGGACAAGTTCCTCATGCTGGGGGGCATGGCTGTCACCTGCCTCATCATGTTCCTTGTTGTGCAGTACCTGACATGAGCTGCTGGCCTCCTGCAAGAGGACTCACTGCCTCCAGAACTGAATTTCCTCTGGGTGCTGCTTTGGATGAGCCCTTCCCGTGGACTTCAGAGTTTACAAATCCCGCTGGGACAGCGTCACGTGGAAGGCACGTTGGGAAATGGATGTGTCAGGAAATGGGACACTGTGCTTGAGAATGGCCCTGTGAAAATAACCCCTGGCCTTTACTGCTCTCCCCTCAAGCCTGCAGGTTAATAGGAAGCAGAAGTGAACGTTGTGCCCAGCTGTAGCAAGGCAGGAATGTCCCTTTGGGCACACAGGGATGGGAGGATGCAGAGGCACAGCCTAGGATGCTGCCAGTCTTTCTGACCTGACCCCCTGCATTTTGCAGTGCAAGAATGGCACAGAGAATTTCAGTGTTCATGGGACTGAGTGTGCAAAAAGAGCTGGGAAGTGAAGGGCTCCCATCTGCTTGGAGGAGGATGTGTGGGGAAGATTCTTAGAACGGTTATAACCTCAGTGAACTTCACACACAGTATCACCCAGCACACATCTCTCTGGTTTAGGCTGAAATGCTGCTCTGCTCCTCTGAGGGATGTTCTGGTGCCTCTCTCTGCCACTCTCCCTCCTGCTTCCACTGGGATGCACATCAGGCCTGTGGCATCTCCCTGGGCCTCCTGCCAGATGCAGCCTCCAAAACTGAGATTGTTAATGCTGCAGCACAGAGCTTTGGGGAGCTGTGTTCATTTCCTGAGGTGCAGATTGGGTTTGGGGCTCTGGAGCTGGAACTTCTGAGTGGATGGAGCAGGTGAGTCCCCCTGTACTCCCTGGAGGTGTGGGGTTGTTCAGAGCTGGAGCAGGTTCTGCACACCAGAGGAATGGTGGGATCAGCACAACAGGCCCTGGCACTGAACATCAGCTTGGTCAGGAGAGTTTCCTCAAGTCTGTGCCTTGGCATGGAGAATCCCCACCCTTGGCAAGGGCATTCCTGTGCTGCCCTTTGCACCTGTGGAGTTCCTGTGAGGGACACTCGGCTGTGTCACCTCCTGGGGTGGTGCTGGCTCACACTCATCCCTTTGGGCTCATTCCCTGGCCCAGTGAAACTCTGGAGCTGTGAGATCCTGGCACTGCTTCCCCTGCAGCCTGGGGGTGTGTGATGGAGGTGGCATTTTGGGATCATCATTTCAATCACCCTGCAGATCCATTCCCATCCCCATGTGTGACAATTCTGGAGCGTTCCCTGGTGTCTGACAGTGGCACAGATGGGTCATACAGAGATGATGCTGGCAATTCCTCCCCTCTTTCCTGTCTGGAATGGTTGTGGGTCTCTGAATTAATAAGTAATCACAAGCTCTACATTCTGCTGACTGCACCGAGCTTTGCTTTTATTATGTGTTGCAAACTGAGAGAAAGGGTTTTAATAACTGAAAAAAATGTTAGAATGAATTTTAGGGACTGTGGGCCATGGGACAGGGCCATGCTGGTGAGCAGAGCTGGAGTGACCAGTGGCCCCTGTTCATGGGCTTCTCCATGTGTTTGATACTTTCCTGCTATTTCTCCAAGTGTTTCCTGCTCTTGGAGTTCCCCATCTGTCCAGGTTTTCCAAGGAAATACTGCAGCAAAGCAAGCATGGAGCTGGTTTTCATTTGAGCCCAAGGAATTAAGGAATGAAAAGAGGCAATCTGCAGTGATGGAGCATCTGTCTGGCTGTGTAACAGAAATCATAAATCCAAATTTGCCTGAAATTTATTTTGGATATGAAATCTGATGGATTCAGCCCTTGAGAGGGCAGCTGAGCACTTGCAGGGGGTCCCTGGGAAATGTCAGTTCTGATGAACTGATGTGGTTCCACTGGATTTTAGTGTGGGGGTTTAAGGGTCCCTGGGAAATGTCAGTTCTGATGAACTGATGCAGCTCCACTGGATTTTCCAGTGTGGGGGTTTAAGGCTGTCACTGTTTGAAGTTTCAGGGTTTGTCTTTCATCAAGGTGGGACTCGGGCCAATCTCTCTCCTTTTGGGCTATGGTAGGAGCCATAAAATACTTGGAACTGGATTTTTCTTCTGTTTCTGAGCCTAGCTTGCCATTTTAATAGATATTTTCCTGTTGATTTATTTTGCCTCTGGACTCTCTTGTCCCTGCACAGATTTCCTCTTGGTAGGCCAAGTGTCCTTGCTACCCATGACACCCAAAGGTGACACTTGGGGCTTGAAGGAACCACCTGGGGAGCTGGATGTGGGGACATGTGACATCAGAAATGTTTGTGGTGCCTGTAAATCCAAAGAGATTCCAAGGAAATCTCAGGTGGATTGTGTGAAACCCAAAAACCCCATGGCAGTGGGACAGGGGTGCTTCCTTCAAGCCCCACATTTCCCCTTTGGCTGCCGTGGGACTGAGCTGGAGCCCTGCTGGGGTTGTGGCCGTGCCAGAGGAAATGAGCTGGAGGCTTTGCTGCTGCAGCTTGGTGGTGTTTCCTTCCTCAGCAAACACCTCACTCACTTCTGCTTCCAAACTGTGGCACGAGTCCAGCTCTGGGGTGAGCTGGTCTCAGGAGGGGACTGTGGGAATTCACTTGCCTCTGGAATAAAACTTTTTATTTTACCAGTATTTTATACATAAAGGAACGAGGGTGGGATGTGATTCATGTGATGTTCTGTGAATAAAGATTTTTTTCAACCAAATTAAAGATTTTTTTTTTTACCTTAACCAACATATTGGGGCCAAAATAAACAAGCAGGTTCACTGAAACCTGGTTCACTGTGGATAGAAGAGGGGGCCATGGGGGTGCTGTGGGGGGCTCCCCTTTGGGTCAGTAGGAAATGATCCCACTGCACTGGGGCTGGAAGGAGCAGGAGCCTGTGCTGGGTGGGAAAAAGGCAATCACTTGTTTTTAAAATTTTAGAAGTTTAATAACAATGAAATGGTTATAAAAATATAATACAATTAGAGTAATAACAATTTGGATTAGGACAATATGAGACAATAGAAACAAAGAGTTAGGGACAGTCCAGGTACCTGTTTTTGGGCAAAATAAGCCCAAAAAAGAACCCATGTTAACAGAGGATTAACCCTTAAAAGCAACAGCCTTTTGCATATTCTTACATCTCATACATGATGCAGAAATTCCATTCAAACACAGGATTCTGTATGGGCAGTGTCAACTTCTTCCTCTGAATCCTAACAAGAAGTTTTCTGATAAGAGAGCAATAAATTCTTTTTCTCTGAAAGATTCAGGTGTCCTGTGGCTGTTATCTTGCTGTGAGTCCTTTCTTTAAAAAAAGTATCCTATACAGCATAGTTTCTATTTTAACAATTTTTTATAACCTAAAACTATATTTAACACAGTACTTAAGAGAATTAATACACCATCACTTTCTAGCACAACACATATAATATTCATTTTAATATTTGCAAAAAGCCAATCATAAAATACACATTTTTCCCACTGGGCCTCACTGGTCAGACGGGTGGGATGTGGGATGTTCCAGGTGGGACAGCCCCAGAGCTGGTGGTGAAAGGGAGCTGGAAATGGGTGGGTGATGTCCTTTCCACCTGCAGTGATGCAGGTGAGGGGCTGCTAATTAGGGGAAGTGAAGGAAGAGCTTGGAGAGCAAAACGTGGCTGTTGATAAAGAGATTGTGGATTTAAAATGTGAGATCAAGGGGTTGGATCATTTCCCTCTTGCTCTTCAGCTCTGTTTTGAAGTAATTCCAATCCCCACAGCTACAAAACACTTATTAAATCAGAAAATACCAGCAAAAAATGCAGCAAGCTGTCAGTGCTGTGTGTGTGAGCTCGATGCAGAGGGATGGGATGGGGCTGCCCTGGGTCCTGTCAGGGTGGGCCCTGAGGGGCTTTGATGCCCTGAGCAGCAGCTGGAAATGGGACTGAAGCTGCAGGAGTGTGTGAGAGCGGAACTGGACCTGTGGAATAAATCCAGGGAAGGTTTTATGCCCTGGTTTCACCCGGGATTGAGTTAATTTCCTCCCCAGCAGCCGTTCCCAGGGCTGTGTTTGGGATTTGGTATGGGAGTAATGTTGATAACACAGTAATGTTGATAACACAGCAATGGTTTGTGTTTAAATTAAGGACTTTTCAGTTTCCCAGGCTCTGCCAGTGAGCAGAGGCCCAAGAATCTGGCAGAGAGCCGAGCCAGGACAGGTGACCTGAACTGGCCAGAGGGATATTCCACACCACAGAGAGTCGTTCTGAGTGTATAAAACCTGGGAATGATGGCCTGGAACGGGTCAGAGGGTGCTGAACAACTCTACTGGCGCCAGCACTTGTCTGTCTGGGGTTTTATGTCTCCCCCTGTCATTATTTTTTTTATTATTGTTAATTATATCTAACTTCGTTTCAATTATTAAACTGTTCTTATCTCAGCCCCCGAGTTTTACTTTTTCCCCCCCAATTCCCCCATCTCCATGTGGGCGGCAGTGAGCTGTGATGTTTAGTTGCTGGCTGGGGTTAAATCTGAGAGGGAAATGTTTTTAAAAAACAAAACCAGTGAGTATTTGAGCACTTAAAACCAGTGAAATGAGGGTAAGGTATGTGTAGAATAGAGGGGCAGATAAGTGATAAGAGATGATGATTGGGTGGGACAGAATTAATTCAGAAGGAAGATAGTGTAGGTAAGCACCAGAGGATGTTTGTACTTGGCCCAAAGCCTGCTCTGTGTCTGCCTCTCCCTGTTCACTCTTCCCCAGGTTAACCCTGCAATGTCTGAGCTCAAGGAGATGTGTTAAAAATCAACCTCCTCTAGAAGCCCATGGTGACACTGCCCAGGGCTGGAATTCTCAGCTGGAGGAGGAAAATATCCATTCCCAGGCCATAAAAGGGGAAGGGGTTGGGGGTAAAGGGAAAAGCTCTGTCAGCTCCCTGCTCCTGCCTCACGTTCTCTCCATGAGGTCCCTGGGTGATGAGCCCTGTGCCCCAGGGGAATCCTGGCATGGAGATTTCCCAGTTCCCAGGGAATCCTGGCATGGAGCTTCTCCAGTGCAGGGAATCCTGGCAAGGACTTCCCTGGCATGGAGATTGCCCAATCCCAGAAAATCCTGGTATGGAGATTCTGCAGTCCCAGGGAATCCTGGCATGGAGATTCCCCAATCCCAGGGAATCCTGGCATGGAATTCCCTGGCATGGAGATTTCCCAATCCCAGGGAATCCTGGCATGGAGATTCTCCAGCCCCAGGGAATCCTGGCATGGAGATTGCCCAGGTACAGGGAATTCTGGTATGGAGTTCCCTGGCATGGAGATTCCCCAATCCCAGGGAATCCTGGCATGGAGATTCCCCAATCCCAGGGAATCCTGGCATGGAGTTCCCTGGCATGGAGATTTCCCAATCCCAGGGAATCCTGGCATGGAGATTCTCCAGCCCCAGGGAATCCTGGCATGGAAATTCCTGGCATGGAGATTCCCAAGTCCCAGGGAATCCTGGCATGGAGATTCCCAGTCACAGGGAATCCTGGCATGGAGATTCCCCAGTCCCAGGGAATCCGGGTGTGGAATTCCCTAGCATGGAGATTCTGCAGTCCCAAGGTATCCTGGCATGGAGTTCCCTGGCATGGAAACTTCCCAGTCCCAGGGAATCCTGGCATGGAAACTCCTGCCATGGAGATTACCCAGTCCCAGGGAATCTTGGCATGGAATTCCCTGGCATGGAGATTGCCCAGTGCAGGGGAATCCTGGCATGGAGATTGCTGGCATGGAGATTTCCCAATCCCAGGGAATCCTGGCATGGAGATTCTCCAGCCCCAGGGAATCCTCATATGGCATTCCCTAGTATGGAGATTCTCCAGCCCCAGGGAATCCTGGCATGGAAATTCCTGGCATGGAGATTCCCAAGTCCCAGGGAATCCTGGCATGGAGATTGCCCGGTTCTAGGGAATTCTGGTATGGAGTTCCCTGGCATGGAGATTCCCCAATCCCAGGGAATCCTGGCATGGAGATTCCTGGCATGGAGATTCCCTAGTCCAGGGGAATCCTGGCATGGAGATTCCCCAGTCCCAGGGAATCCGGGTATGGAATTCCCTAGCATGGAGATTCTCCAGTCCCAGGGAATCCTGGCATGGAGATTCCCTAGTCCAGGGGAATCCGGGTATGGAATTCCTAGCATGGAGATTCTGCAGTCCCAAGGTATCCTGGCAAGGACTTCCCTGGCATGGAGATTCCCCAATCCCAGGGAATCCTGGCATGGAGATTCCCCAGTCCCAGGGAATCCTGGCATGGAGATTCCCCAGTCCCTGGCATGGATTTTCCCTCTTTTCCCCCAGCATTTTTGGGCTCCTGTTCCAGCCCTCTTGGAAATCTTTGTGCCTTGGCTTAGGGAGGGGAAGGGCCAAGGGAAAGGAAGGGGAATCAGAGGGATCAGAGTCCTGTCAACGTTCTGGAAAGGGGCAGCAGAAATTAAAGCCCAGCAGGATTGGAAATTACCCTGGAGTTGCAAATACAGGGCGGGAATATTGTCAGAGCCCTTGGATGTGCCGGACACAGCAAAAGGGATTTGCTGCCTTGGGTCATTATGGGATGTCAGCATTGGGTGTGTAGGGATGGGGTCAGGAAAGCCCTGATGGAACAGGACATGGCAAGGACAGAGGCCAGCACAGAATGGCCAAGGAGAGGGCACTGTCACAGATATATTTGATCAAAAATCCTTCTGCCAGGATTTTTTTCTCCTGAGAAGCTGAGAGGCCTCAGAAAGGAAATATGAACAATGATTATCTGCTGCTGTGGAATGCAACAGGTGCATCTGGGATTGGTCTCATCAAGAGCTTCCCATGCCAGCACTTATTGACTCCAAAGAAAAGCAGTTGCAGGCAATTTAAAACATTTTATTTTAAATTGCTAACAAGAACCTTGACATAAGTTGACAGAACTTTCAAAGAATATTAATTTTGCACATTTAAGCCAACATGTATTATTTTCTAGTAGTAGTATACAGATGGTGGAAATCCAGTTTTTAGGTGGAAATATGAAGGCATTAATCTCTTTCTATACAAACATCATGTCTGGCTTCTTAATTTTTTATGGTTGTATATTCAGATCCCATTTTGTACTTTGCATGTTTAGAAATAGACTGCTTGATCTGAACATTTTCAGTCCTAAATATGCATTTTTACTGATTTAAACCATTCCTATTCCCTTCCTCCCCCAATACAGAACAGGCACCTGAGAGCTCTCAAACACGTTTCAAGCATTAGAAAACTGCAAAACTCGAATGGAAACTGGAAAAAGCACCTCAGTGTCCACTCTGTTTGGAATTGTGTGTGATGCAAGGAATTTGCAGAGGATTTTCTGTTAAGGTCTGCCTGGGGAAGTTCCTCACAGACAGGAGACAAATGCAAGGCCCAAGGTGACAAATGCAAGGCCCAAGGTGACAAAGGCAACGCTGAAGGTGTGAAGGTGCAAAAGTTAAGGTCAGGATGCCCTCAAAGCAGTCTCTGCAAATGACAACACAGTTTAAAACCCAACCTGAATGCTTGTCATACTCTGAGTGGAGAAACTCAGACTCCAACAAAATAAAAACAAGATGTGGACACACAGTAAAATACTTCTAAGTTTTCTTGTTACAAAAAACTTGAGACTTGGCAATTATGATGTTTCTCCTGTTCACAGGGAGCCACCATGACCCAAGGTTGGGCTAGGAAGGTTTCAGTGTACATTTATCAGTCTATTTTTTTTCAAAAACAATAACAAAATTCACCAAATAAAGGTGAGGGTAACTTTTAAAACAAATGGTTGGGGGAAACATCTGCCAACCAAGGACAGTTCCACATATTCAAATGTTACAAGAAATATATCAGGCAACAAACGCCGGGTGTAGAGTCCTGCCATCAGGTCCAGAGCATGTCTGTCTTCTGCAGGAGCTCTTCTGTCCAAACCAGGGAGACACTCACTGCTGGGGCAAAACTACATTCCAAGGGGAGGAACTAATACTCCGAATTCTGCAAAGGACAAAATACAATTTTTGCATGAGATGGACAAAGATACAACAACTTCCCCCACTCCCCCAAGGGACAGTGGCCTCTGCAGGGGCTGCATTTGTCCCCTTGGCAACAAGGCTTGTCTAAAAGTGACATTTCAGTTTGGTTTGCCAGATTTAGCCCAACACTGTGGCAATTCACAGTCTCTGGCTGTGCAGGAGCTGTGCCTGCAGTGCCCTGAGAGCACCAGGTTTAGTTGCTCCCAGTGGGAACCAGGACAATCATTCCTCAAAGCAGTTGCTTTGCTGCTAAAAGCAAATAAAAATCGTTGATTTCAGCATTAGAGCTCCTTCTCTCCCTCCTCCAGATGAAATTTGGTACTGTTTCCCCTATTGGTGCTGGTTTAAGGACTCAGTTTCACCTCAGCTCTGACTTAGCTGGGCCTGACAATGAACAGAGCACAAAGTAAAGGAACAATTTGGTTTAAGTTAAATTTGGTATTTTTTTCCCCCATTGGTGCTGGTTAAAGGACCTAATTTCACCTCAGCTCTGACTTAGCTGAGCCTGACAGTGAACAGAGCACAAAGCAAAGGAAAATTTTGATTTAAGTCAGGGCAGGATGGGGGTGAAAGGGGATAATGGGGATGCTGTGTTTAGAGAGACAGAGCCAACATGGCCAGAAACAGCTCTGCCTAAGCTGGGCCACAGGAATGGAGCAAGGAAAGAACAGAGAGGATGATCTGAGCAGCAGATTCCCTCAGAAGCTGCTCTGTCCATGCAGGGGGAGCCACAAAGAGCTGCCACAGGGGTTTAGGAGCTCAGTACTCACAGGCCTGCAGACACGCTGTACGGGAGGGTCTCAGGGGGCCGCATCCGGGAGGGCAGCGAGTTGTTCTGCTCACTGATGGGGCTGCAATTGAGTGAATTTGGTTATTTCTGGCTCAAATTTATGGATTTTACTGCAGCAACGCCCTGGGGGATGGTGCTGTGCTATAGGAATGTGTCACCTTGTTGATGGAGTGACAAAACTCTCCTTTGTCCCCTTAAAAAGGAAAAAGGCCCAGAAGTTTCTCTCTTCAATGAGGTGAAAAAGACATTTCATAGGCCCTGGGGGATTTCACCTCAAACTTAAGGATGGCCAAAACGTCCCACCTAAGCAATTCACTAGAAAAAGAAGAGAATCAAGGAACTAAATTGCTTTTGTGAGGTGTTTTACCAGCAGCAAGAACCTCTTGCACCTGGATTGGTTTTTCTCTGTAAAGAGTTTGTTATTTTGCTTTTTATTAAAACTTTTTGTTTCCAACACTGCAACAGAAGCCATCCTGCTGCTTTTATGCCTCCAAAGGTAGCTGAGCTATCTTGGGTGAGTAATAGACCTCCAAGAGCTTCTGAGACCTGGCTGGAGGAGGCAACTATTACTCTGTGCCACCCTGCTGGTGTGCTGAGAGCTGGATGAGCTCTGAACACTCAAAGGTTTTGTAAGGAATCTGACAGGTGGGACCAGGCAGTGCTGCTGTCAGCCCCTATGGAAGAGCTCACACAGAACTCAAAGCTGCCAGGGGCAGGATTATTGCTGGATTGTAAATGAATCTGCTAAATAAACCTGTTAAATAAACCTTAAAACACTTTGCCAGCCAGGGCAGCCCCTTCCTGTCCATCCTTGTTACCCCTGCCCCAAACTCTGACCACACTTTGGAAAGGGCACAAGGGGAGGATTCTGCTGACACAGAGCCCAACTCCAGCACATCTGCCAGGCCCCAAGAGAAAGGAGCTCACAAGGGATCCCCCAAGGACTCAAAGAGCAGCCTGCCACAGGCACACAGGAGCAGTATCAGTGCTCCTGAGGGTTTCCTGCTCTGCTCCAGGCCATATGAGGAAGCAGGACACACTGAGCCAGCAGCAGGGCTCTACAGCAGCAAAGGCAGCTCCTGTCCAACCATTAAGGTGAGGCTGGGAGATGGCTGCAATATTTGCATAAACAAAACTGATGTAAAGAATCAAACTTGCATTCCCTACCTGCTCATGGCAGAGTTGATCACACCCCACACAAAAGTAGACTCAGATCCCTCCAGCAAGTCTGTGAAAGAGAGAGCAGATGTTGTGGCTCAGAACTAAGAAACCTCAGAAACCACCATCAGATCAGTGGCTTAAATGGCTTCCCACTGCCAGAGGGCAGGGAAGGATGGGATATTGGGCAGGAATTGTTGCCTGGGAGGGTGGGGAGAGTGCCCAGAGAAGCTGTGACTGCCACTGGATCTCTGGAAATGTCCAAGACCAGGTTGGATGGGACTTTAGAGCACTCTGGACCAGTGGAAGGTGTCCCTGCCCATGGAATGAGATGAACTTTAAGGTGCCATCCAAGCCAAACCATTCAGGGATTCTGTGATCAGGAATATTTCTGTCATATTTTCACATGTTCAAGAGGGAGGAAAAGTTGACCTATGAGGAATGTTTCTATTGCTATCACCACACATAAGGTACAAAAACTCTTATGGGAGGAAAGATGCTTGGAAATCTCTTCCCATGCTCATTCTGGCAGGCATTTTGGATTGCTCTCTATAGCAAGCCCAGCCTGCTGGGTGCAGAGATCCATGTTCATAGGAATGAACATAACCAAAGTGTCCTACAAGGCAGCCTTGAGCACTCCTGGGCTCACACTGGCCAGGAAGAAGGCAGCAGATGGGCAAATTCCTCACCTGTTTCCCAGTCTTCAGCACTGGGAGGTGCCTGCCATGTGCTCCCATTATTCAGCTGCTCCTGTGAGGACACAGAGGCCCGGCTCACTTCAGGAAAAGAGAGAAAACACAGTGACCAGCAGCCCTTAAATCCATTAAAATCCATTAAACACTTTGGTTAAACCTGTAAAACACCTCTGGGCTTAAGAGCAAGCAAATAGGTTGGGGACAGCTGAAATGCAGCAAGTTCAAATTTGCTTTTTTAAATGAAAAAGAGTAGACTCTGCTCCCTGAAACTCAGAGCAGGAATTCTGCAGTGAAGAGGAAACCTGCTGACATGGATGCAGGCATCACTGCCTGTGCACTTCTAAAGAAGACAGAAAACTGTAAGAGGAGCAGCCCATCCTTGTGGCCATTAATGCATCCCACTCCTCCTTCCAGAGGCACTTCCTGCAGAGTTTTGGGTAAAACCTTTCCATTCAACAAACCTGATAACAAAATACATGCAAAGCCTACCCAGAGCAGCTGCCATATTATCAAGCAACTGCCCAACAAAGCCAAGCAAATGAGATCAAGCTTCCCCAAAGCTGCTGTGTCACACAAAACTACAGACAACCATCTGCCTCCCACTTCTGGGTTATTCCATGAGGACACCTCAGTCCCCAGGGTGTCTCTTACCCACATCTTGCTCCACAAAGGCTTTGTCATTGCACTTCATGATGTGGTTGCTGAGGTCAGCCTGAGGAACCAGGTGACGAGCGTTGAAGGGACATGTGGCCAATTTCTTTGCAATTTCAGGGTTGCTCTGGACAAGGGAAAACCAAAATTATGCCCCACATCTGTCAAATTCACTTACCTCTTGTTGATACATAAGAAAAAAAAGACTGGGATGTTTGTGGTGTTGCTTTGAAAAATACAAAAATGAACAAGAAATTGCAATGTATTGGTTAGACACTAAATACAAATGAACATGAATTTTCTTCCATTCACAGAAACTGAGCCATCCTGACTGAAATAGAACAGGGCCTCAGCAAACTCCCTACAGAGCACCCTGGGGCAGTCCCTGCCATGGCAGGGGTGGCTTTCAGGTCCCTTCCAACCCAAACCATCCTGTGATTCCATGATTCTTAAACAGTTCTAGCCAAGAAATCCAACTTGCTCTGCTTGCAGTGTCCCCATTTGGGTCAGGGCTGTGTTCTGCACAGAGCAATGGCAGGCTGAGCTGGGTGGAAGTGTTAATTGGATTTTATGCATAAGGGGTGCAAAGGAAACTCAACAAACTTGTCCCAAGCACGAGGGACAATCTCCACCCAGACCCTTGCCACTGCAAACAACACTATGGCATCTTCAGATGGACCAGTGGCAATCCCCAAGCTGCTCTGCTAATTGCTAATTACTTAGACACTGGCTTTATCTGCTTGATGATCACCATCCCACCTCATCCTGAAAGTGGAGAAATGAATATGGCCTCTCTGTGAGCTGCTGGGAGAGAGCAGTGTCCTCCCTGAACTACGCATGAAGGATCTGTCTCCCTCCAACAGAGCCACACTGTGAACGGGTGAATGTCACAGACGTCTTTTCATGAAAAATCCTTTCCTTAGGATTTCTCATCCTGAGAAGCTGAGAGGCCTCAGGAACAAAATGTAAACATTGGTTATCTGCTGCTGTGGAATGCAACAGGTGCATCTGGGATTGGTCTCATGTGGTTGTTTGGCCAATTACAGTCAGCTGGCTCGGACTCTGTCTGAGACACAAGCTTTTGTTATCATTCTTTCTTTTTCTATTCTTAGCTAGCCTTCTGATGAAATCCTTTCTTCTATTCTTTTAGTATAGTTTTAATATAAAATATATCATAAAATAATAAATCAAGCCTTCTGAAACATGGAGTCAGATCCTCATCTCTTCCCCCATCCTCAGACCCCTGTGAACACGGTCACAGGTGAATTCCTCTGTGCCTGGAGCTATCACTGAACAAATCCTCAAGTTCTATGAAATAAAAGTTAAACAGGGCTCCTTGTCAGGCAAGGCAGGAACCCAGGGAAGCACAGAGTCACTCAGTCACTGCCTGCCCAGCTCACCTCCTTACACTTCACCAGGTGATAGGGAAACCTCCGTGCTCTGATCCAGTGGTGTTTAACCAGGGGGCACTGGATTAACCTCTCTGGATCCAGCAAATCTGGGGGAACAGAGAACAGGGAAGAGCATCTGGTTAGGAAGATGAGAATCACTCACACACTGGGGAAAACCCCACAGCACCACATCAGGGCTGTGGTCTGAGGGAGTTCAACCAGTTGTTCTTAGTTTGAAGCCATTCATTAAGGCAGGCACCTGCTTTGCATAACCAAATTAATTAAACTTGAAGTTTTCATAACTGAGACATTATTTAAAACAGAGGAGAGTCAGCACCAGTGAGTGTAACAACTCTTTAGGTTACCTTATTAAGGAGGCAACCACCCTTACTCCAAGGGAAAGCCAGCAGCACTTCCCAGCTCTCCTGGAGGAGCATCAGTGGCATCATGGCACACCCACCAGCACCTAAAGCAAATCTTTTTTCCATCAACAGCTTGTTTTGCTGGAGGCAGAATGTGAAGGAACTGAGTTACACTCTGGAGGCAGCAGTGTGCCTAACATGCTACATGAGACTCTGAATGAAGCTTTGAATCATGTAATTATTTAGGAGCTGAGGCGTTACTGAAGCAGCAAAAACACTGAGGAACAAACACTGAATATGAAGCAGTGTGAATCCATAATTGTCTGTAACATAAATTAAAATATTAATATTAATAAATATGGGTATTCTCAGTGAGGAAGAGAGGCAGCCAGGAGGAGACACAAGGCCCCAGTACTGCCTCTGGGTCTGCCTGTGGGGTACACACCAAGCAGCCTGGGCTGCTCCCATCCTTTCTGCTCTGCAGGGGCTTTCAGCACATTCAGGATTGGATTATGCAGGAGCCAACCCAGCTCTAGGCACTGGCTGCTGCTGCCTCTGCCCTTCTCTCTCTCACACACACGTGGCTCCATCAGGCCCCAGGCTGGCAGCTGTAAAAATGCTGTTGCACAAGTCCCAACGAACAGAATTCAGGCTAAGAGGAACATGAAAAAAGAAGGGACAGACAGGATCCTTGTCTCCACCCGGGCTGTGCAGTGCTGCTGCCTCTGAGCACCTCTCACCTCAAGAGACAACTCGGGAGAATTTGCATTGGCTCACTGCCCCTGGAAGAGCAATCACAAGTGGTTTTGTCACCGCAAACGTGAAAAATTAAACACTCTAACACTGTTATTTCAGCATGAGAAAGCAGCATTAATTTTTTTTTAGCACTGGCTGCGTGGGGGATGCTCCTCCAAACATCCCCTCCTCCCCAAATGCATTCCAACTATGGGGTCTGGCCAAGATTCACCCTTTATCAGGCACACAGTCTGTATACTCCTGGCTAAGATACCCACTAGTGCACGTTAATCACCGATATATGTAAATACAGGATTAAGCACTGTCTGTTTAAGGAATTCACAAGGCCAAACACTACTTGTTAAGAGATTTTTCCAATAGCTTTTCCCTCTGAACTGGCGCCACGCAAGACCAAATGTGTTGCCAGTGAAGGGAAAGGGGACAGAGACGAGCAGCAGAGGAAGAGCAGAGCCCGGAGCAGCTCAGGCAGCCAAGTAGCCGCAATTTATACACGGCTGAAACCACCAAAGGCACCACCACAACAATGCCACGCGCAGTGAGAACCTTGTACCTGACATTGCATTGAAACGGATGCCAAAACCGCCTGCAGCGGCTGAGCCGGGAGACACGGGGGGAAGCCACGCTCGAACCAAACAAAACAAAGTCGCTTTATTCAGTTAAATCCTGCACCCGGTGGGGCGACCTGGGCTGGAATCAGCGGGAGAGAGCCCGCCCGGCTCGGGCACTGGGCATGGGGACGGACCCGGGACCGAGAGGGGACAAACCCGGCCCCCAGGGGAAACAGACCCCAGTGGCGCCGCTGCGGTCCCGGCAATGCCCGCACCGACGGGCGCTTTCCCCGTCCCTCCCCAACCAAACCTCGAGCCTCACCGAAGTCCTCCTCAAGCTCCATCGCGGGGCCGGCCGGGGTCCGCTCTGGGGCTGGGTCCGCTCTGGGGCTGAGTCCGCCCCGGGACAAAGTGTGGAGTCGGCTGTGGGGGCCGGGACTGCCTCAAGGCCGGCTGCGGGGGCGGGTGTGGAGCCGGCTGTGGGCCAAGTCCACCTCGGGATTGGTTGTAGGGTCGGCTGCGGATCCGAATCCGACTCGGGGTCGGCTGTGGGGGTGGCTGAGGATCCGAATCTGCTCGGGGTCGGCTGTGGATCCGAATCCGACTGGGGGTCGGTTGTGGATCCGAATCCGCTTCGGGGCTGGTGGTGGGGTTCGGCTGTGGATCCGAGTCTGCCTCGGGGTCGGCTGTGGATCCGAATCCGCCTCGGGGTCGGCTGTGGATCTGAATCCGCCTCGGGGTCGGTTGTGAGTTCGCCTGTGGGTCCGAGTCCGCCTCGGGGTCGGTTGTGGGGTCGCCTGTGGGGCCGGGCCGCTCTCGCACTTCCCGCCCAGTCGCGGTTGCCGGGGCAACGCCTCGTGCGCGGTGCCATCGAGGGCGGCCGGGCCTGGAGGCGCCGCTGGGCCCCGAGCCCGGGCCGCGACCCTGGAACTTCGGAGATACCCCTTGAATACCTTTTAATTACATCAGCTTGTTGCATATTCATAAATTATGCAGAGTAAGCTTTTCCCTCAAACTAGTTTACATGTTTCAATTATTGTTTAGCTTGGCTGCTCCTTGTATTCACCTTTTCAGATCATGTGTATTTTTGGGTGCTGTTTTTAGTCCTTTTTTATCATCACCTCCAGTTTCTGGGGCTTGGTCCACTCTGTCCTCAGACAGTAAGTGCTGATGTTGGCAGATCTGTACACGTGTCCTCATCCTGTGTTCATTGAGTGTTACCCCATCCAATTTTAACACAAGCCCGCTGATATCAGCTGTTTCACTACTATGTCTAAGCTTCATTAACAACAAAAATAAAACTTATATCTTTATGACAAAGTTACTTTAACACCATACATATAAAATCCATTTTAATATTTGCAAAAAGCCAATATTATAATATGTATCTATAGCACAGAGTTGTCTGGTGGCAACAACACAGAGGGGAGAAGAGAGGATTAAAGGGAGGACAAAAAGTCACACATCAAATGCACAGTAGCTGGCACAGTCCTGTGCTTTGACTTTAGCGTGGGAAGAACACTGATAATGTTGCCCACAAAAATTGCATTGATTACCTGGTGCATTATTCCAAGCCAATAATTACACACTCGAGGGAAATATCAATCATTTATGGGTGCTCAGTGGACATCCACAATGCCAAATATTAAAACTTTTTACTGCTTGTACATTTTAGCAAACAAAGGAGAGCGGTCGTTCATTGGCTACGTGTAACACAGCTCTTTTATTAATTAGTATTCTATCTTCTGTTGGCTAATGCATCTCTCATTTCTCATGCTATTTAGTCCATATGCTCAGTACTTTTCTTCTGGGTCAGTGGTCTGTGTGTTGGTGGCTGTGATCTGCCCCTGCTGGAATTATCTTTTACCCACTTGGAGCTGATTATAACACAATTGCTGAGTTGGCTTTGTTAGTTTCTTCCTTATCTTGGGAGTTCTGCCCAATGTCCTTAAAGGCTATAAATTCTACATTCCTGGTGTCCTGTACAGTGTTTTGCCCTCCTTCACAAGCTTTGTTAACCTCTCCCTAGCTCTGAGATCAATGAAGCATGTCCAGCCTAAACCTAAACAAGGCAATTCCAGGAGCAAGTTTTCTTTCTAACACTTGGATGTGACTTATACAGTTTGCTGGCTGCTCTCTATTTCACACATTAAATCTCTCTTTTTGTTGATTAGTCTTGATCCTCTTCTGGGCAGGGGAATAAATGAGAGGGAGACATGGACTGCGATGCAAAAGAACTTTAATGAGTCAAAACAGGAAAATTGAGTCAATCCAAGGTGAGGTGCCAATGCAGAGAGCACCAGGGGCAAACAGCACTCTCTTGTGTTTTCCAAGCAGGTGCCCACAAAGGGGTGCAGAGCCAGCAGGTGCTCTCCAGGATGGCTGAGTGGGACTCACAGCCCCGGGGAGCACAAGGGAACAGGGGCACAGGAGGGAAAGGAGAGAGTGGCAGGGAACAGAGGCAGGAATGGGCTGTGCTTGCCAAGAGCCCAGGCTGGCCCTGTCCCTCTGCAAGGGCTGCAGGGCTTGCTCAGCCCCTCAGGAAGCACCAAGGCGATGCTGCGTGCCCAGGGCGGCTCCATCCTGGCACTGCCTGGGTTCCTTCCCCAGCAGCTTCAGCAGGGGAGGCCACAGATGCCACTGCCCAGGCCAGAGAGGCCAAAGCCCCCAGAGCTGATGGGCACTCCCTGAGAGCTGAGGATGCTGCCAACAGCAGCAGAGCTGGAGGATCCCACGGCGGTGTTCTGGGGGAAGGAGCTGAGGATGGGCCCAGGCAGGGTCACCACCACGGGCGAGGGCTGGATGAACACGGTGGAGTCCTGGCACTGCCTGACACAGGGCTCATTGCAGCTGCTGCCCAGCGGGGTGGGCCCACAGGGCTGGCAGGGCTGGCACCGGGGGTAGCAGGACATGGCTTTGAGATGTACCTGTGAGATAAAGAAGGGGAAAGCAGAGCACAAGGACTGGGTGAGGATCAGCCTGGCACCCCAGCATGAAGGACCAAAGGCATGAACTGGAGACAAGCCCAGGGGCTGTATAGGGACCCACAGGCTTCTCCTTTCCTCAGAAAGCACTGCCAAGAGCTACCCAAGGAAGATCCCTGTCTTTTCCATAGCTCTGTAAGCACCTCACACATGCACCAGCCTTTCCCCATATTATCCCTTCTGCCTCTTTCCCTCACCCATGGCAAGAATCCATATAAGACAAAAAAAAGCATGTATAGACTGCGAAATCCCACGTCAGGAGGAGAAGGATGAGAAAAAGCTTCAGACTCACCTTGTTCCCAAGGATATGGAGCTGAAGGAGTGGATGAGAGAGTGAGGAGAAGGTGCTGCTTTTATACTGCTACTGCACTGCCCCAGGCCCAGAGTCACTGCACAAGGACAGTAATTTTCCTACACAGTCATCTCAAAGCAAAACATTCTTCCCAATGGCACAGATTGTGGTTTGGTTTTCATCTTTTTGCCATTTAATTTCCCCATTTCTGACATTCCCACTAAGTCATGGAGGCTTCTACCATGTAGTGGGATGAGAAGTACAAGGATTTCTTGTGCAGGAACAAAATAGTATGGGCAGGAATCAAGGCTCAAGTTGACCCATGTGGAGTTCTGTACTTCCTGACTGCCTGAGGGATGTGTTCACTCTTGGGACAGTGCCTTTTCTACCCCTCTTTTCAAGAGATGCATTGTGTCTGCACCCTTTGCACCCTGAGCTGCAGGACACACAAAGTCCTGCCACACATTGTCAATTCTGCAAACACCCTGAGCTGTGGCAGTGCTGCCAAGCAAGTCAGGCTGAGGGCAAAGGCCTTTCCCTGCCTTTCCAGTGCTTGAAGATGGTTCTCCAGGGTTATGGATGGAGCTACCCTTGCTGGAAGGGAATTCAGCCCTGCCTGGCACAAAGCCTGCAGACATCACGCACTCCTGGTTTGACCTCACACCACAATTAGAGCATGACTCTCCATGGGTCAGGAGAGTCTGTCCCTGGAAATTTGCCTACTGAAGGCATTCCCTTGCCCTCCTGGGACGCTGCCCAGCTGCCTCCATGTCTGCAGGGCAGGGAAGAGCATCCCTCACTGGTGTAGTTTGAAATCTGGTTTTGCATCCAGGGCCTTTCTGAGCACACCTCCACCCTGAGCACTGCATGTTGGACTTTGTAGTGATTTTCTCTATCACCTTTCCAGATATCAAGAAAAGTCTGACTGGCGTGTTCTTCCCTGACTCCTCTTTCATGCCTCTCTTGAAGACAGGACACTCACTGGCTTTCTTCCAACTCTGAGGTGCATTCCATGGTTGCTGTGACTTTCAAAGGGAGTTGAGAAAGGCTTTGTACTGACACCAGTGAACACATAACATCAGTTCACACACACTCATTTCAGACCAGTGTGTTTGAATGTTCCCCCACTGGATTCTATTCTGCTTGGGGAAATCTTTTCTGTTCCAGTTGTTCCAAGCAGTACCGAGAACTTCAGTTCCCAACAGCAGTTCCTGATGGTAAAGACCAAGGACATGAACCTTTGAGGATGTTCACCTTTCCTGTACCCCCTGCCCTCAGGGAAGCTGCCCTGGTGAATCCTGGTGCTACCTGTGTTCAGGGCTCTCTTTACTGATGGCCTGTCTGGAGAAGACATTGCCCCTCCATGTGCTCTCCTGATTCATGTCCAGGTGGGCTTTGGCTTTCCTAAAGCCTGGCAAACATCCCCTCCAGAGCAAAGGGCATCAAGGGGAAGAGAGCTGGAGCATTGGCACAGCCTGGCTGCCTGGACATGCTGCAGCTCATGACCCTTGCAGAGAACAGAGAGAGAGGGAAAAGAGAGAAGCAAGTGAAAAGTCCATAAAAAGCAGATTATTTGGATGCCCTCTGACATGTGCAGTGTGAGACAAGGACTTTTCCTGCAAGGGGTGCTGCAAAGAGCTGCTTTTCATTGCCCTAAACCAACATTCCCAGCCTTCATCCAGCACTTGGGTCATGTGCCCTTGGTAACATGGTTCTGCCTGGGATATCCTTTGTTTCTCATCACAGAACATGAAAGGATCCTGCAATGCAGGGCAGGAATGTTGGAAATGAGGAAATTAAATGGCAGCGTAGATGGAAACAAAATGTGAATCGCTGCCCCTATAAGGGATATTTTCCTTTGAAGATGAGTCTGTTCAAAAATTACCACCCTTGTGCGGTGACTATGGGCCTGGGGCAATGCACGATCTGTATAAAAGGAGGCTCTTCTCCCCATTCTCACATCCACTCCTCTCACCTCCATCTCCTTGGAACAAGGTGAGTTTGAAGCCTATTCTCCATTTTCTCCTTCTTCTCTGGGATTTCTTGCACATACTTGTGACTTTGTCCCATGTGAGCTCTTGCAAATGCTCTTTGCGAGAGGAGGAAAGAAGTGGGAGGTGTGTGACTGCTGGTTCTTGGCAGAAGTATTGCCCCAGTTTTGGGCTGGTTGGGGACATCCCTGGGCTTGAGGGGAAGAGCCCATGTGCCTCCTCAAACAGCCTTCAGCTCTCATTCCCAGCTCTTGCCTTGGCTCCCTCACGGTGAGGTAACAGTTGGACCCTCACCCACTCCTTGTGATTTACTTCTCTCTGCTCTCTCTCAGGTGCACCTGCAGCCCCCAGCCATGTCCTGCTACCCCCGGTGCCAGCCCTGCCAGCCCTGTGGGCCCACCCCGCTGGGCAGCAGCTGCAATGAGCCCTGTGTCAGGCAGTGCCAGGACTCCACCGTGTTCATCCAGCCCTCGCCCGTGGTGGTGACCCTGCCTGGGCCCATCCTCAGCTCCTTCCCCCAGAACACCGCCGTGGGATCCTCCAGCTCTGCTGCTGTTGGCAGCATCCTCAGCTCTCAGGGAGTGCCCATCAGCTCTGGGGGCTTTGGCCTCTCTGGCCTGGGCAGTGGCATCTGTGGCCTCCCCTGCTGAAGCTGCTGGGGAAGGAACCCAGGCAGTGCCAGGATGGAGCCGCCCTGGGCACGCAGCATCGCCTTGGTGCTTCCTGAGGGGCTGAGCAAGCCCTGCAGCCCTTGCAGAGGGACAGGGCCAGCCTGGGCTCTTGGCAAGCACAGCCCATTCCTGCCTCTGTTCCCTGCCACTCTCTCCTTTCCCTCCTGTGCCCCTGTTCCCTTGTGCTCCCCGGGGCTGTGAGTCCCACTCAGTCATCCAGGGGAGCTCCTGCTGGCTCTGCACCCCTTTGTGGGCACCTGCTTGGAAAACACAAGAGAGTGTTGTTTGCCCCTGGTGCTCTCTGCATTGGCACCTCACCTTGGATTGACTCAATTTTCCTGTTTTGACTCATTAAAGTTCTTTTGCATCGCAGTCCATGTCTCCCTCTCATTTATTCCCCTGCAGATCCTCTCCCAACATGCCCAAAACGAGAGGTGTTGCTCAGGGCTGGATGTGGGAAGGGATTGTGGGAGATGGTTGTTCACAGGGTGTTAACACAGGCACAATTTAAATATTCTTAATGATGCAATGGGTAACTCCATTTTCTAATTTTCTCTACTGACATCTAATTGCTGCTTCCAGTAAATTGTACTTATCTAAGCCTGTGATCTTTGCTTTTTGTGCCTACAATTCTCCTCCACAGCCCTCCACAGAAGAAGGGGAAGGGATGAGAGCAGCACATGGTTTTATTTGAAGCATTAAATGGGGAATACCATTGTCAAACCATGACAAATATATTACTGTACTTTCCCAGCCTAATTCAGTAAAAAAGGAGCCCTAACCAGTGGAACAGGCAGCAGCTGCCTCCTCTAGTCAAGGACATCTGGGAATAACAAGCCTTAAAGATGTAATTGTCATGGTTTGGCCCAGGTGAGCAGGAGGGGACATGGGCAAGACCTCCGTGTTATCATTCCAGCTCATGTCCTTTCCATATTTATTCTCTCTTGCTTCCAGGAAGAAGGCTGTTCATCCCAGTGGGAAAAACCCTGGGGGAAGGTGAAACCATCTGAAATTGTTTCACTTTCCTGTAAATAATTTCTTTGCCTCACAGCTTTTAGTATTGCTATTGTAGCTTTCACTGTTTGTTTTTTGTCTCATTGCTGTTTCCAGTAAATTGTTCTTATCTCAATCTTTGATCTTTGACTTTTGTGTTTCCAGCTGGAGGGGAAGGGGAAGCCAGTGTTGGTGTGGATTTTTTATTTTAGCAAGACTACTAAATTGGAGAATACCATCCCTAAACCACAAAAGTAATAAATAAAGATGTGTGGTAGTGGAGCAGATTGCAGTTAGCATCTCTTACTCAGGGACTTCAGCAGAAAAAGAAGTTTTTAAGGATGTAGGGAATCAAGATGTTGATGTGTGCCTATGTATACATTGCTAACCTGGCAGAATATTCAAGGTCCATGTATCCTATAGCTGAATTATGTTCTTTGCAATACTGAAAGTCACAGCTACAGGTCAAAAAGACTCTTGTGAAGAGCCTTCCCCTGAGCATGTGTAGAATTGAGCTGGGGTTGTGTCACTTGTATGGAACTCCTAATAGAGAGCTGTACTTGGAAAGTTTCTAATTCTGAATTTCTGTGTACAAATAATGGCATGACAATTCTGGTGGGTATGCTTGATTTGGGGAGTTCCACCAAGCATCCAGGCTTTTGCAACTCTGACATAAATAATGTTTTTGCTGAGTGTGTGATTATTGAACTGTTGTGGAGTGGGTCACAAATCTGATTTTTTGGGCAACACAACCAAACCCAATCTGTGATTCCATGGGAACACAGGTCTGTGAGAAGGCAGCCCACTGCACTGTGTCCCTCCTTTTGGGAATCCTGTGGTTAGGATGGGACCTCCTGGAGTCTGATGGGAAGCTGGTCCTTTGTCTTGTCAGTAACACATTCATTGCTGAGTACTTGTGTCAAACATTCAGCTTAAAGAGAACAGAGGTGCATGGTTGTCCCTGGACCATGCAGGATAATTTTATTATGTTCTATTCTATTCTATTCTATTCTATTCTATTCTATTCTATTCTATTCTACCAAGAAGAACTTTGAGGTGCCTGTGGGGTGATAGGTCTGCCACGAACCAGAACTGTGCTCTGGCATCCAAACCAGCTTGGGCAGCAGGACAAGGGAGGGGATTCTGCCATGCTCAGGTGAGACCCCAACTGCAGAGCTGCCTCCAACTCAGGGGTCCCAGCACAGGAAGGATGTGAAGCTGTTGGAGTGAGTCCAGAGGAATCTGAGATTATCAGAGGGATGGAGCAGCTCTGCTGTGAGGAAAGGCTGGGAGAATTGGGGCTGCTGGAGAGGAGAAGCTTTGGGGTGATGTATTTGTGGCCTTGCAGTACCTGAAGGGAATATACAGTCAAGATGGAGAGAGATTATTTACAAGAATATGTAGTGACAGGACAAGGGGAATGGCCTCACATTGACAGAAAGTAAATTTAGACTATATATCAAGAAGTAATCCTTTACTACAAGGGTGGGGAGGCCTTGGCGGAGGGTGCCCAGAGAAGCTGGGCTGCCCCTGGATCCCTGGAGGTGTTCAAGGCCAGGCTGAGATGGGGCTTGGAGCACCCTGGGATTGAGGAAGGTGTCCCTGCCCATGACAGGGGATGGAACTGGATGAGCTTAAAGGTCCTTTCCAAGCCAACCCATTCTGGGATTTTGTCATTCTTTTCAGATCCATTGAGACACGGAAACTCAGAACCCAGAGGATCCCTCAGTGTACACTGAGCATTCCCAATGCCAGCCTGTGTTCACAGCCAATGCAAAACCAGCCCAAACAACACCCCCCAGAAACACCCCTGGGGCAACATCTCTGCCTTGGGAGAGTGTCTGCCTTGGGCAAAGGATGACGCAGAGGCACAGGCTGGGATGCAGCAGAATTTAATGACTCAAAATAGGGAAAAGAGGGGGATCCAGAAGGAGACTCCCACGTGGAGCAGCTTCAGCAGGGGAGGCCACAGATGCCACTGCCCAGGCCAGAGAGGCCAAAGCCCCCAGAGCTGATGGGCACTCCCTGAGAGCTGAGGATGCTGCCAACAGCAGCAGAGCTGGAGGATCCCACGGCGGTGTTCTGGGGGAAGGAGCTGAGGATGGGCCCAGGCAGGGTCACCACCACGGGCGAGGGCTGGATGAACACGGTGGAGTCCTGGCACTGCCTGACACAGGGCTCATTGCAGCTGCTGCCCAGCGGGGTGGGCCCACAGGGCTGGCAGGGCTGGCACCGGGGGTAGCAGGACATGGCTGGGGGCTGCAGATGCACCTGGGAGAGAGAGAAGAAAATGTCATGAGGGGTTTTTGAAAAGCATCCATCACCACACCATGCAGCTACACTGTCAAGGCAAGATGGGAACAAGAGCTGGGGGTGTTATACTGATGCCCACAGACTTCTCCTTTCATTTAGCCAAAGAAGTTCCCTGCCAAGAGCAACCAAGCCCAGGGAAACCCCACCTATTCCATCACTCACTTCAGCCTAGTCCCAAACTCTCCCTGTGCTCACTCTCTGTTCCTGTCTCTCTCCCAGAGTAATCAGCCCTATGACCTGGCATAAAACAAAGGGGCAGGTATGTGCAGAAAACAGAAGGAGAGAGAATAGAAGGAGTGAGAGGAGAAAAGTCTTCAAACTCACCTTGTTCTCTATGAGATGGAGAGAAGAGGAGTGGATGAGAGAGTGAGGAGAAGGTGCTGCCTTTATACTGCTCCTGCCCTGCCCTAGGCCCTCAGTCACCGCACAAGGGCAGTAATTTTCTTTCAGACCCACTCCCAAGCAAAATATCCTCCCTGATGCCACAGGTTGTGCTTTTGTTTCCATCAACGCTGCCATTTAATTTCCTCATTTCTGATGTGACCAACAGGCCTCCAAGGATTATTTCAAGCACTGAGATGAAAGACCCAAGGGTTTTCTGGGCAGTGACACATCAGGACGTGCAGAAGATGAGTTGCATGTGCTGGAGGGGTCTGTGCAGACAGTTGACACCTATTTGGGAAATATGTTCTGGTTGTTTTCTACCCTCTTTGCAGGCGGCTGAACATCCCCTCCCACCAAGCCTGTCTTCTCCTCTTGTGGCAGTTTGTTTGGCAAGGTTGTCCCCTCTCATGGCTGCATTGTGGGGTTACCAGTGTGTGCCACCAGCAGTTGTGAGGGAAAATAACTTTGGTCTCCTGAACACCAGGATTCCTTGAGATGTCTCATGGAGTTGTGTCCCTTTTCACTCTCATAGGGGTGTGTGGAAGTTCAGAAAATACCATGTTCTTCCCATTTTCCCCACATCACCATACACTTTGGCCCCATGCTAGCCAAGGATGCTTTTCCAGAACAAGCTAATTGTCCTGAGAGCCCCCGGAGCTGTGGGAGTGATGGTAACAAGTTCATGCTGAGGGCAATTTCTGTTTGAGCTGCCTGGAGCTCTGTACAAGGAGCAGCTCAGTGACTGGAGATGGTTTTGCTGAGGTGTGGATGGAGCTGCCCTTGCTGGAGGGGAATTCAGCACTGTTGGCTCATGGGCTGCACACATCACACCAAAAGGCTGACACACAGCCAACCCAAAATTAAACTGTGACTCCCCACAGGTAGAGAGAGTCTGTCCCTGGAAATTTGCCTACTGAAGGCATTCCCTTGCCCTCCTGGGACGCTGCCCAGCTGCCTCCATGTCTGCAGGGCAGGGAAGCGCAGCCCTGCTTGATGTGGTTTCAGAGCTGGGCCCTTCTGAACTTGTCCCCTCCCTAAGCATCCCCAGGCATGTGGTACCACAGGGTCCTTCCAGCTCTCACTCACTCAGGAGCTGGGTGTGTTTCAGCTTTTCCAGGGGTGCTGATTTGTGCTCCAGGCTGAGGCAGCCTTTGGGTCAGGGGAAAGGAAGCATGAAAAAGCACTAATGGCAGGAGAAGTCATGTCATGTGAAGCCCAGGGATGTGTCCCAAATGGTGGGAAGGTGTTTTCTACAAACCTTTAACTGTGTAAAGCATTCAGGAGAGCCCCACACCACAGCCTGAGGGAAGCCTCAGGCCATGTAGATGAGGCCTGTGCATCCCTTCTACCCTCTGATGGTTTGGGTTGGCTTTTCTCAGGCAATCCTTGACTTGGAGCTCACCCACTGCAACTACAAACAGCATTTCACTGTCCCAAGCCAACATCTGCATGCCCAGGAGTCCTCCTGTACCTCTGCACTCACTGGCATGACTCTTCATGGAGTATCTTCTCATTGTGGCACATGAAAGGATCATGCAAGGCAGAGCAGGAATGTCAGCAATGAGGAAATGAAATGGCAGCGTTGACAGAAACAAAAGCATCACCTGTGGCGTTAGGGAGGATATTTTGCTTTGGTGATGAGTGTGTAGGAAAATTACTGCCCTAGTGCAGTGCCTGTGGGCCTGGGGCAGGGCAGGAGCAGTATAAAAGCAGCACCTTCTCCTCACTTTCACATCCACTCCTGTTGTCTCCATCTCATTGAGAACAAGGTAAGGTTGAAGACTTTTCTCCTCTCACTCTTTCTATTCTCCCTCCTGTTTTCTGGAGGGAGATTTGTTCTATGCCAGGTCATAGGGCTGCTTATGGTGGGAGAGGGACAGCAACAGAAAGTGTGCACAGGAAGAGTTTGGGACTTGGCTGAAGTGGGTGATGGGATAGGTGGGGTTTCCCTGGGCTTGGTTGCTCTTGGCAGGGAACTTCTTTGACTAAATGGAAGAAGAAACCTGTGGGCATCAGTACAACACCCCCAGCTCTTGTTGCCATCTTGCCTTGACAGTGTAGCTGCATGGTGTGGTGATGGATGCTCTTCAAAAACCCCTCATGACTTTTTCTTGCCCTCTCTCCCAGGTGCATCTGCAGCCCCCAGCCATGTCCTGCTACCCCCGGTGCCAGCCCTGCCAGCCCTGTGGGCCCACCCCGCTGGGCAGCAGCTGCAATGAGCCCTGTGTCAGGCAGTGCCAGGACTCCACCGTGTTCATCCAGCCCTCGCCCGTGGTGGTGACCCTGCCTGGGCCCATCCTCAGCTCCTTCCCCCAGAACACCGCCGTGGGATCCTCCAGCTCTGCTGCTGTTGGCAGCATCCTCAGCTCTCAGGGAGTGCCCATCAGCTCTGGGGGCTTTGGCCTCTCTGGCCTGGGCAGTGGCATCTGTGGCCTCCCCTGCTGAAGCTGTTCCACCTGGGAGTCTCCTTCTGGATCCCCCTCTTTTCCCTATTTTGACCCATTAAATTCTGCTGCATCCCAGCCTGTGCCTCTGTGTCATCCTTTGCCCTGCAGACGCTCTCCCAAGGCAGAGATGTTGCCCCAGGGGTGTTTATTGGGGGGTGTTGTTTGGGCTGGTTTTGCATTGGCTGTGAACACAGGCTGGCATTGGGAGTTCTCAGTGTGCACTGAAGGACCCTCTGGGTTCTGAGTTTCCGTGTCTCAATGGATCTGAAAAGAATGATAAAACCCCAGAATAGGTTGGGTTGGAAAGCTCATCCAGTTCCATCCCCTTGTCCTCCCCTGTCAAGCTCATTCAGTTCCATCCCCTTATCCAGTTCCATCCTGTCATGGGCAGGGACAACTTCCTCTATCCCAGGTTACTCCAAGCCCCATCTCAGCCTGGCCTTGAACACCTCCAGGGATCCAGGGGCAGCCCCAGCTTCTCTGGGCACCCTCTGCCAGGGCTTCACCACCCTTTTAATAAAGGATTGCTATTGATACACAGTCTAAATTTACCCTCTGTCAGTGTGAAGCCATTCCCCTTGTCCTGTCACTACATAGTCTTGTAAATAGTCTCTCTCCATCTTGACTGTAGATTCCCTTCAGGTACTGCAAGGCCACAATTACATCCCCCCAAAGCTTTTCCTATCATGCTCAGTGTGCACTGAGTGACCCTCTGAGTTCTGAGTTTCTCTGCCTCTTTGCATCAGAATGGAATTTCTATAACGACTTCAGTGGCTAACTTGTACTTCACACACATTTTCATTGTCTCTCAGTCAGATCAGCACTGCATTGGATGTACCAAGCAGTGGATGTGTTGCTGCAAGGACACAGCTTCAGCTTCCCATGAGGTGCCAGGCAAGCCCTTCCTATCAGTACTCTGCAACTGTACCAGTTACTCAAAGTTCCACTAAAACTCACCCTGAGCACTTCCCATCATGGGACATCCCATTTTCCATTTCCCACCATATCATTAACTTCTTCCTTATGTCCCATCTACATCTACCCTATTTCAGTTTAAAAGTGTTGCTCCTTGTCCAGTCACTCCAGGCCTTGATATAATGTCCCTCTCCAGCTTCCTTATCCATCCCTTTTACATATTGAAATGCTGCATTAAGGTCTCCTCAGAGCCTGTCTGAAAAAATTCAAGTCCCTCAGCCTTTCTCCATGGTAGGGACAATGCATCTGTGTGATCATTTCTGCAGCCCTTGTCTGGAGCTGCTCTAACAGGTCCATGCCTACTTTGAATTGAGGATTCCAGACTGGGTTCAGGGTTCCAGGTGGGATCTAACAAGAGCTGACCTGCTGCCTGTGTTTCTGTTTGTGCAGACTAAGACATGATTGAATTTCTGGATGTCAAGAACACATTGCTGGCTCATGTCCAATTTTTCTACCTCCATGATTTGTGGTTCCTTCTGGTCTAAACTACTTCTCTTCCAGTGCTGGCCTTGGTGAAGTTCCTGAGTTTCACATGGTGCCATTCTCAAATCTGCCAAGATCCCTCTGAATTGAAACACTTTCCTCAAGCCTCATCTTGGTGTCATTCACTTGTTGAGTGTCCACTCAGTCCCACTATCTATGTTATTGATGATCATATTAACAAATATTGGTCCCTGTATTGATCCTTGCTGTACACAACTCATCACTGGTTTCCACTTGGACATTGAGCCCGTGAGTATAAATCCTTGGATGCTCCCAAAATTCTCTTGAAAATCTCTCTAACTTGCAGGTGAGGGAGGAAGCCATGACTCCCCAACTGATCCCCTGACCATCAGATCCAGCTTTGCCCACACCTCCCTCCTGTCCTTGGTGCTCATTCTGCAGAAGGACAAATGACCTTAACTGACCAAAGGGCTTTTCCAGATCATGTAGAATCATGGAATCACTTAAGTATTTATTTAGACAACACCTTTAAGATTAAGAGGTCCAACCATTAACCCAGCTCTTCCAAGCTCAACACTAAACCATGTCCCAAAGTGTCACAACTAAATATCTTTTAAATCCCTCCAAGGATGGTGATTCCACCACAGCACTGGGCACATATAGTATCATGCTTAGCGATAAATCTGTGGACAGTGTTCCCAGTTTGGCCATTCTTCAGATACTTGGCGTTGGTCTGCTGCTGCCACAAGGTTCATTGACTTGGAACCACTTGGTTTTCTCTTTTTTCTCCCATTCCTTCATAGAATGTCGTGATCTTGACACCAGGATGTGTCACTCTCTTGCTATTCCAATTTTCTTCCTTTCCATTGTGTCAGCAGATCATAAGAACCACTCAGTGCTTAGTGCTGCTCATAACACCACACAGACCCACAGGCAGTGCTTGTCCTCTTTGCCCTGCTCCTTCCTTGTCTCTGCCCAGGGCTTCATTCGAAAGTTTTTGAAGAGGTGGTGGCAAGAAAAGACAATGGGAAGGAAGAGAGGCAGCAGGTGTGGGCTGAGTGACCCAAAGGGCTGTCCAGAAGCAGCTGAGGGAGAGCTGGACTGCTGCAGGACACAGAAAGTCAACCTTGGAGTAGACAGGGCCAGTGAAGATGATTGGTTCATTCTACCAGTTCCAAGCATAGCAAGAATGATAAAAAGCAGCAATACCATGATAAAGCAGATTTAACTCTCCCATCTTAAAAAGCATCCAAACAACTTCTCCTAAATTTGTCTCACAGAACCATCCCTGAGCAACACCTCCCTCCCTGGGAATCTGGGGCGACCAAAAACAGGGAAAAGATGACACAGAGGCACTGGCTGGGATGCAACAGAAATTTAATGAGTCAAAAGATGAGAACAAGGTCACTCTGAGTGGAGGCCTCAGTGCAGAGAGCAGCAGGGGCAGCTCAGAATCTCCATCACATGGCTGTGGCAGAGATCCCAGCAGGTTCCACCTGCCTGATCCAGAGAGGAAGCAGGGCCAGCAGGTCAGGATGGCTGAGTGGGACTCACAGCCCCGAGGAGCACAAGAAGTCACTCAGAGTGGTAGACAGAGCACTGATGCTCTATCCCTGGGCTGGTTCCATCCTGGTAGTCCCTGGGTTCCTTCCCCAGGGAAGGAAGCTTCCAGGTTCCAGCAGCTTCAGCAGGGGAGGCTCCTGGTGCCACAGATGCCACTGCCCAGGCCAGAGAGGCCAAAGCCCCCAGAGCTGATGGGCACTCCCTGAGAGCTGAGGATGCTGCCAACAGCAGCAGAGCTGGAGGATCCCACGGCGGTGTTCTGGGGGAAGGAGCTGAGGATGGGCCCAGGCAGGGTCACCACCACGGGCGAGGGCTGGATGAACACGGTGGAGTCCTGGCACTGCCTGACACAGGGCTCATTGCAGCTGCTGCCCAGCGGGGTGGGCCCACAGGGCTGGCAGGGCTGGCACCGGGGGTAGCAGGACATGGCTTGGGGCTGCAGGTGCACCTGGGAGAGAGGGAACAGAGGAGCAGAAGGTGAGGGGAGTTTGAAGAGCAGCCTCTCCACACCAGGAGGGAGATCCTTTCTCTCAGCCCCTATGAGCACCACCAAGAAGGCCAAAGCCAGGGACCACCCTCCCAACCCACAGCTCAGGAGACACCTCAGCCTATATCCAGGATTGCTCCACAACATATCTCCCCTCTCCCACACAACCTCAAGACACAGCAGGGAACAAGGGCAAACATACCTGATAAGAAATCCCAGAGAATTACAAGGTGGAAGAGAAAAGGAAGGAGGAAAAGCACAAGGAGAACCCAAAGGAAGACAAGAAAGGGCTCAACACTCACCTTGTACCCAACAAGATGGAGCTGAAGGAGTGGATGGGAGAGTGAGGAGAAGGTGCTGCTTTTATACTGCTCCTGCACTGCCCCAGGCCCACAGGCACTGCACAGGGGCACTAATTTTCCTACACACTCATCTCCAAAGCACACTATCCTCCCAAATGCCCCAGGCTGTGCTTTGGTTTCTGTCAACGCTGCCATTTCATTTCCCCATTGCTGACATGGCCATTAGGCCACAGAGCATCTTTTGAAGTGTTGAGATGAGAAGCCTGAGGCTTTCCCCAGCACCATCTCATCAGTACAGGCAGAAGATGGGCCCCCATGTGCTCCAGAGGGCTGTGGGCAAATGTGTGGGGTGTTTCTACAAACCCCTGTGAGGAAACATGGTCGTGTCTTCCCACCAAAGCAATGCCCTCATGAGTACCTGAAATCTTCCCTCAGTGTGTTTGTGCTGCCTCCCTCTCCCTCCCTGCTGCCTCCCTGCTCAGGCCTCATTGGGCATTGCCTCTCTAGGCAGGGTTGGTGCATTGCTGGTTTCCAATGGCTTTGCCCAAGGAAATCTTCTCCTTCAGGAAAGACATCTCCTGGTTTATTTGGCAGAGTTGTCTCCTCTCACTGCCATCTCTGGGGGAGCCCAGCCTGTGCTCTCAGCAGGTTTGTGGAAGGAGGTTGTTGCCCACTCTAATCCTGTGATTCCTGAAGTATCCCATTAGGGTTGGGCCTCACTGTCCTCTGTGTCAGAGGGGTCTGATGGCAATTTCCTGTACATTTTCTACCATAATCTGCAGGATACACTAGCACAGGCCACTTTTTCAGTACACATTGTCAATCCTGCAAAAATCCCTGACCTGTGAGGGAGCTGCCAAGCATCCCTTTTCCTTGGGCCAGGATGGAGCTGCCCTTGCTGGAGGGGAACTCAGCCCTGCCTTGGACAGCCCTGCAGACATCACACCCTCCTGCCTTGGCCTTGCACCAAAAGGCTGACACAGCCAACCCACAATTAGAGCATGACTTGTCACTGGTAGGGAGAGTCTCTCCCTGGAAATTTGCCTACTGAAGGCATTCCCTTGCCCTATGGGGCACACCCCAGCTGCCTCCATGTCTGCGGGGCAGGGAAGTGCATCAGTCCTTGGTGTATTTTGAGAGCTGGTTTTGTAGCCAGGGCTTTTCTGAATGCATCCCCTCCCTGAGCATCCCCAGGGATGTGGCACTGCAGGATCCTGCCAGGCCTCAGGGTCCTGCCAGGCCTCAGGATCCTGCCAGGCCTCAATCCTTTGGGTAACTCCACTTCTTTTCCAGGAAGACCATCTTCAAGTACTGGTCTATCCCCACACCCTAGCAGGCAACCCCAAAGGCCATTGCCCTCAGCCTGACCTGCTTGGCAGCACAGGAGTGTTCTCAGCACTGAGTTTTGAAAAATTGGGGAGGATTTTGTGTGCTCCCCAGGTCAGGGTGCAGCCAAAATGCATCATGGGGTGAGGAGAAGGGGAGAGTGATGTTCCAGCAGCCAACATATCTCTAAGATGCTGAGAGCAGAGGAACCTGAGCCCACAGGATTTGTTGGATGATCAAAGGGTTTTTGATAGGACAGTTCTCTCCTTCCACAAGCCTGTGGAGAGCACAGGCCTGGGCTCCCCCAGAGATGGTAGTGAGAGGAGACAAACTCTGTCAAATAAACCAGGAGATGTCTTCCCTGAAGGAGAAGATTTCCTTGGCAAAGCCATTTGAAACCATCAATGCACCAAAGCTCAAAGCTGCCCAGAGAGACAATGCCCAGTGAGCTGTGGCCTGAGCAGGGAGGCAGCAGGGAGGGAGAGGGAGGCAGCACAACCACACTGAGGGAAGTCTTCAGGTACTCATGAGAGGATGGCATTGGTGGGAAGACACGACCATGTTTCCTCACAGGGGTTTGTAAAAACACTCCCCACTTTTTTGCCCACAGCCGCAGCCCTCTGGAGCACATGGGGGCTCATCTTCTGCCTGTACTGACGTGATGGTGCTGGGGAAAGCCTCAGGCTTCTCATCTCAACACTTCAAAAGATGCTCTGTGGCCTAATGGTCATGTCAGCAATGGGGAAATGAAATGGCAGCGTTGACAGAAACCAAAGCACAGCCTGGGGCATTTGGGAGGACAGTGTGCTTTGGAGATGAGTGTGTAGGAAAATTAGTGCCCCTGTGCAGTGCCTGTGGGCCTGGGGTGGTGCAGGAGCAGTATAAAAGCAGCACCTTCTCCTCACTCTCCCATCCACTCCTTCAGCTCCATCTTGTTGGGTACAAGGTGAGTGTTGAGCCCTTTCTTGTCTTCCTTTGGGTTCTCCTTGTGCTCTTTCTCTTTCCCTTTCTCTTCCACCTTGTAATTCTTGGTATTTTTGATCAGATATCTCTGTCCTTGTTCCCTGTTGTGTCTTGAGGCTGCTTACCATGGGAGAGGGCAGATGTGTCGTGGAGAAAGGCTGGATATAGACTGAGGTGTCTCCTGAGCTGTAGGTTGGGAGAGGGGTCATCCCTGGCTTTGGCCTTCTTGGTGGTGCTCATAGGGGCTGAGAGAAAGGATCTCCCTCCTGGTGTGGTGAGGCTGCTCTTCAAACTCCCCTCACGTTCTGCTCCTCTGTTCCCTCTCTCCCAGGTGCACCTGCAGCCCCCAGCCATGTCCTGCTACCCCCGGTGCCAGCCCTGCCAGCCCTGTGGGCCCACCCCGCTGGGCAGCAGCTGCAATGAGCCCTGTGTCAGGCAGTGCCAGGACTCCACCGTGTTCATCCAGCCCTCGCCCGTGGTGGTGACCCTGCCTGGGCCCATCCTCAGCTCCTTCCCCCAGAACACCGCCGTGGGATCCTCCAGCTCTGCTGCTGTTGGCAGCATCCTCAGCTCTCAGGGAGTGCCCATCAGCTCTGGGGGCTTTGGCCTCTCTGGCCTGGGCAGTGGCCTCTGTGGCACCAGGAGCCTCCCCTGCTGAAGCTGCTCCCTGCACTGTGGCCTCCACCTGGATCCCCCTCTTTTCCCTATTTTGAGTCATTAAATTCTGCTGCATCCCAGCCTGTGCCTCTGTGTCATCCTTTGCCCAAGGCAGAGATGTTGCCCCAGGGGTGTTTCTGGGGGGTGTTTTTGAGGCTGGTTTTGGACTGGCTGTCAGCACAGGCTGGCACTGGGAGTGCTCAGTGTGCACTGAGGGACCCTCTGGGTTCTGATTTTCTCTGCCTCTTTGGATGAAAATAGAATTTCCCACCATTTTCCTCCACTTTGTTTGCACTTCTTTTCCTTTCTCAGCTCATCACTGTGATACAAGTACTCAGCAGTGAATTTGTTACTGTCCAGACAGAGGTACTGGATTCCCATGAGACTCCAGCAGATCCCTTGGATCTGAAAGGTTTCTCAAAGGGAGGAACAGAGGGCATTTGGCTGCCTTCTCACAGACTCCTGTTATCATGGGAGCACAGAATGGATCTGGGTGGAAGAGATCATTGTGATTTAAATAGTCCAACTCTTTTGCCATGACACAAGCATCCTTCACTGCATCACATAAGGTTGGAGCAAACCTGTCCTTGAACCCTTCCCAAGTTGGGACACCCCATCATTCTTTAGGCAACATTTCCCAGTCTCTTATCCCAGTCATCACAGTAAAATTTTTCCTCATGTCTCTTCTGTATTTATCCTATTTCAGTTTCAAACTCTTCTCTTTGTCCAATTATTGCATGTTTTGAGAAAATATCTCTCTCCAACTTCTTCATTCATCCCCTTTACATATCAAAAGGTGTCCCCAGAGCCTGCTCTTCTCCTGCTTGAAAAAATCAAATCCCTCAGCCTTTCTCCATGGTAGGGACAATGCATCCATGTGATCATTTCTGCAGCCCTTGTCTGGAGCTGCTCTAACAGATCCATGTCTACTTTGGATTAAGGACTCCTAACTGGATTCAGGGTTCCAGGTTGGGTTTAAGAAGAGCAGATAAAGTGGAGAATCTCCTCCTTTACCTGCTGGCCATGTTTCTGTTTGTGCAGCCCTGAACCTGATGGAATTTCTGAGCTGCAAACACACATTGCTGACTCATGTCCACTTTTCAATCTCCAGTGTCCCCATGTCCTTTATTAAAGGTCTGCTCTCAGTCCTTTCTTCTCCCAGACTTCCAGAATGCAACTTTCCTGGGAGAGTTTCTGGGGACAGGAAGGCAGGGAGGGGCATCAGGTGTGGGCTGAGGGTCTCCAAGGGCTGTGCAGGAGCAGCTGAGGGAGGGGAATGGCTGAACTGCTGCAGGACGCAGGTGGGCATGGTGACACACATCCCCAGAGAGTCCAGATTTGAAGCTGTTGCTGTTGAGACGGTCACCCAGAAGAACACCATCCACTTCAGAAGGCTTCTCACTGTTTATTTTAACAGCTTCCTGTCTTTTATACCTTCTCACAAAGTTTATACCCATTCATTGGCTACAATAAATCAGTATAATGTTCATTGGTGCAGGGAGATCTCCACCACTGTTTTCTGCCAATATCCAACTCAAGGCCCCCCTGTTTATCCTTTCTTCTCCTTGGTTTCCATATCAACAACCTTGGTAGGACTCCTTTCAGGGGCAGAGGTGACTCTTAGCAGCTTCTCTTCTTCAGCTAGTTCTTTCTGGCTAACAGACCAGCTGTCAGCCCCTTCCACATGATGGTGGCTTTGTAGCAGCCAACCCTGTCCCATGGTTCAGTGTGGAAGATCAGACAGCTACAGAAGCAGAGCTGGGCAGTGCCACCAACCTTTTGGCCCTGGTAGAATGAAAACTGAGGGGGAGATAAACTCAAGGCAAGAACAGAAGTGAAGACATCATGTCTGGTCACTCTGACCCCCTGATGCTGACCACTCTGATGAGGGAAGATTAACAAGGACTTTGCTGGTAAAAGAGGTAACAAGGACATTACTAGTGTGAGAATGATAATCAAGAAGATTTTGTTTTTAAAGGGACTAGGACAAAGCGGTCTGAGAGGAAGATTTTGTACGAATGTAGTGGCCTATAAATATTTGTGTAATAAACTGGCTTTCCTCTGCTGGCATCAGTTCATGTCTGTGAATCCCCACACTCCAGTCTCTGAAAAGGATGAGGTGCTTTTGTGGTAACACCATCAAAACAGGTGGAGCTGCCAGGAGTGTTCCTGGACACCAAGGAGTGTCATCAACATCCTGGGCTATCAGAGCACAACTGTGAACAGGATATTAATGGGAGCAAAGATCCCACTCTGCTCAGCACTCCCCAGATGGCATCAAGCATGCTGTGCTGCCTACTGGACTGTAACTCAAAAACATCTCCAGCAAGGGAAGTGAAATACATGAAGATTGACCAGAGTGGTGAGTAAGCTGGAACATTTACTTGTGGATGAGAAGCTGAGGGCACAAGCTTGCTGACAACATGAGAAAACTTGAAAGATTTGCTGGGAGAACTAAAAGTATTTTTGGAGTATTGGTGGTCATTGAACTGTGTGGGGCAATTCCTGCACATAGAGAGATGCAGAGTAATTTAAAAAGGTGACACTAAATATGAGTAAACAATGCTGTGTTAACATAATGAATGTGATGTTGACAACCATGACAACACCTCTTCCAACAACACCCTCCCAGAACCACACAGCAACAGCTCTCTCACTGGATATGTTGGGTGAGAAGGTGCAGGGGAAAGGATGACACAGAGGCACAGACTGGGATGCAGCAGAGCTTTAATGAGTCAAAAGGTGAGAAAGAAGTCACTCTGAGTGGTAGAGAGAGCAATGATGCTCTATCCCTGGGCTTGGACCATCCTAGGAGTCCCTGGGTTCCTTCCCAGGGAAGGAAGCTTCCAGGTTCCAGCAGCTTCAGCAGGGGAGGCCACAGATGCCACTGCCCAGGCCAGAGAGGCCAAAGCCCCCAGAGCTGATGGGCACTCCCTGAGAGCTGAGGATGCTGCCAACAGCAGCAGAGCTGGAGGATCCCACGGCGGTGTTCTGGGGGAAGGAGCTGAGGATGGGCCCAGGCAGGGTCACCACCACGGGCGAGGGCTGGATGAACACGGTGGAGTCCTGGCACTGCCTGACACAGGGCTCATTGCAGCTGCTGCCCAGCGGGGTGGGCCCACAGGGCTGGCAGGGCTGGCACCGGGGGTAGCAGGACATGGCTGGGGGCTGCAGGTGCACCTGTGAAAGAGAGAAGAGAGAAGCAGACTCAGGGCTGAGTGAGGGGACACTGTTCATCCATCATCTGGAGAAAAGCCAGAAGCGCAAAATTGCACAATGATGTTTAGAGACACCCACCAGCCTCAATTCCTACTCAGCCATAAGGAATCCCCCTAAGAGCGACCAAGCCTGGGCCCTTCCACAGCTCAGGATACATCTAAGTCAAAACCCAGCCTCTCTATATGCCCAAGTTCTGCCCCTTCCCTCTCCCATAACAAGCTGCTCTCCACAACCCACATGGAACCACAGGGGCGGATAGGCTCCGAAAACTCAAAGGAAGAATAAAAGAAAGGGCTTCAGACTCACCTTGTTCTCAATGAGATGGAGGTGAGAGGAGTGAATGAGAGAGCAAGAAGAAGGTCCCCCTTTTATACAGCTCCTGCACTGCCCCATTCCCCCAGGCACTGCACAAGGACAGTAATTTTCCAACACATTCACCTCCAAAGCAAAATACCCGCCCTAACGCCACACGTTGTGGTTTGGTTTCCATCCAGGCTGCCATTTCACTTCCTCATTTCTGACACACTTGCTCTGTGCTGCAGCTCCTTTCACGTGTGCCAGGCCAGGCTTGAGCACTCCCGGGATCAGAGGTGTCCCTGCAGGCACAGGAGGGGCCCCCAGGCCAGAGAGTCCCTGCAGGCAGGGGATGTTGGCTCAGGGCAGTGCCTTGCCCCTGTTGGCAGCTGCCTCTGCAGGGACAGCCCTGCTGACACATTTCCCTTCACAGAGAAAAGCAAGGCACAATTCTTCCCAAGGGTTTCTGAGATTCACATTCTCTGAACCTCAGAGAAAGGGAAAACACGTTTCTTATCACTTGCTGTGCCTGTGTTTGTGCAAAAGTAGAATGCAATATGGAGATTGTTTACCCACAGTGGTGGTGTTTTGTTTCCTTGGGCTGTCAGGGCCAGGTGTGTGTGTGTGTCAGGACTGTCACTGACAGCCATGAGATTCTGTGCAGTGTGAGCAGAGTGAGTGCTTGGCAGATTCAGTTGAGATGAAATGTATATAGCATAGTATAATAAAGTAATTAATTATTTCTGATATCAATGGAGTCAGAAACATCATTTTCTCTCCCCTTCGTTGGAGTTGCCTTTGATTTACACCAGTCAGGTATCTGGCAGGATGGAGGCACCTGTGACGAGTAAAAGAAGTTAGAAAAGCTGGCAGCAGCTTAGGCATCCTGTGGGCAAGGATTAAGAAAGGTCCAGGAAAAACACAAGAAACCAAGAGGACCTCTGAGCACAGGGGATGTGCTTAAGGGGTACAAAACCAGGCCACATCAAGGAGTGCTGCACTTCCCTGCCCTGCAGACATGGGGGGAGCTGGGATGCATCCCAGAGGGCAAGAGAATGCCTTCAGTAGGCAAATTTCCAGGGAGAGACTCTCCCTACCTGTGGCAAGTCATGCTCTAATTTTGGGTTGGCTGTGTGTCAGCCTTTTGGTGAAAGGCCAAACCAGGAGGGTGTGATGTCTGCAAGGATGAGTCTCCCTCCAGCAAGGGCAGTTCCTACTATGCAAAGAGAAAACATCTCCAACACTGGACTGTAGCCAAGCCCAGAGCTCCCAACAGCCACATTCACACCTTGCCCTCAGCAGGACATTACTGTCTGCCAAAGAAGGTGGAAATCAGTGTTACCATTTTTCCCTGGTCCCATGATCCCTTCCTTCCAGAGACACCTCCAGCACATCTTCTGCCTGTGCTGATGCATCCCTGCATGGGAAATCCTTCAGTCTTTCATCTCAATACTTGAAAGGAATCCTTGGATGCCTAATGATCACGTCAGGAATGAGGCAAACAAATGGCAGTGTTGATGGAAATAAAAGCACAGCCTGTGGTGTTAGGGAAGATATTTTGCTTTGGAGGTGAGTCTGTAGGAAAATTACTACCCTTGTGCAGTCACTGTGGGCCTGGGGCAGTGCAGGGGCAATATAAGAGAGAGCTCATCCTCACTCTCTCATCCACTCCTCTCGCTTCAGTCTGCTTGGACCAAGGTGAGTTGGGTCACTTTTCTCCTCTCCTTCCTCCTCCTCCTCCTGTTTTCCAGTGCATACCTGTCACTTGGTCCTTTGCTGCATCGTGGGGCTGCTCTGTGAGATGTGGAATGTGAGAGAGGGTCGCAGGGAGGGAGGCTGGGGCTTTGCTGAAGTGAGTGATAGTCTGGGCAGGAGCATTCTGAGATTGGTTACTCTTGGCAGGGAACCTGTGGGCTAAACCTTATCACTCTCTACAATTTCCTGAAGGTTACCTGTAGTCAGGTGGGGTTGGGCTCTTTCTCCAGGCAGCACTGACAGAATGAGAGGTCACAGTCTCAAGGTTCATCAAGGGAAATATAGGTTGGATACTAGGAAATAGTTTTTCATGCAAAAGGTGATGAAGTTCTGGAATGGTCTGCCTGAAGAGATGGTGGTCACCATCCCTGGATGTGTTTAACAAAGCCTGGATGTGGCACTGGGTGCCAGGGTTTAGTTGAGGTGTTGAGGCTGGGTAGGATGATCTTGAAGGTCTCTTCCAGCCTTGTGATTCTGTGATTCTGTGAAATGTGAGGAAGAACCTGTGGACATCCCTGCATCTCCAACTTGGATGGAGCCACGGCGTGGTGAGGCTGCCCTTCAAACACCTCTCATGCTCTGCTCCCCTCTTCCCTCTCTCTCAGGTGCACCTGCAGCCCCAAGCCATGTCCTGCTACCCCCGGTGCCAGCCCTGCCAGCCCTGTGGGCCCACCCCGCTGGGCAGCAGCTGCAATGAGCCCTGTGTCAGGCAGTGCCAGGACTCCACCGTGTTCATCCAGCCCTCGCCCGTGGTGGTGACCCTGCCTGGGCCCATCCTCAGCTCCTTCCCCCAGAACACCGCCGTGGGATCCTCCAGCTCTGCTGCTGTTGGCAGCATCCTCAGCTCTCAGGGAGTGCCCATCAGCTCTGGGGGCTTTGGCCTCTCTGGCCTGGGCAGTGGCCTCTGTGGCATCAGGAACCTCCCCTGCTGAAGGTGCTGGTGATGATTCCAGGGTGTGAACCTAAGGACTCAGCAGGATGGTTCTTCACTGGGGGTGGAGCATTGCCTTGTTGCTTCCTGAGGGGCTGAGCAAGCCCAGCAGCCCTTGCAGAAGGACTCTTGGCAAGCACAGCCCATTCCTGCCTCTGTTCCCTGCCACTCTCTCCTTTCCCTCCTGTGTCCCTGTTCCCTTGTGCTCCCTGGGGCTGTGAGTCCCACTCAGCCATCCTGGGGAGCACCTCATGGCTCTGCTCCCTCTCTGGATCAGGCAGGTGGAACCTGCTGGGGCACAGATTCCCTTCTGTCCCTCGTGCTCTCTGCACTGGGACCTCCAGATGGACCAACCTTGTTTCTGTGTTTTGTCTCATTAAATTTCTGTTGCATCCCAGCCCGTGTGTCTGTGTCATTCTTTCCTCTGCAGTTTCTTTTTCAACATGCCCAGGGGAAAATATGTTTTTAAGAGCTGTTTTTGTGAGGGTTTGCTTGGGATGAATATGCAGTGATGGATAATTGTGACGGTGTTCACAGGGATCCGAGGTTGAGGGAAGCGACAAGAATCTGACTCCATGTTTCAGAAGGCTTGATTTATTATTTTATGATATATATTCTATTAAAACTATACTAAAAGAATAGAAGAAAGGATTTAATCAGAAGGCTGGCTAAGAATAGAAAAAAAAAAGAATTAATAACAAAACCTTGTGGCTCGGACAGAGAGTTGGAGCCAGCTGACTGAGATTGGCCATTAATTAGAAACAACCACATGAGACCAATCCCAGATGCACCTGTTGCATTCCACAGCAGCAGATAACCATTGTTTGCATTTTGTTCCTGAGGCCTCTCAGCTTCTCAGGAGGAAAATCCTAAGGAAAGGATTTTTCAGAAAATAGCGTGTCTAGAGATAATAGCATTGTGTAGGTTTTACACAAGATGGAGTTCAATTTCACCAAATTAACCCTTCTATGGATTCTTTGCAGTTGGAGCTAGGATGGTGCTGATAACACAGAAATATTTTGGGTTTTTCTGGGCAGTGCTTGCCTAGCATCAACCCTGTCTCTCCACCCTCCTCTACGAAAAAGCTCATGAAGGTGGATGTGGTCAAGAGCATGGGAGAGGACATAGCCAGGCTGCCTGACCTACGCTGACCAAAGGGATTTTTGATACCATGAGACATCATGGTCAGCAAAAAACGCTGAGAGAAAGGAGGAGGGGGCTGGCAGGGGAGCATTTATTAATAGATTGTTTGTCAAGAAAGAAACTAAGTGTACTTTGGTCCTGCTTCCCAGGAGAGGCTGGGCATTGACAGTTGATGGAAGATGACAATAAAACTATTTTTTTCCTGTGTTTTTGCTTTTCTTCATTAAATTACCTTTATCTCCACACATAGTATATTAATTTTATCTTCTCCCACCATACTCTTTGAGGAGAGGGAGTGATTGAACATTTTGATGGGCACCTGGGGGCTAGGAAAGATGAAACTGTGCAGGGGATGAGCAAATAGACCTCTCCATTCTCATCCATGAGTGATGCCAGGTTGTTTTGTTGTGCGGGCTCACAAAGTCCTTTTTCATCTTAGTGTGAGGCGTTGAAAAATACTCATTAACTCTATTGACTTAATGTTGTGTTTGAGGTATCTGGTGTCAGGGTGGTGCAAGAAGAGAGAATTTTTTGGTGTGGCAACAGTGAAATTTATCCTGAGGTGGCTGGTGACAGCTTTTAACACAACTCTGGATCTTGACCAGCACTATCAGAGGACAGGGGTCCAAATCACTTCTGAGAATGTCACCATGCATCTGAACTGCATTTAAGAACACAGTAGTTGGGGCAGACACCCAAAACCACACCTAAGAACACCAGGAACCAAAACAACACCTATGGTAATTGTCCCAGTAGTGGAAAAAAATCATGGACAAGGAGGTGAATGGGACCATGTCACTGGTGAATTGAGTGAAGAGGAGAAAAGAGGAAAAAATCACAAGTTGCATAAATGCAATCAACCACTACCTTGCACCAGCAGACCAATACCTAGCCAGGCTCTGGAGAACACCTACTTTGGAGAAACTGCCTACAGTTTTTTGCTGAGCATGTTCTATGGCATGGCACAGCCCTTTCATCAATTCAGCTGAACCAGTGGGAGGATTTTCCCACTTGATTTTTCTTCCCTGGTACACTAGCAATCCTTGGACCTCTCACAATTTTATGTTATTCAGAGTATTATTCCATAAACTGTCAGTTTCAGTCCTTCAGTGGTGTTTGCAGTCTCTGGCAGCAGGGAACATACTGGAATTCAGTGGAAAACCCATTTAGGGGCCGAAAAGTGGGAAGATCTGCTGAGGGGTCTCCCTGAGGCTGATGGTGTTTCCCTGACTGCCCTCTGATCCAGCAGGATGGCTCAGTGCAGGGCCCCCTAACTGGACACTGACAGAGTGGCTGTTGGAATTGAGGACATCCCTCTGTCTGTCCTGGATTGCCCAAACCCTGCCAGGGGGCTCAGAGACCTTGGCACAGAGCCCAAGACACCTGTGACTTTGATTATGAAAAAATTACCAACCTTATATGAGGATCTGCAAGCCACAAAAGTCTAAGTAGAATAATAGTTAGTTTGTCACAGGGTGGAAAATAGATTTTTTGAGGTTTTTGGAATGGGGGTTCAGGAGGCAAGATGGAGGAATCTGGGTGTGTCCAGCCTTTCTCCTTCTTCTTCTCGGCCTCCATCTTCTGCTGTTATGCTGGCACTTTTGGATTGGTTTAAAGTAGAAGCTCACTGTCTAACATAGGTAATAGGTATTGGGAAGTTATGGTAAATAATGTACACATAGCTTTTAGTATAAAAAGATAACACCAGTGGGCCTCTGTCTGACCTTCTGAATGGACCTCGGCAGGCCAGAGAAAGTTTTATAGATAAGAAACAATAAACAACCTTGAGAATGAGAACTGAAGAGTTCTGACTCCTTCTTCGACCACCAGGCTGGGAAAAGAGACTTTCTAACACATCTTGGGGTCACTTTGACCAGCAGAAGTCCCAAGAGGTGGCTGACACAATGGTCTCAGTTTTTCTGGGGCACCGACAGACAAATTAAACATTAAGGGTTGAGAAAATCGCCCCTTTTGCCAGGACAGCATCTCTGATGGAACTCTAGCCAATGAACTCTGTTGAATCATTCCATCCAGCCCTAGATAGGTATAGAAGTTTGAAAAACAGAGGATCACCCTCAGAGCTATCCTGTGATAATGGTCCTCGTACAAGCATATCCAATAACCCCCCATGTCATTTTGTGAGGGCGTGATGTGAGGGCATTTTGTGAGGGCAGGGCAAATGATGACAAAAAGGCAATGGCTCAAATGCAATAGAACTTTATTGAGTCAAAAGATGAAAACTACATAAATATGAGTTAAAGGAGCATCAGAGGCAGACAGGAGTCTGCACCAAATAACTGTGGTGGAGATCTCAGAAGATGTCCATCTGCCTGATCCAGAGAGGGAGCAGGGCCAGCAGGTCCTCCCCTGGATGGGTGTGTGGGACTCACAGCCCCAGGGAGCACAAGGGAGCAAGGAGAGGGAGACAAAAGAGGGCAAGAGGGCAGAGGCAGGGATGGGCTGTGCTTGCCAAGAGTCCTTCTGCAAGGGCTGCTGGGCTTGCTCAGCCCTCCAGGAAGCAACAAGTCGATGCTCCATCCCCAGTGAAGAACCATCCTGCTGAGTCCTTAGGTTCACACCCTGGAATCATCACCAGCACCTTTAGCAGGGGAAGCTCCTCCTGCCACAGATGCCACTGCCCAGGCCAGAGAGGCCAAAGCCCCCAGAGCTGATGGGCACTCCCTGAGAGCTGAGGATGCTGCCAACAGCAGCAGAGCTGGAGGATCCCACGGCGGTGTTCTGGGGGAAGGAGCTGAGGATGGGCCCAGGCAGGGTCACCACCACGGGCGAGGGCTGGATGAACACGGTGGAGTCCTGGCACTGCCTGACACAGGGCTCATTGCAGCTGCTGCCCAGCGGGGTGGGCCCACAGGGCTGGCAGGGCTGGCACCGGGTGGAGCAGGACATGGCTTGGGGCTGCAGGTGCACCTGAGAGAGAGAAATGAGAAGCAGAACAGAAACTGTGGATGAAGAGCAGTCTTGCACTCAATTAAGAGTGAGATAAGTCGGAGAAAAAAGAAGTTGGAGAAAAGAGCTGGGAACATTGCAGTGAGATCCACAGGTTTCCCATTCCTTTCAGCCCAAAAGAACCCCCTGGACAGCAACCAAGCCCAAAGAGGTTCCTTCCTCGCCCATTGCCATGAGACACTTTAACAAATTTCAGCCTCTGGTGATGACAGAACTTCCTCCCCTTCCCTCTCCTATTATAGCAGTTCCAAGACCCCACATAGGACCCCACATAGACACTTAACCAAGTTTCTGATGATGACAGAACTTCCTCCCCTTCCCTCTCCCATGACAGCAGTTCCAAGACCTCATGTAGGAGTGGAGCAGGTATGAGCTGAGGTGCATTGGAGGAATAGGAAGAGAAAGAGGAGCAAAAGCTTCAGACTCACCTTGTATTGAAGGAGATGGAGGCGAGAGGAGTGGATGAGAGAGTGAGGAGAAGGAGCTGCTTTTATACTGCTCCTGCACTGCCCCAGGCCCACAGACATTGCATGACAGCAGTAATTTTCCTGCAGACTCACCTCAAAAACAAAATGTTCTACCTGGTGGCGCAGGTTGTATTCTGGTTTCTGTCAACCTGTGCTGCCATTTAATTTCCTCATTTTCCACATTCCTGCTCTGCTTTCATGTGCTGAGATGAGGCACCCAAGGATATCCTTGGTGATGCTGTGTCAGTGAAGGCAGAAGATGTGTTTGAAGTGTGATGGGGTCCCGTGAGCACTGGGGATGTTGGCTTGGAGTGAATTGCAATTTTATACAGCTCCCCTTGTAGCAAGAATTTTCAGCTCTCTTCCTATTATTGAGCTTTTTTCTGGGGAGAATGTTTGCCAGTTTGTCTGAGTATGCAGGACTAGGGACAATCAAAGCCTGGCTGGGTTTGAACCAGAGCAGAATACAGAGAATACAGAATATAGAATACAGCAGAACCAGAGCAGGCAAAATACACAATGGGCACAAGAAATTCTTCCAGGTAGATGAGAAGTCCAAAGGCTGACTGGAGCAGCCTCACTGAGGACACGGGTTACAGGAAAAGTGGAGGTACTCAAGGAATCCTTGGCCTTGGTTTTTATTAGCAGGAATTGCTGTCAAGAGATTGGGCCACTGGGAAAGTCACCAGCAGGAAAGGTTTACCTGCACAAGTCCTACTGGGGGAAGAAAAATCTCCTCCCCACTACAGGCTGGAGATGATTTGCTGCTAAAGAGCTTCACAGCAGAGAGCAGAGGTTCTGGAGGGCACCACGGGACAGCCCAGGGCCCTTGTGGAAATGGCATCTGACAATATCCTGGGCATCATATTTCAGATGATGGAAGGTGATCTCAGAAGTGTGGAGATAGAGGAGACAATGCCGCTCTCAGTCTTCACCTACAAGAACTCCCAGGCTGCTGCATCCCTTAAAAGAGTTCTGAGAAGGTGGGGGAACCTTCTCAGCAGTGAATGGGTGTCAAAAAAAAGACTGTCTGAAAAGAGTCAACCAGTGAAAACTTGCTAATGCATTCTGGATCATGGTTTCTATAAAGTGAATTACTGACTGTCTGGGGAACTGGGCCACAGAGGCCCTCTAGCACTCAAGAAGAACAAACAGCAAGATCTGCACTTGGAAATTAAAAACTTCTTCCAGCAGTATGGGCTGGAGACTGAACTGTGCTACAGTCCTAGAGTTTCAGCTCTCTTTTCTCTTGTGAGGATGCCTTGGGGAGAGGCTTGGAGGGTGCAGTGGATGCACAAACCTCATCCTGCTGGCCAAAGAGACCTTGCTGTGTTGAGGAGCTCTCCTGAATTCTCTGTGGAGGGATAGGAGGGGTTGCAGAAAAAAATCTCCCCACTGGTTGGGACTCATCAATGGTCCCTCATCAATGGTGTATAGGAATGTGTCACCTTGTTGATGGAGTGACAAAACTATCCTTTGTCCCCTTTAAAAGGAAAGAAGCCCAGAAGTTTCTCTCCTCAATTGGGTAAAAAGACATTTTATAGGTCTAGGGGACTTCACCTCAAATTTAAGGATAACCAATTGGACAGGGGCCAAAAAGTCCCACCTGAACAATTCACTAGAAAAAGAAGAGAACAAAGAAATGAATAGCTTTTGTGAGGTGTTTTACCAGCAGCAAGAACCTCTTGCACCTGGATTGGTTTTTCTCTGTAAAGAGCTTTGTTATTTTGCCTTTTATTAAACCTTTTTGTTTCCAACACTGCAGCAGAAGCCATCCTGCTGATTTTATTCTTCCAAAGGTGGCTGAGCTATCCTGGGTGAGTAATAGACCTCCAAGAGCTTCTGAGACCTGGCTTGAGGAGGCAACTATTACTCCTGTGCATTGAGAATTCTCTTGGCATCTGTGCTTCGGCACTCCTTGTTTACCATGCCCAAAAATCTTGCTTGGAGAGCAACCCAGCAACCCTTGGGGAAGCAGGAACTTGTCCAGCTTCCTGGTAAATGAGATCTGTCAGTGACAGCCCTGCAGTGCCACGCACCTCAGAACACTAAAGGAGGGGATGTGCTCAGAAAAGCCCTGGGTACCAAACCTGCTCTCAAACCACATTAAGGACTGATGCACTTCCCTGCCCTGCAGACTTGGAGGCAGCTGGGATGCATCCCAGAGGGCAAGGGAATGCCTTCAGTAGGCAAATTTCCAGGGGGAGACTCTCCCTACCAGTGGCAACTCATGCTCTAATTTTGGGTTGGCTGTGTGTCAGCCTTTTGGTGTGAGGCCAAGGCATGAGAGTGTGATGTCTGCAGACCCATGGCCCTTGCAGGGACACAATTGCCCTCCAGCAAGGGCAGATCCATCCCTAACCCAGGAAAAGTGGTGCAAGAACTGGGCTGTACCCAAGTACACAGCTTCAGGCAGCCACCACAGCCATTGCTGACAGCATGAGCATCTCGCCAACACTCCCATAGCTTCAGGGGCTCACAGGGCAGTCAACATGTTTTGCAAAAGTCTCTCGTGCTGGTCAGGGTTTAAGGCATGCAGCCAAAGCTCATGGCACTGTGAGGAGAATGGGACAAACAAGGTGCTGTGCCAAGCTCCAACACACCCCTCATGTAGTGAGGGGAGACCACACCAGAATTGTGATCATGGTCCTGGGGAAGGATGACATTTTCTTTCTTCATGGTGACTGAAGGCAGTGATTTGAGACGCCCCAGAGGCTGCCATGAGAGGGGATGACTCTTCCAAGTAAATCTGTAAAGGATTGAGGGAGAAGGATAAGTCATGTCATTAGGCAAAGGAGCCTTTGTGCACCTAGGACATACTCCTGCACTGTCAGGGGGAGAGTCAAACCTTTCTGTAATGGGGTTTGAAAAGAACATCACCAGATTTCCCGGTTCCATGTCCTACATCTGCACAGACCCCTCCTGCACCTAGGGGTACATCTTCTGGTGACAGGGGCATGATCCATCTTGGGAAATCATTGTATCTGTCATCCTGGAACTTGAAAGGAGACTACATAGCATAATGGGTGCGTCAGAAACGAGGAAATGCACTGGCAATGGTGATGGAAAACAGAACACAACCTGAGGCATTAGGTGGGATATTTTGCTTTGAAGATGAGTCTGTTGGAAAATTACTATCCTCATGCAGTGACTGTGGGCCTGGGGCAGCACAGGAGCACTATAAAAGGAGTTCCATCTCCTCACTGTCTCATCCACTCCTCTCCTGCACACAGTCTCCTTGGGAACAAGGTAAGTCTGAAGCTCTTTATTCTTCTTTTATTCATTCTCATCATTGTGCTTCCATGGGATTTTTCAGCACAAAGTTGTCTCTTTGTCCTGTACCTGATTCTGGGGTCCTTGCTTTCTATACCATTCCCTTGCTCTCTATGGGACAGGGGAAGATGCAAAAGGGGGGACATGGAGAGAGGTTGGAGCTCAGTTAGGTGTCTCCTGTGGTGTGGGCTAGGAAGGGATCTCCCAGAGCTCAGTTGTGTTTTGCAGGTCTCTTTAGGGCTTTGGAGAACTGTGGAAACCCAGGGCACGAGGAATGTTTTTCTGTCTGCTCTGGCATGTCCTTGTGCCCAGGGAAGCACTGACTTGGACCCTCATTCATGGAGAAAACTAAACTTCAAGATAGACTAGAATCCACAAAAGTGGAAAATAGATTATAGAGAGTACTGTATGTGTATCCCTTTGTGAGAAATTGAGGTTTTGGGATTTTTAGTGTGTTGTGGATGGAAGCAAGATGGAGATCACAGGGTGTCATCCAGGGTTTCTTCTTCATGCTTCTTCTTCCTTCTTCTTTGGTTTGGGTGGCATTTTGTAATTGGGCAGAAAAGTCCACTTTGGAATCAGTTATTGGGTTAAAAGGGAAAATAATCCAGGTGTCTGCCACTCTTGTGCGGGGGTTGGGGCAGGAACAGGCGAGAGGCAGGGTGGTAGAAAAGGCAAAGAAGGTTTTATTCAAAAGAACCGAGTGGTTTTTATAGAGTGGTACAATAGATTCTATTCTATTGGCTAACTAACAGAAACATCTTTCTCACCCACTGTCCTTGAGAGGAACAGAAAAATAAAGTAGAAAAACAGCATCTGCAAATTGTTTATAGTCAACAAGTTATCACATCTTTCCAGCTCCCTAAAATATCTCACAACCCGCTGTGAGAAATGCTTGCCGTTCCTCTCTCTCTGTCCCATGGCATCCACAGATGGCAGTTCTTAATTGGATAGTTTAGTCTTAAAAGACCTTGTAACCAGAGATTGTTGGCCATTTTGTGCCTTCTAATGAAAAGCTGCCCAACTCACAGTAGTGAGAATGTTTTACTAATAAGAAATAATAAATATTTGAGGCCGAACATGAATTACTGCCCCAAGTGCGTTCAGTCCAGAGTCAGAAAAATGGATGACTGGTACCCTCACAGAGAAGGAGAAGCCTGTGGGCCTCCCTATGATCCTTCCAGCACATTGTGTGAGCTGTATTCTCTCCTTTGTGGTGATGTTACAGGCCTGTAATCACTTATGCTTTTCTACTCCCTTCCCTCTCTCCCAGGTGCACCTGCAGCCCCCAGCCATGTCCTGCTACCCCCGGTGCCAGCCCTGCCAGCCCTGTGGGCCCACCCCGCTGGGCAGCAGCTGCAATGAGCCCTGTGTCAGGCAGTGCCAGGACTCCACCGTGTTCATCCAGCCCTCGCCCGTGGTGGTGACCCTGCCTGGGCCCATCCTCAGCTCCTTCCCCCAGAACACCGCCGTGGGATCCTCCAGCTCTGCTGCTGTTGGCAGCATCCTCAGCTCTCAGGGAGTGCCCATCAGCTCTGGGGGCTTTGGCCTCTCTGGCCTGGGCAGTGGCATCTGTGGCAGGAGGAGCTTCCCCTGCTAAAGGTGCTGGTGATGATTCCAGGGTGTGAACCTAAGGACTCAGCAGGATGGTTCTTCACTGGGGATGGAGCATCGCCTTGTTGCTTCCTGGAGGGCTGAGCAAGCCCAGCAGCCCTTGCAGAAGGACTCTTGGCAAGCACAGCCCATTCCTGCCTCTGTCCCCTGCCACTCTCTCCTTTCCCTCCTCCTGTGTCCCTGTTCCCTTGTGCTCCCTGGGGCTGTGAGTCCCACACATCCATCCAGGGGAGGACCTGCTGGCCCTGCTCCCTCTGTAGGGCAGGCAGATGGACATTCTAGGGTTCACAGAACCTTCTAGGGTTCTCAGCCCCAACCATGGGGCACAATCTCTTATCTGTCCTTCGTGCTCACTGCACCATGACCATCGCTCGAAATGACCTAATTTCCCTCTCTTGTCTCATTAAAGTTATGCTGCATTTGAGCCATTGCCTCTGTGTAATTTTTCCTGCAGATGCTCTCCCAAGACAATCAGGGAAAGAGATGTTGCTCAGTCTTTGTTCTGGGAGGTGTTTGGGGATGGCTTTGAAGTGACTGGTAACACAGGCTTGCAGCAAGTTTCCTTAGTCAGACACTGGATTAATTTCTGCTTTCTAAATCTTGCAAAACTTGCAGGATGATGACATTCCAGATGCCAAAGGGATTTTATTGCTAATGGCATCCAGGGCCAGATTTAATCATTGTGGATGGAAAGTTCACTTGGAGCATCGCTCTTTCTCTAGTGCACCAGGATAACTTGGTCCATAACTGCCAATCCTTTCTATGCCATGAAATTTCCATTTCTTTATCACTACACACAAAACACACATGTCAGGATCCCTTTACTTATGATTAAATGCTCCACCTGGAAACAATCCCTCCTTCTTTTGTTGTGGGATAAAAACCTCTGCAAAGACCAAAAAAGTTTTTGTCACTGAATTGTTGGACTTAGTGGAGTCTTCAACAGTTTCTTTCAGCCCTTGGAAGAGTGCAGTGAGACCAGGTCAAGGTAGGCAAGTATAGTCTACAAGGAAGTGTGATCTTGGGAGATGGACAGATGAAATTTCCACCAGAGAATCTTTTCACCCCTTTGTCTATCCTCTGAAGAGTGGCTGCCATCAGAACAAGGTTCATTGACTGAATATGTCTGGCTGTGAAGGTGAAATAGGAACTGCACCTGGACCTCAGCGTTCACAGAATCACCAAATACCCTTGTGGTGTTGTGAGGTCCCCAAGATGACATGAGAGATGAGAATTTGACTCCATGTTTCTCAGAAGGCTGTTTTATTATTTTATGATATGATAATGTTATGTTTTATCATATCATATATCATATAATATCAAATGCTACACTAAAACTATACTAAAGAAAGAGAAAAGATACATCAGAAGGCTAGACAAGAATGAATAATAAAAACCTGTGACTGACTCAGAGAGTCTGACACAGCTGGACTGTGATTGGCCATTAATTAAAAACAAATCACATGTTTGAATAAACAATCTCCAGATCACATTCCAGAGGAGCAAAACATGGAGAAGCTGAGGCTTCTCAACTTCCCAGGAGAAGAAATCCTGGCCAAGGGATTTTTCAGAAAATATCATGGTGCCGTACTCTGAGCTGGAAGGCACTCACAAGAATCACCAAGTCCAAATCCTGGCCCTGCACAGACACCCCAGCCATCCCACCCTGTGCCTGAGAGCATTGTCCAGATGTTCCTTGAGCTCTGGCAGCCTTGGGACTGTGACCATTCCCTGGGGAGCCTGTTCAATATCTGATCACCCTCTAGGGGAAAGACTCTTTTCCTGATATTCAAACTAAATCTGCTGCTGAGAAACAGAAGATCCACACCCACCTTTCTCTCTGGCAACTGGGGAGAGACAAGGACCACACAGAGGCACAGGCTGGGATGCAGCAAAACTTTAATTAAGAAGAAAAGCAGGCCCTCTGAGTGGGCATCATAGTGCAGGGATGTAGGAGATTTGGCCATGAGTCCCTTGGCCATGGTGCAGTCACACCTTGGATGGGGCTTAGCCAGTGATCACAGCCCAGAGGAGGACATGAAAGCAGAGACAAAAAAAGAACAGGAGGGAAACAGGCAAGTTAGACAAAGGCCATGGTTTGAGAGGCCAGGCAGAGCTCTTCCCAAATGCCATGGATGCTCAGTGCCTCTAAATGACCACACTCAGTCCATTTCCATCTTCTGGGTTCCGGGGGTTCCTTCTGTGGAGCAGCTTCAGCAGACCCTGTTCCAGCGGGGCCTGGCGATGCAGGAGAGGTCAAATCCCCTGGAGCTGATGGGCACTCCTTCAGATCTGAGGATGCTGCCAGCAGCAGCAGAGGAGGAGGATCCCACCACAGTGTTCTGAGGGAAGGAGCTGAGGATGGGGCCGGGCAGGGTCACCACCACAGGGGAGGGCTCAATGATGATGGTGGAGCTCTGGCACTGCCTGACACAGGGCTCATTGCAGCTGCTGCCCAGGGGAGTGGGGCCACAGGGCTGGAAACAGGGGTTGCAAGGCTGGAAACAAGGGTTGCAAGGCTGGTAACAGGGGTTGCAAGGCTGGAAACAGGGGTTGCAGGGCCAGTTGCAAGGGGTGCAGGGCTGGTAGCAAGGGGGGCAAGGCTGGCAGCTGGACATGGCTCTGAGTCTCAGTGCACCTGGGAGAGAAGAGAGACAAGATGGGGATGGTTAAGGAGCCACCTCTCTACCCACCACAAGGGAGCCAAGACACAGCCTGGCCTGGGAGATGCAGCCAGTGCAGGGAGGTGTTTTGAAGAGATAACCCAAAACTCCACAACTTTGTGGAAGTTGTAAAGCCGGTATGTTTATTACAGTGGACGCATGTGGAGACTGCTCTCCTTAAAAGACACGTGTACCTCTGGGAACTTCAGGTCCCTTTTTATCCCCCTCTCAAATGCATATGCATACAATTTCACAATAGGTTCGTACATATTCATTTTAACGAATTTCGCATGACATTTGCTGCTAGTTCTTCTTTATCAGAAAGAATTCCTAGGTCAGGTTGACCTGCTCTCACAGCAGTCCCTCTGTCTCTCTTTATCACCCTCTGTCTCCCCTTCCTTATCTCTGTCCTTCACTGAAGCAGTTTCTCTGAGCCTAGGCTTTACAGTCAGGCTACATAGCTATGTTCTCTAACCACAGACTCAAAGATGTACATTCCACCTAAATCAAAATGGATTTCTACTCTGGAGAGTTTCTACTCTGTCTCAGAGGACCACACGAATCATTGCCTGCTCCCCACCACTGAGCAAGGACAGACAGGCCCACAAAAGCACTTTCTTAGTCAAGACAACAAGAGTTCCCCCGGCCCAGACACAGCCCTTCTCCACACCAAACCCTCTCTCCACCTCCCCATACCAAACAAGCAGCCTCAAGCCCAGCATAGGACAGAGCTCCCAACTCACTTGCTTCCAAAGGAGAAGAAGGGCAGTGGAGTGGATGGGAGAGTGAAAAGCTGGGACGCCTTTTATACTGGTCCTGCACTGCCCCAGGTCCAGAGGAAGTCTCTTTGGAAACAATAATTTTCTCAGAAGCTCATTTCAAGTGCAAAATACTCCAATTACTGATATGAGCTGTGTTTAGTTTTCCTGTGTGGCTGCATTTCCACTGCCTTCTTTGGCCACGCACGTTTCTCCCTGAAAGCTCCATTTTAGGGCTGATCATGGAAGCCCATTGACCTGTGGGACAGAAGCTCATTTGTGCCACCAGAAGATGAGTCTGGAGTGCCAGAGGCACTGCCTGCAGTCTGGGGACATTGGCTTGGGGCATTCCCACGGGCAGGAAGGGCCCTGAAGCTCCAAGCCCTGGAATGTTTGCTCATATGCTGAAGGGTTACTGAACGTGCTGATGGGCCACATCCCTTCCTCCCACCCTCCAAAATCTCTGGTTGACACTGGCCATTGCCTTTGCTGTCCCAGCTGTCCCCTCCCTAGTTCTTGTGCTTCCACTAAGTGTGAGAAGCAGAAGAGGCCTTGATGTGGTGAAAACATCACTGAAAAAAGAGCCTCCACTTGAGCAGCTGTGGGCTTGTGTAGCAAAGGACACTCAGAGAAACCTCTAGAGAAATCTCTTAGGTGGGCAAGACTGGAGCATCCTGGGAGAGGAAACAATGAGGTTGTTTGTGTTTGTAGGGGGCTTTCAGAGGAAGTCCATGGAGTGGATGAGGCACAACAAGTGCACCAAGGACTTCTGAGGGCAGCATTAAAAGGAAAAGAGATGAGAGCCGCAGTGCTGATGACCAGCCTGCAAAGGCAATGGCCAGTGTGAATCAGAGATTTTGGAGGGTGGGAGGAAGGGATGTGGCCCATCAGCACGTTCAGTAACCCTTCAGCATATGAGCAAACATTCCAGGGCTTGGAGCTTCAGGGCCCTTCCTGCCCATAGGAATGCCCCAAGCCAATGTCCCCAGACTGCAGGCAGTGCCTCTGGCACTCCAGACTCATCTTCTGGTGGCACAAATGAGCTTCTGTCCCACAGGTCAATGGGCTTCCATGATCAGCTCTAAAATGGAGCCTTCAGGGAGAAATGTGCGTGGCCAAAGAAGGCAATGGAAATGCGGCCATGCAGGAAAAAAAGACACAGCTCATATCAGTAATTGGAGTGTTTTGCACTTGAAATGAGCTTCTGAGAAAATTATTGTTTCCAGAGAGACTTCCTCTGGACCTGGGGCAGTGCAGGACCAGTATAAAAGGCGTCCCAGCTTTTCACTCTCTCATCCACTCCACTGCCCTTCTTCTCCTTTGGAAGCAAGTGAGTTGGGAGCTCTGTCCTACGCTGGGCTTGAGGCTGCCTGTTTGGTATGGGGAGGTGGAGAGAGGGTTTGGTGTGGAGAAGGGCTGTGTCTGGGCTGGGGGAACTCTTGTTGTCTTGACTAAGAAAGTGCTTTTGTGGGCATGTCTGTCCTTGCTCAGTGGTGGGGAGCAGGCAATGAGTCCTGTGGTCCTCCCTGCACAGGCCAGGCTGTGTCTTGGCTCCCTTGTGGTGGGTGGAGAGGTGTCTTCTTAACCATCCCCATCTTGTCTCTTTCTTGTCTCCCAGGTGCACGTGTGACTCAGAGCCATGTCCTGCTACCAGCCCTGCCAGCCCTGTGGCCCCACTCCCCTGGGCAGCAGCTGCAATGAGCCCTGTGTCAGGCAGTGCCAGGACTCCACCATCGTCATTGAACCCTCCCCTGTGGTGGTGACCTTTCCTGGCCCCATCCTGAGCTCCTTCCCTCAGAACACCGTGGTGGGATCCTCCTCCTCTGCTGCTGCTGGCAGCATCCTCAGCTCTGAGGGAGTGCCCATCAATTCTGGGGGCTTTGACATCTCCTGCATCGCCAGGCCCCGCTGCAACAGGGTCTGCTGAAGCTGCTGCCTCACAGAAGAACCCCCAGAACCCAGAAGATGGAAATGGACTGAGTGTGGAGATCCTGACCATTGCTTTCAGAGGCACTGAGCATCCACCTGCACTGGAGGTCGGGTGTCTGGGCTCTCTGAAACCTTGACTGAATTGCCTGTTTCTCCCGCTCTTCTTCCTCTCTTTTTCTTCTCTGTGATCACTGGCTAAGCCACATCCAATGTGTGAACTGCATTGTGAACAAGGGACAGAGCCTCCTCCATCCCTCTGGTGCTCCCTGCACTATGGTGCCCACTCAGAGGGCTTCCTTTCCCTCTTCCAACTCATTAAAGTTTTGCTGCATCCCAGCCTCTGCCTCTGTGTGGTCCTTCTCTCTCCCTACGTTGTCTCCAGCTGCCAGAGAGAAAGGTGTTGCTCTGGGGAGATGTGGCAGGCACAGATGAGAGCCCTGGGTCTCCCTGGAGTGATGGAAGGTTGAGACACTATGGCAGGATATTCTGCCCTGTAATGTGGTCAAGCAACTTGGAGAATGCCTTATTTGCCAGGCTCATCTATCAGTAGTGGATTGAGGGCTCACCAAACCCCAATCAACATCCTTACATTGCTGCAATGACAGACACATGACTGAGAGTCAATCCCTCTGTACTATAGATGTCCAGTCCAATTGGGCAATAGGTTATTCTAACATTTTCCTGCTTGGATATATGTATGAGCTTTCCTGCCTTGGAGTGGAAGTGTCCCTTCAAGACTGCTGCTTTATGTCAAGTAAAAGAGATCTGCCCATGAGCACTGGTATGCTGAGTTGCACTATTATCTATTTCAATAGTTCTTTATTTTTGCTGGCTTTAATGTTATTTCTGTAATATCATTGCTTTGATATAGTACATTATCCTATTCTACACAGTACTAATAGTTTTAGGTTTTACAATGTGTAGTAAATAATTCTGATTAATATATTTTGTCTAATAATTTGTCATAATAATTTATTTTACATATACATAACCATTATATATATATATTTATATACACATGTGCATATATATTATATATATGATATATATATATATATATATATATATACTCGTATATATATATATACACGAGTATATATATGTATCTAAAATTTTCCCTTATTAATCCTGTGGGACAAAGTGACTTAAACCACTCCCAGGCTAGGGCTAAGATTGGATGCAGCCTGACCCAGGCTCCTCTTTGAGGAGAAATTTAGAAAGCCAGGGTGTTCTCTCTGCATCTCACAACTCAGCAGGACTTCTCTAAAAAACTCCATCCGAAGCTCCCTCTCCACCAGTGACAATTTGGTGTAGTTGGCAGGATGGCAAATTTTGAAAACAGACAAAACAGAGTATTTACAGAGGCACAGTATAGTCAAGAAAATGTGGGACATGGTAATAGAAAAGGAAAAACACACTGCCATTTTGGTGAGAGAAGCATGTTGCCAAGCAATGAAATCCAAGGCATTTAGTCTTTGTTTTACTTAACTAAAGCTTTGCAAATTAGAAGTTGAACACCTTGGAGAGAAAGCTGAAAAGGAATTGAATGCTAAAAAGAGATTGGCTGAAAACTTGAAGAACCAGCTGTATGACTTCTTCCAAACAGAAAGAAAATTAAATTTGCAAACTGCCTGTCTCATTGTGGAGCTGGAGAATGAGGAGTTTTCCAGCCTTGCTAATGAAGTAGAGTGGAAGGCAGACTACATTCTATATGATCTCCCCATCCTTTATTCATTGTCAGAAAAGTTTGATGCAGTAAAGCCAAACTCCCCACCACCTCACCCTAAACTCGGCCAATTTGTAAAAACTGAAATAATTTATGAGGTAGAGCCCTCTGTAACAACTAAAAATAAACCTTGCACTGTGATGCAGTTGGATTAAGTGCAAAAACAATGTAGAAAGGATTCCAAAAAATCAAACTAGGCCAGCAGCTCAATCAGAACACACAGTCATGCTCAGCAGTGGGATGGCACACAGGGCTCTTTTAGATGGCCCATTTATGTAGGATGGCAAAAACAATCCTTGTCTTTAGGTCCCACGCACTCTGCAAATAACAGCCCATGAACATTCTGTCGAGCCCAGAGCACAGGATCCATTCACAAAAATGGAAAAGAACAGGGGTTCCATCTCATCTGCTGCAGAATGGAGGTAAGGGGAGTAAAAAATATCCTGGTTTGAAAGATGTCTGCCAAGGAAGGTGGGAACCTCCCTTGGAATGAAAAATGTGAGCCCCTTACCTCTAAATTATTGTAACTTTGAAATTATGGGGCTTTCAGGCAAAGATATGGGAAAAAGAGTAACAGTCCACTGAGTAATGGCTTCATCCTCTGGGGGTAACAGAAGGAAAAGGGCCTGCGGACTCACCTTGCTTTTAAGAAGAAAAATGAGAGTGAAGTGGATGAGACACCAGGGACCTGCATTGGTTTTTATGCTGCCCCAGGCTCAAGAGGGTGCCCAAGCAGACAGAAAAAATTTTGACATGCTCTTCTGAAATGTAAGGCATCCCAGATGATACAGGCTGTGTTCCAAGTTCCTGGTGCCTTTCACTTCCTTGTTTACACTATGATATTTCCCTCCTGGATGTTTGTTTTGAGGTTAAAATGAGATTTCCTAAAATTTATGGGGCAGGAGCATGTAATTGTGGGCAGAACACTCACTCCAATTGCTGGAAGAGCCCTCTACACACCAGGACCAGTGGCCTGGGGCAGTCCTGGGGTGGTGTTTTCAACCACACTGACAAAAGGCCAAGCTCCTCTCAGCCCTGCAATCTTTGTCTGGACACCAAATGGATCCCAAAAGGACACACAATGTCCTTTTCACTCTCTCCATCCCAGCATCTGATTGCAACTGTTTTTTCTCTTCCAGGCAGCTGAACTGCACTGCTGAGCTTCAGTATTTTTCCTTCATTCACCAAACTTGGAAGAGATTCCCCAGGTTGTTTGGCTTCTTCCACTCTTCAGGCCATGACTGGGGATCCTCACCAATCCATCTTTGGGCCATGAGGTGACTTGCTGTGCTCCAGCCCAGCCAGAGTTGTGCCTGTTGAACCCACAGTGGTCACACAAGGACATTTTTGCTTGATGGATGCTCTTAGGTGGATGATAAATTCCTTTGGATGCATGGCATGGATAAATTTGCATGCAATGCTCTGCAGATGAGCTCAAATGAGTTTGCACATTTCTGGCACTCATCACAACAGGATGTGATGGCCATCCCCACAGCCCAGCCCTGCAGGCTGGGCTGCCTCTTGCATTCTCCATGTTAAAAAGCTTCAAAGAGCACTAGGAGAAATGCCAAGAAATCCTGCCCAGCTTGTGCATGGAAGCTCTGAGTGGATCTGCTTCCAGTGCCTGTCCCATGGAGCCAAGAGCTTCAGCTGCACAGAGCAAGAAAGGCAGGGCAGATGGGGACCAGGGCCAACTAGGCCAGATGAGTTTTGACAATAGAAAAAAGGCTTTTGCTCCCCTGTGGACTTCAGCTTCAGAGGAGGTGCTGTCACCTGCAAACTGGTGAGGACAAAAAGACAAAAATTCCCCAAAATTTGGGAATTTGCCAGGGGGACCTGTGCTCAAACAATTTTTCCTCCTTGAAGGAGAAAATATCTGTTGCATCTTCAGGAGACTTCCTCTCTTAGGAATCTTAAGCAGCAGTCTCCTAACCTGACCTGATGTCTCGAGAGGTTTCTTGTTGAGGAAGAAGGCTGCTGAGCTTGCCCTGCCTTTGGAGCAACACCATTTGCTGCTCTTTGATGTGGGCTCCAAGGATAATGTCCAAAAGTGTTTCTGGAGTGACTACAGAGCTCTGGGATGAAGTAAGGGTGTGGGGGCCCAAACTGGAAAAGACTGAGTAGAAAAGAACTCATCCTGTGTGTGAAAACCTGATTGCAGGCTTTGTGTTGCAGGCGGAGATTTGGTTTTGATTGCTAGGGAAATGTCTGTGATGAATGAGGGGTACAGAGCAAGGATGGGAAATATTTGACAAAGTCATGCAAATAATTTTTAAATCTCATAAGAAACCAACAACATCCTTTACCTACCTCTTTATTCATCCACCCCTTGACTGTTATAGGGGTATTGAATCTGTGCTGTTCACTGCAGTCCTGAGGAGATATTATACAGAAATGGATCCCCTTGGCACAGATGGGTCCATCTAGATTTCCCAGAGGAACAGTTTTTGTACAGTAGCATCAGACTCAGAGCTCTTGATGCCTGGGTTGCCTGCAATGGTTTTAAAACCTCTGATCCCCCAAAGGCATCACATGGCCCTGCCCCTAATGAAGTGTGGAATGTTTCTCACCACTCATTAAGAACTGGAAGGCAAATCCTTCCCATGCAGTTAATTAGGGAGCTTTTCTAGTTTTGTTGCCTTGTTTGTTTTTGCTGGCATGGGAGATGGTAAACTGGAGGATTGTAATCAGCTCTCAAGACAGTGGCATTTCTTTCTGTATTCTTTTGTCTGAGCCTTTGTCCTTTGTTTCTGGTAAAATCAAGATATGCTGATGATACAAATTGAGTGAATCAAGGTGCCTGTGTGGGAGATGCAGTATTTATGCAGTATGGTGAGAGCCTGGACATCTAGTGGAATTTTCAGCCACCTTAGACTCCACTTCTCCAGCTTGTATCTCCCCAGTTTGGCTATAAGGATTATTTGAGAGGGCAGAAGGTTTTGGTAATGGAGCCATGTGGAGGGGTTGCCCATGGGGGGTCACACACACAAAGCAAAGTGGAACTGGAGATGGTTTGGTTCTGGCAACTGAGAACAGTGCTTGGGCAGCAAGCCTCATAGGAGCACGTGAAGCCTTGGTTTTGAGACAGAGCAAGGTGAGCCAGTATCCCATCAGATGGAAAAAGCCACTGTCTCTGCCTGGAGATCCAGGCAGGAGGAGCTTGGGAGGAAGGTTTCATGCATCACAGAGACCTGTGAACCTGAGCTGGTATTTGGAGCGAAGCAAAGCTTCAGGAGTTCATCTTCTGCACCCAAGAGAACATGGGAACCCAAGGAATGATATTTGGACCATTGCCTGGAGCTGAAGGCCAAGGATTAACCATAAATTTTGAAGTACAGCTGACAACATTCCTAAACGTTGACATTAGTAGTGAAGCCACAAGTCACTTGGACAGGGAAGATGGACATCTGGAACAAAACATTAGATCCTTTTGGAGGTGTTGGTTTCACGTTGATGAAGACTCCACTGCACAGATTGAGTGTGTTACCAATCCTTCCTTGTGAATCCCCTCAGCCCTGCATGTCTGGGCAGCAGCTGGGCCCTGCTGAGTGCTGAGTGCTGACTGTGTGAGGTTTGGATCTCATCTCCTTGTTCCCCAGAGTGCTGGCCACAGATGCCAGGCCAGGCTATGAAGGAAGGAGAGGAAGAGATGAGTTGTGGCTGTCCCAGGTGTTGTTGTTTCCCATCCCCACTCCTTTGAAACCAAAGTCTCCATGATGGCCTTTGGCTGCCAAGTAGCCAGGGATGTGCTTCATCAGCTCCAAGGGAAAAGGACACAAAATAAAATCCACTGCAGCGAGCACCAAACATTGCGTCCTGCATCTTTTTCCTGAGCAGATTGGAGGAGGTGCCCAGGAACAACAGATGACTCTGAGGCCAAGGCTTGAATGCAAGACAATTTTAATAAGTTTAAAGAAGAAAAGGAGATGGCTCTCAGAGAGCACCAGGAGCAGCCACTAAGATGGAGCTCCCATGTGGTGTTCTTTGCACTGCTCTGCAGAGGAACAAAGGATGGCAGGTCCACACTGGGAGTGTCCCACGCCTTGGGGAGTGAGGGACAGAAAAGGAGAGGAGAGTAGAACAAGGAAGCGATGGTCAGAACATTCCAACTACAATGTCCAGAAGCTTTATCTCTGCCCAGAACAAGGTTCTGAGGTCTTGGACATTCTTGCCGAAGGACGTTGCCAGCAGATTTAGCAGGGACGGCATCTGCTGCCACCATAGCAGTTGGTGATGCAGGAGATGTCAAAGCCCCCAGAGCTGATGGGCACTCCGCCACAGCTGAGGATGTTGCCAACAGCAGCAGAGGTGGAGGATCCCACGGCGGTGTTCTGTGGGGAGGAGCTGAGGATGGGCCCAGGCAGGGTCACCAGCACAGCAGGCGGCTCAATGACAACGTGGGAGCTCTGGCACTGCCTGACACAGCACTCATTGCAGCTGCTGGCCAGCGGGCAGGGACCACAGGGCTGGCAGCAAGGGTCACAGGGCTTGCAGCAGGACATGGCTCAAGGTCACAGGTGCACCTAGGATGGAAGACAGGGAGAGGGACAAAGTGAGGACGCATGAGAAGCAGCACTGCACCCAAACACTCTGGAAGCATGAGAACTCCTGGCCCCCATTGCAGTGCCCAGCTCAAAGCCCATCAGCCACCTGAGCCAAGTCCCAGCCTCTCTCTGTCTGCAGAAGACCTTCTCTCCCCTGCCCTCTCCCAGCACAAGCAGCTCCCAGCCCTGGGCTCTTGTAGCCCCTCTCATCTGAGACCTCCAGCCAGGCAAGAGCTGCTCTTGAAGCAGCAGCAGCAGCAGGAAGAGAAGAGGTTTCCCACTCACCTGATTCCTGAAGAGGAGGAGGTGAGAGAAGTGGATGCAAGAGCAGAGACTTGGGCTGCCTTTTATAGCAGTCCTGCTTTGCCTCAGGCCTAGAGGCTCCTTTGTGGAAGTCATAATTTTCTGAGCAGCTCATGTCAAACATGCACCATCCCAGTTAATGGTAGGGGCTGTGTCCTGGTTTCCTGTGCTGCTGCCTTTTCATTTCCTGGTAATTTCGCTTGCTTTCCTATATGAAAGACTACTTCTGTAAGTGCCGACAGGATAAACCCAAGGATTTCCGGGGCAGAAAGACGTCAGCACAGGCAGAAGTCTCTGATCAGGTGCCAGCAGCATCCTTTGTGGGCAGGTGATATTCTCTTGTGTAATTTCTGAATAGTTTTTTTGTGGCAAAATTGTCAGGAAAGGGGCTTTGGTCTTGTTCTTCTTGGTCGCATGCCCAAGAACTCCAGCGTGAGGGGACACGACAGAGGTTTGGCATGTTGTTTTCTTCTTCCACTCATCTCCTTCTTTCCACCTGCTGTCTGTGTCTCTCCAGGCCAGTCTAGAGGGGATGTGTTGCCCTCTCTCCCTCAGCCTGAGAGGCACATGCACACCCCACTGGAGCTCCACTGCATCTTAGTGGCTGCTCCTGGTTCCTTCTGTGAGCCACCTCCTTTTCTTCTTAGACTCACCAAATTATTTGTGCATCCCTAACTGGGACTCTTTTTCATCATTTGTTTTGTGGCAACACTTCCAGTCTGTTCAGGAAAAGAGATGGAGAAGCTCTAAGTGGGATTCCCTGTAGCAGATTTTACTTTGTGTCTTTTCCCTTGCAACTGATGAAGACATCCCTGGCTACTCTGCAGCCAGTGGCCATCAGGGAGATCCTGGATGCAAAGAGTGGCAGCAGTGAATGCAAGAAACAATCTTCACTTTGGGGATAACAGCCCACAACCTCATCCCTTCCTTTTCCTCCTCTCCATTACCCAGTCCATTGTGGATGCCATGGGACAGAGGGAGAGAAACAGCAAGCGTTTCTCACAGAGGCTTGTGAGAAGTTTTAGGGAGCTGGAAAGATGTGATAACTTGTTGACTATAAACAATTTGCAGATGCTGTTTTTCTACTTTATTTTTCTGTTCCTCTCAAGGACAGTGGGTGAGAAAGATGTTTCTGTTAGTTAGCCAATAGAATAGAATCTATTGTACCACTCTATAAAAACCACGTGGTTCTTTTGAATAAAACCTTCTTTGCCTTTTCTACCATCCTGCCTCTCGCCTGTTCCTGCCCTGACCCCAGCACATGAGTGACAGTCCACGAGCAGCACATGTGGTCAAAGACATGACACCCTTATGACATCTGTATAATCCTTCAGTACTGGCAGGGCCCAGCTGCTGTCCAGACATGCAGGGCTTAAGGTGATCCACAAGCTGGGATCAGTGTCTGCCACAATCAGGCTCTGCAGAGAAAAGCAATGTATAACATTTGTCAATGACCTGCTTCCCTCTGAATTATGTTAACTTTGAAATTAAGGGGGTTTCAGACAAAGATATAGGAAAAGAAATAACAGTATTTTACTAATAAATATATGTATAGCAACTCAAACAAACAAAAACAACAGCACTAAACAGAACCAGACACCCAGGCCCGGCCTCTCTCAGCCGCAGGCACTTTCCCCTTTGGTGCAGTTCCAGGCACAGCCAGCAGGGGCGCTGCTGGCTCCTGGCCGGGCAGGGTGGGTGCGATGATTCCTCCATGCCAACAGGGGTGCTGTGGCGCGAGCTCGGGTCCCTCACATGGTAATGGTGGATGGACTGGATGGCGAAATGGGCTGCAGCAGGAACCTTGGAACGTCGGCTGGAACAGCAGAATGAGCTCACCCAGGGAAGCAAGCAAGAGGCAGCAGAAACTCAGCATCAGCAGCAGCCCAGCTCCCAGACACATCCAGGAGAGGCTTTCCTGGAGGGGGAAAGAGCCCGGGATCCTGGAGGGGGAAAAGGCCCGGGTAAGGGCCTGGGATCAAGTTTTGCCTGAGGCACATGAGCAGATGGTGAAAAGGGTCTCCCTCTAGTGAGATGCAGGTCCCAGTGCAATGGCCACCCCCACAAGCAGAGCTTCAGTCATGGTAGGAGAAGTCAGCAGGAGATGGAGCCTCAGTTCTGGTGAACTCTCCCCACAGCAACCATAGCCTGCTTTCCTCCAAATGCTGAGAGAGCAAAAGAGTTAGGAGCTGCACCCAGCTCCCTTTAAGCCAGTCAAAATCTGGCAATATCTCTGTTCCTCCAAGAGAAACTCCCCAGATAAGAGCTGCATCCTTCCCGTGGCAATTTCTTTTGTCTCTGTTAAGCATCTATTGTTATGGTTTCTTGGCAAGGGAGAAAATTCCATGAGAGATAGAAACAAAAGGAAAAATCCTACATCCCGACATGAGAACAAGGATTGTGTGTCAGAGTGAAGAATGATGAGAAAAGTACATTATGACCTGACCACATATTTGGGATACTCTCAAAAATAAAAGATTAATCAGAAGATCTGGAATCATATCCAAACAAGTCCATGGACATAATTAAAATATGCACATTATTCAAAAAAAGGATGAATGTATATTAATTTTTGGAATACAACCTGGTCTGTTAGTGGGCATGCTTAGAGGAGACATCCCCAGGCATCCAGCTCTCTAATAAAGTAATGTCAGCTTTCTGACACAGGATTGGACTGACCCTAATGGTGCCACTGTGCCTCTCTTATGTGTCTCTGCAGCCTGGCAGTGCCTTGGGACCCTTGAGTTAATGAGGTAATGAAATAAATCGACTCTTTGCATTTCAGCTGTGGTTTGGTGACTTGGATGTATCAATTCAGACACCAACCCACTGCTGGTACCCTTTGGAGCCTCGCTGTTCCTGATGGCCATTGACTGTGCAGTACCCAAGTATGTTTTCCTCAGCTCCAAGATAAAAGGGCACAAAGTAAAATCAACTGCAGGAACTCCCACCCTCTGCTTCTCCACTTTTTGTCCTGAGCAAAGTGGAGGAGTTGCCATGGAAAGAAAGACAACTTGGAGGAAAAGGCTTGGATGCAAAACAGCTTTATTAGGTTGAAAGAAGAAAAGGAGGTGGCTCACAGAGACCACCAGGAGCAGCCACTAAGGAGCAGTTGAGCTTCTGCAGAGCGTGCATCTGCCCAACCTGCAGGGCAACATGTCCCCACTAGACTGGTCTGGGGAGACACAGACAGCAAACAGAGGAGAAAGAAAAGTAGAAGGGAATGATGGCTTGAAGATGTAAATACAATGTCCCAAAGCTCTATCTTCAGCCCAGAACTAGGTTCTGAGGTCTTGGAGGTTTGTGCCCAAGGATCTTGCCAGCAGGTTTAGCAGGGACGGCATCTGCTGCCACCATAGCAGTTGGTGATGCAGGAGATGTCAAAGCCCCCAGAGCTGATGGGCACTCCGCCACAGCTGAGGATGTTGCCAACAGCAGCAGAGGTGGAGGATCCCACGGCGGTGTTCTGTGGGGAGGAGCTGAGGATGGGCCCAGGCAGGGTCACCAGCACAGCAGGCGGCTGGATGACAACGTGGGAGTCCTGGCACTGCCTGACACAGCACTCAGTGCAGCTGCTGCCCAGGGGGCAGGGGCCGCAGGGCTGGCAGCAAGGGTCACAGGGCTTGCAGCAGGACATGGCTCGGGCTCACAGGTGCACCTAGAATAGAAGACAGGGAGAGCGACAAAGTGAGGACAGCAGCACTGCACCCAAACACCCTGGAAGCATGATAACTCCTGGCCCCCAGTGCAGTGCCCAGCTCAAATCCCAGGAGCCACCTCAGCCAAGTTTCAGCCTCTCTCTGTCTGCACAAGACCTTCTCTCCCCTGCCCTCTCCCAGCACAAGCAGCTCCCAGCCCTGGGCTCTTGTAGCCCCTCTCAGCTGAGACCTCAAGCCAGGCAAGAGCTGCTCGTGAAGCAGCAACAGGAGGAGGAGGAGAAGTGGCTTTGCACTCACCTGATTCCTGAAGAGGAGGAGGAGGTGAGAGAAGTGGATGAGAGAGCAGAGACTTGGGCTGCCTTTTATAGCAGTCCTGCCCTGCCTCAGGCCCACAGGCTCCTTTGTGGAAGTCATAATTTTCTGACCAGCTCATGTCAAATATGCACCATCCCATCTAATGGTGGCGGATGTGTCCTGGTTTCCTATAATGCCTCATTTTAATTTCCTGGCACATGCCACGTGCTTTCCTATATGAATTCTTCTGTAAGTGCTGAGATGAGAGGCCCAAAAATTTCTGGGATCATAAAAACAGGCAGAGTGCCCAAGTGCTGGGCTGTTGGCATCCCATGCAGGCACGTGTAATGAAAAGCTGTGTAATTTCTATGGGTTTGTTCATACAAAAATATGGCAAAGCCATAGTGGCAAAGTAGAGTTCTTCTGTATTGGCATCCATACCTACCTTGAAGGACTGCAGCCTGTAGGAAGAGCTCATCCTGGAACAGAGAAAAATGTGAGGAGGCAGAAAAGAACAGTTGTGCTCTGACCAAAACTATTCCGTTCCACAGCCCACAGTGCCGTGGAGGGCTGGAGGAAACAAAAGATTCATTAATGAAGGATGGAAGTTGAATCTTTAAGAAAGTGGTGTGGATGAACTGAATAATGGAATCAAAGAACCACAGAATGTTAAGGCCGAGAAGGGACCTTAAAGATCATCGTCCAAACCCCCCCTGCCATGGTCAAGGACACTGTGAACTTAATTCAAGGGCTGTTTTGGGGGAGAAGGGATTGCACTTTTTTCTTTTCTTCTGTTTCTCAATATCCTGTTTTATTTTTTCATAGTCAGTGTCTTAAACAAATGTTCCCCAACGCAACTCTATTTTTCCCTTTTCCCAATCATCTATCCCTCACTGACCGTCTCTTCCGGCCAGTCCACTCTGTGTTTCCCAGACAGGCTTTTCAGAAGTCTCCACTGTCTTTGTGATCCCAGATTTCTGAGGTTTGAGCACTAAAGGGTGTTCTCTATGAGCTCCACGCTTCAGGAGAGGTGGGAGAGAGGGATAGACGCAAAGTAGAATTCCCCTGTGTTGGCATCCAGGCAGGAGGACATTGCACACTTTGGTGCAAGGCGGAGCTCTGCAGGAAGGGGCCTCAGTTCTCCCCTGGCATCCTAATTTTCCCATGCAGCCAGAGATGGGAAAAAGATCCTCTTGCTGTGAGGAGCTGGGATTATTTCCTCAGAGAAGAGGAAATGGTGGAGGAAAGAGTTTCTGCTATGGAACTGTCCCAGGATGGGATTGCAATTGCAGTGAGAGAGCAAGGGTTGTTCTGACTGGTGCTCTCTTTCGAGGACCATTGCAGGAACTGGTGGTGGCTCGTCCATGCCACCTTGCCAGCCCATGTGAATAACCTTTCCTGTCTCAGAGGTGCTCTGTGTGATAAGAGTTGGGAATGTGCTGCCTGCAAGATGCCTCAGCCCTGGTTCTTTTCTATTTCCTTCATGTTTAAGTATCACAGCAAGATAGAAAATGAGGGGTTGCAGTCAGAACACAAGTTATTTTTTGCCAAAGATTGACTTCAACAGAACTGATCATGAAAAAGCAGCAGGATTTTGGCAGTTAGCCTAAAAAAAGTCACACTTTCCTACTCTTCCATGCACAGTTGCTAGACATGCAATTTTGGGGGGGGGGGTGTGGAGGTCCTGGTCCTTAAGCATGAAAGGAGTTTGACTCAAAGATGTTTGAATTCCCCAGTACCACACAAGAGAGTCTGTCCTACATCTCACAGCAGAGCACAACCCAGGTCCCAGTCCATTCAGTTCAACACTCATTTGCTGTGAGATGCAACCGCCTCCTCACCAGGGAGATGAGCTGTACAAGAGCATCCAGCATAGGTCTGGAGAGGAGGAACCTGTGTCCCATCCCAGTCACCAGAAACACTCCACCATAAGAAGATCCATTCACGGACTTCAGTTCAGTGGTCTGCCCGGAACAACTCAAAATTTTGTGCACTCCTATGAGGACAGGAAGAAGTCAGCATCTGGGGTCTCTGCTAACACAACATGTCTCCGCACATGGAAGTCCTTGGGCAAGAAGCACAAAAGTGGTGCCCATTTCCTGGCAATTTTGACACAAACAAACCCACAAGAATGACACAGGTTCACATGAGCTGAATGCATGGAATGCCAGCAGCCCTTGATCTGAGCATTTGGCAGGTGTGGATGTGTTTACCTCCCGGAAATCCTTGGGCTTGTCCTCCCAGCACTTGGAAAAGCCCTCAAGGGGGAAAGAATATGGCATGTGCCAGGAAATGAAAAGGATGCAGTGCAGGAAACCAGGACACAGCCCTACCATTAACTGGGATGGTGCATATTTGACATGACCTGGTCAGAAAATTATGACTTCCACAAAGGAGCCTCTGGGCCTGAGGCAAAGCAGGACTGCTATAAAAGGCAGCCCAAGTCTCTGCTCTCGCATCCACTTCTCTCACCTCCTCCTCTTCAGGAATCAGGTGAGTGGGAAACCTCTTCTCCTTCTTCTGCTGCTTCAAGAGCAGCTCTTGCCTGGCTGGAGGTCTCAGCTGAGATGGGATTGTCATAGTGCAGGACTGGGAGCTGCTTGTGCCAAGACAGGGCAGGAGAGAGAAGGTCTCATGCAGACAGAGAGAGGTTGAGACTTGGCTCAGGTGGCTCCTGGGCTTTGAGCTGGGCACTGCAATGGGGGCCAGGAGTTCTCATGCTTCTAGGCTGTTTGGGTGCAGTGCTGCTTCTCACGTGTCCTCACTTTGTCCCTCTCCCTGTCTTCCATTCTAGGTGCACCTTTCAGCCCGAGCCATGTCCTGCTGCAAGCCCTGTGACCCTTGCTGCCAGCCCTGTGGGCCCTGCCCGCTGGCCAGCAGCTGCAATGAGTGCTGTGTCAGGCAGTGCCAGAGCTCCCACGTTGTCATTGAACCCTCCCCTGTGCTGGTGACCCTGCCCGGGCCCATCCTCAGCTCCTTCCCCCAGAACACCGCCGTGGGATCCTCCACCTCTGCTGCTGTTGGCAACATCCTCAGCTGTGGCGGAGTGCCCATCAGCTCTGGGGGCTTTGACATCTCCTGCATCACCAACTGCTATGGTGGCAGCAGGTGCCGTCCCTGCTAAATCTGCTGGCAACATCCTCGGCACCTCCAAAGACCTCTGAACCTCATTCTGGGCACAGATGGGGCTTTGGGAGATTGTATTTAGCGCTGCAGGCTTTTCTTTCCTTCTTCTACTCTCCCCTCTCTTTTATTCACTGTCTGTGTCTCCCCAGGCCAGACAAGTGTGGACATGTTGCCCTCCCTCCCTCTGCAGGGCAGGCAGGTGCACACCCTGCATGAGCTCCACTGCATCTTAGTGGCTGCTCCTCTTGGCCTCTGTGAGCCACCTCCTTTTCCACTTTACGCTCAATAAAGTTGTTTTGCATCCAAGCCTTGGCCTCCATATCTTCATTTTTTTCTTATGGAAAATATTATAGTCTGCACAGGGTAAACGTGGATGGGGAGCACGTGGGACTCCCTGTAGTGGCTTTTCCTTTCTTCCTTTCCCATTGGACTTGATGAAGAACATCCCTGGCTACTCCACAGCCAATGACAAACACGAAAACATGGCTCCAAAGGGTGGCAGGAATGGGGAAGGGAAACAGCAATGCCTGGGACCAGCCCACAGCCTCATCTCTTCCTTCTCCTCCCCTGCATTACCCAGTCCAGGGCCCATGAGCAGCACATGTGGTCAAAGGCAGATGACACAGGTACCTCATAGAGTCCTTCAGCACCTGGCAGGACCCAGCTGCTGTCCAGACATGTAGGGCTGAGGTGATGCAGAATTTGGGACCAGCATCTGCCAATCAAGTTGAGCACACTTGGGGTGGCACCTTGCCTTCGTTAAGGAGAGGGAAATATCAGGATTCTAAAATTCTCAAGGTTAAAAGGAGTGAAGGAATTGGCTTAGAGACTGGGTTCAGATGTGGTACATTCCTGCCTTTCCAGGAATGTAAGCCTCTGGGGAAAGGGAAGCTGCAGATTGCCTGGGAACACTGATAGCAAACAGCTGAACTTGGCAGGAGTCAGAGCAGGGAGTTGCAGCTTCTGCAGATGAAAGGCTGCATCTACCAAAGGCCAAACCACTGTGCCAGGAAGCTTGCTTTTAATGAAAACCCTTCAAGAGGAGAGACAGTGGGTGGTTTCCCTGTGCGGTGATGCCAGCTAACGCTGGAGTTCCCCGCTACTCCCTGAGGCCATGAGGCCCTGAAATCGAGGCCAAATTTTTAAATGTCTGATAAGAACAGCAGAACAGAACAGCATATTCCTCTTACCAAATTAATGGAACAACGTAGCCTTGGAGAATTAGGTATTTTATAAATAACTGGAGAGTTGTTGGCTTTTGCTGTTACGTATTAGCTTTTGCAGATTATTATTAATCACAACAATTTTGATGTAGAAAAAATTGTTATCACTTTTAACTGGTTTTGGATATAGTAGAATTTGTAAGCTTTTGTGGCCAATGTTCTGGCCATGTGTAATTTATATTATATTAGTGTGATAAATATATTATAGTTTTAGTTTTCACAAAATATTAAAATAGAGACTATGTAATATTAACTCTTGCAGAACGTTTTTATCTTTGTAACTAGCTGACAATAGTGACAAAATTCAGATAAGTTTATGGAAATAGCTAAAACTGTCTGTATGATTAGATAACATAGAAGGAACCATATAGATAACACTAAAAGAAGGGATGCGAAAAAGACTCCTGCCATTGACTGTATGGTGATCAATAATTCTCTGTTTGTTGTTGTGAGGAAATGGCATACACATTGTGAGAAAATGGCATATACATTGTGAGGAAATTACATACATGACTCCCAAAAATCAAATCTACACTATTGCATGACACATCAAGGGTCGAACAAAGCTAAAGAGTTCCCAGAACATGTAAAAGACCTCACAAGAATGTTTGAATATGTATAACCCTCATGAATATGTATGTAACGAATTTAGTGAAAAAGTATATATGAAAATTGTTTTAAGCTAACAATGTGCTTCTGGCAGCTGGCCAGGCACCCCAGTGCTGGATATTGTCCCTTTTATCCCTTAATTTTCAATTAAGGAATGAAAATCTGCAGAGGTGGGAAGACATTCTTTGAACATATAGCAAGAAATGGAGGAGGAAGGAGACAGAGGCTGTGTTTCAGTTCTATGTCAGGTACTTCCCTGCAAGCACCATTCAGTTGTAGATTGGCTTCTTCTGGCAAAGATACCTGGCTACTCTGTGATGCTGAAGGACACATCAAGGGCAGGGCTGACTGAGGGAATCTTCATGTGCCCTCGTGATGAGGTTTACACACATACAAATGCACATACACACACACACAGACTGACTCATGTGCTCATGCGTGGCTGCATGGAGCCAAGAAAAACTCTATATATTCATAAAAGGCCATAAAAATACCATCAACTCAGAACTCTGCTGAAGACATGTAGGGAGGAACTCTGGTGGGAGAGGACTCAGGTATACCGAGGAAAGACCAGGTCACAGACACACTGCTGATGTTCACAGGTGACCAACAGAGACTGCACAGTAAGAGGATGAGGCAAATGAGACCAGCTGAATTTTCCTGTGAGCAATGTTTGTGCATCAATGTGGTCAGTGCAGCAATGACTGACTGTCAGAGTCAGGGAGACAAACAGAGAAGGATGCTGAATGTACCCTCACATGTCAGTCCTGAGCATGCAGGAATGAGAGCAGTGTACATTCCTGACAATTCTAGTACAAAAATCCACACAGAGTTTTTGGCACAGGTTCACATCAACAGATCACATGGAATGCCACCATCTGAACCTTCTTCCTGAGCTGGCATGTCTGTATCCTGGAAATATTTGGGACTCTCATCCCAGCACTTACAAAAGTCTTCAGATAGGAATTCAGATGGAATTAGACAGGAAATAAAAAGGGCAGCAATGCAGGAAATCAGACCACAGCCCCTACCATTAGCTGGGATGGTTCACATTTGACATGAGCTAGTCAGAAAATTATGACTTCCACTAAGGTGCCTCTGGGCCTGAGGCAAAGCAGGACTGCTATAAAAGGCAGCCCAAGTCTCTGTTCTCTCATCCACTTCTCTCACCTCCTCTTCAGGAATCAGGTGAGTGGGAAGCATGTTCTCTACATCTCCTCCTTGAAGATGAGATCTGTCCTGGCTGGAGGTCTCAGCTGAGAGGGGCTCTCATAGCGCAGGGCTGGGAGCTGCTTGTGCTGGGAGAGGGCAGGGGAGAGAAGGTCTTGTGCAGGCAGAGAGAGGCTGGGACTTGGCTCAGGTGGCTTCTGGGCTTTGAGCTGGGCACTGCACTGGGGGCCAGGAGGTGCCTTGGCTGCAGGGTGTTTGGGTGCAGTGCTGCTTCTCATATGTCTTCACTTTGTCCCTCTCCCTGTCTTCCATTCTAGGTGCACCTGTGACCTTGAGCCATGTCCTGCTGCAAGCCCTGTGACCCTTGCTGCCAGCCCTGTGGGCCCTGCCCGCTGGCCAGCAGCTGCACTGAGTGCTGTGTCAGGCAGTGCCAGAGCTCCCACGTTGTTATTCAGCCGCCTGCTGTGCTGGTGACCCTGCCTGGGCCCATCCTCAGCTCCTCCCCACAGAACACCGCCGTGGGATCCTCCACCTCTGCTGCTGTTGGCAGCATCCTGAGCTGTGAGGGAGTGCCCATCAGCTCTGGGAGCTTTGACATCTCCTGCATCACCAACTGCTGTGGTGGCAGCAGATGCTGTCGTCCCTGCTAAAGGTGCTGCTGCCAACGTCCTTGGCCAACAACCTCCAAGGCTTCAGAATATGGCGCTGGAATGAAGACAGAATTTTGGAACTTTGATTTTAGATTTTTTTGCTATTAATTCCATCTTGTCCTCTCTCCTCCCTTCCTTTCCTTTCCCTTCCTTTCACCACTACCCAATGCCAGCCTAGTGGAACTGTCTTCCCCCATCCCTTCCTCTCTCTATCTGCCAGCCAGGCCTCTGCACACCCCCACTGCATATTTGCAGTTGCTCCTGGTGCTGTCCCCTACATACCTGCTTTTCTTCTTTAGTCTCAATAAAGTTTTTTGCATTCAAACCTCGGCCTCTGATTTCTCCTTCATTTTGTGACAACTCTTCCAGACTCCCCAGAAGTACAGTGGAAAAGCAGAGAGTGGGACTCGCTCTTATGGATTTTCCTTGTGCCCTTTCCCATCAAGCTGACAAAGACATCTATGGACAGTGAGGGTGATGAGGCATTGGAACAAGTTGCCTGGAGAATGTGTAGATTTCTCATTCCTGGATTCCTGGAAATGTTCAGGCATGGTTGCTCAGGACTTTGAGCCACTTGGTTTGTTTGCTGTGGATTTGAAAATGAAATTAAATGTTATTTAGGTTCCCTTGAGTTGACAGAATTGTGCAGAATGAACACCCAAAAGCCATGGTGGAAAGGCAAAGAGTAAATTTATTTCCATACCTCACTCCCTGGAGGAGGTTGAAGCAATGCTTGGGCAGAGATGCACAAGTGGGAACATCCCCCCCTGTAGTCTCAGTCCTTCCTGGCAAGGCTCCTCTTTGACCAGCGCTCAAATATGTCTGTGAGAGGGCCTCCATGTCTTTCTAAACATCAGTGTGGTTTCTGCACAGATTCTGCTTCTTCAAACGGAGGATAAAACAGCAGAAGGTATCATTTATGGAGATTTTTTGGACATAGTCGGAGCTGACTGTCAGACATGGTGGGACCTGCTGGAATGTTGTCCCAAAGCCCATTCCTGCAGCCTTTTTCCTCACTGCCAAACTTTGCCACTTCAACACAAGAGTGAAGATCCATTACGGTGTGAAAAACAATTGGATGAATAAAATTTCTAACAGCCACACAGTGGTCCAGGCTTAAGACAGGGATGAATGTAGCTTTCCATAAACTATAGAAAAATTATATGAGTGGTCTTGCAGCAAAGAGGGAATTTTCCTGACCTCCCCCATGGAAGAGAAGCTGTGTTTTTGGCATTTTGGTTCTGAATGACACATTGCTGCTTTGCTGGACATTGTTGCTGGGAACACCATTTTTGGGAGATATGGACATCCTGGTGCTTGAACACTAAAGAGAGTTCACAGCTCTTTGACTGTCCCTGTACCACCCAGAACATCTATGCTACATCTCAGAGCAAGGCAGTATCTGTATCCTGATCCCTTCAATTCCATCCATGCATTTGTTGCAAGGTCTTGGCACCCACTTCACCAGTCTGAGTGGTAGCATTGGCCTGGGCAGGATGAGACTGTGTCTCATCCCAGTGGACAAGTCTAGGGGATAAGGGCTGATGTGTATGTCTCAAACACAGAGGGATGGACACCCCTGGGGCCAGACAAGGCTTGTGGGTGTGTTGGGTCTGGCAGAGATGGAGTTCATGTTCCCCACAGCAGCCCTGGCAGGGCTGTGCTGTGCACTGGGTGTTACAGAGGTGCTGGTAACACTCCAGTCCTTTGGCTTCTGCTGATCACCGCTCACACAGCAACAGCACAGTCTCTCCAACATTCCCTTCCCCATCAGGAGCTGGGAGGTGGCAAGATCATGAGGGGAGTGGACAAAACTCAAACAACTTGACCCAAACTGAGTAAAAAGGATATTCTGTGCCATATGACACGAGCTCAGACACAACAGCTAAGGAAAGGAGTCACAAGGGTGGGCATTTGTAATTTGCAATGTTTACCTTCAAATAACACTACTACATGTGCTCACGCCCTGCTTCCTGGGAAGTGGCCGGATTGAACTTTCTGATTTCAAGTAGAGCATAAGAAGTGGGGTTTTCTTCCAGTTTAATACTGCATGCACAATCTTTTAAGTATGTTTTAGCAAACATTCAAATCTTAATATTCTAGTCGTTTTCCTTCTTATTTTCCCAACCCTGTTCACCTCAGAATGGAGAATCATAGAGTGGCTGCAGGGGACTGGCTGTCCAGCCAAGGTCAACCCAGCACAGATGGTAATAACACCCAAGGATTGTTGGTAAGAACATGTGGTGAGAAAGACCAGCATACAGCTGGAGAAGGGGCCCTAGGGGAGGTAGGGCAGCACTTTTCTGGAAGAAATGTCCTTGCTGTGGTGACAGGAAAGAAACAAAATACAGCACAAGAAAAGGGCAGGAATGAGGCGGAGAAACAGGCATGGATTGTCAACCAATTATGCTGACCTAGGAGGGAGGAATCAAAATGCAACACGTGCCTGCATGGAATGCCATCAGACCATGATCCAAGCATTCTGCCCACTCTGACGTGTTTATAGCCCGGAAATTCTTGTGCCCCTCATCCCAGCCCAAAAGAAGACTTCAGATAGGAACGCACACAGCAGAAGCCAGGAAATGAAAAGGCAGAAATGCAGGAAATCAGGATACAGCCCCTACCATTAACTATGATGGTGCGCATTCGAAATGAGCTGGTCAGAAAATTATGACTTCCACTAAGGTGCCTGTGGGCCTGAGGCAGGGCAGGACTGCTATAAAAGGCAGCCCAAGTCTCTGCTCTCGCATCCACTTCTCACACCTCCTCCTCCTCTTCAGGAATCAGGTGAGTGCAAAGCCTCTTCTCCTCCTTCTGCTGCTTCAAGAGCAGCTCTTGCCTGGCTGGAGGTCTCAGCTGAGAGGGGCTACAAGAGCCCAGGGCTGGGAGCTGCTTGTGCTGGGAGAGGGCAGGGGAGAGAAGGTCTTGTGCAGACAGAGAGAGGCTGGGACTTGGCTCAGGTGGCTCCTGGGCTTTTAGCTGGGCACTGCAGTGTGGGCCAGGAGTTCTCATGCTTCCAGGCTGTTTGGGAGCAGTGCTGTTTCTCAAGAGTCCTCACTTTGTGCTTCTCCCTTCGTTCCATCTTAGGTACACCTGTCAGCCCGAGCCATGTCTTGCTGCAAGCCCTGTGACCCTTGCTGCCAGCCCTGTGGGCCCTGCCCGCTGGCCAGCAGCTGCACTGAGTGCTGTGTCAGGCAGTGCCAGAGCTCCCACGTTGTTATTCAGCCGCCTGCTGTGCTGGTGACCCTGCCTGGGCCCATCCTCAGCTCCTCCCCACAGAACACCGCCGTGGGATCCTCCACCTCTGCTGCTGTTGGCAGCATCCTGAGCTGTGAGGGAGTGCCCATCAGCTCTGGGGGCTTTGACATCTCCTGCATCACCAACTGCTATGGCAACAGCTGTTGTCGTCCCTGCTAAAGCTGATGGTGACATCCTTAAGGAACAACCTCCAAGACCTCAGAACCTGGTGCTGGAATGATGATGGAAGTTTTGGAACGTTAAATCTATGCTGTTAGCTTACTTTTGCCTTCTACGCTTCTCTTCCCTTTCTTTTGCATTCCTTTCCTGTCACCACCATGCAATGTCAGCCTAGTGGGACCTCTTTACTTCTCTTCCTCCCTATCTCTGGAGGCCAGGCAGATGGACACCCCCACTGCACCGTAGTGGCTGCTCCAGATGCCTTCTGTGAGCCTCCTCCTTTTCTTCTTTAGTCTCAATAAAGTTGTTTTGCATCCAAGCCTTGGCCTCTGATTCTCTTTTCATCTGTGGCATGTTCTTCCAGGGAGCTCAGGAGAAAACATAGAGAAGTAGAGGGTGGAACTCCCTACAGTGGATTTGACTTTCTGCCCTTTACGTGGCAGCTGTCAAACACATCCCTGGCTACTCCACTGAAATGACTCTCAGGGTGAAGATGGCAGGGAATGGAAACCAGGGAGGGCTGGGGAAAGCCCACAACCTCTTCTCTTCCAACTGTCCTCACATTTAATGTTCATCCCAGCTTCTGTCCAGACAGGCAGGGCTGAGGGGTTTCATGATTAGCATTCTATCAGCCACACCAAAGAGCTGATTGGGAACTGCTTTTCTCTGGGGTCCTTTGCTGGTTCATCCAGGAACTGCCAATCTTCCTCCAATGTCGCAAAATGCAACCAAGTGGGGATTTTTTTTACCATGCCCCTTTTTGATTGTCTACTACTTATTTCCAAATATGTTGTGGTTTGATACTGCCCAAATGCCAGGCACTGACAAAATTCATTGGCTCATCCTCTTCTGCTATAGTTGGGCAGAGGAGAGGGGAAAATAATTAACAAGGGGCTCATGAGTTACGTGAGGACTGGGAGAAAAATACTCCAAGGGCAAAACAGGTTCAAATTTAAAGGTTTAAAGTAAATTTATTATTAACAGAATCAGAGGAGGATGATGAGAGGTAAGTCTTTAAACCACCTTTTTTTCACTCACAGCCCCTCCCTCTTTCTCACTGACAGTGAAGGGAGGCAGGGCATTCGGGTTTTGCTCAGTTCCTAACTCAAGATATTCTGTTTGCTCAGGGAGAGGAGTCTTTTCTCTGCTATGCTATGGGGTCCCTCCCCTGGGTAAATAGTCTTCCCCAAACTGCTATGGCATGGGACACTCAGCCATGGGGTGCAGTCTCTTTAAGGATAGGCTGCTCTAGTTTGGAAGCAAGGGCTCTCTCCCTCTCTCTCTGGAAGCAGGAGCCCTCTCACTGTATTTGGTCTCTCACTGGATCACAGCTTTCCCCAGCATACACCTGCTCCAGCCTGAGCCCTTTTCCCATGAGCTCCAGTGGATCTTTGCATCCACCATGGACTTCATGGATTACAGGGGGACAGTTTGTTTCACCATCGTCCTCACCACGTCTTGCAGAAGAATCATGGCTCCACCACTTGAAGCACTTCCTCTCCCTCTTTTTTCCACTGACCTTGGTGCCACCATGTTGCTTTCCCTTGCATGTCCTCACTTCCTCCTCTTCTCTGACTAGAAGAACTGCTGCTTCTAGGTACCATTGCCAAAACATTCCACTAGTTCAAAGATTCCTAGAGGAGTGCTGAGAAGCCTATTCATCCACGATTTGCATGGGCAAGTTCCTCACCAGGTTTTTGCCATTGGCCATGTGGCCCCGCCACCACCCTCTGAATAATGCAAAATGCACCAGGCATTCAGTTAATGAGATTTTTTTATCATATGCAGTGATTACATATTCATATTCATTAGCTAGCCCAACACACTTGAGTTATTTTACATAGTTGCCATCCTTGTCAGATGTCCTTCTATACTTCTTGAGGGTCTGTCCGGAAGCCTGATGTCCTTCTTGGGTACCTGATGCTCCACTGCCACATTCGAGTCAGGCCAATATTGTTGTTTAGCAGAACTTCTATTCTGTCAGATTTCAAGGACTGAGCTGCCACCCTACTTGCCATTTGCATGACTTCTGTTTGCCTAAGTTCAATCCTTAATGTACTTCTCCAAGGCTGTGCTGTTATGTGATACTACTCCTATCAGAATGAAATGCTGTTCTTTTCGACTGTCTTTTCCAACCTCCTTACTTCCACCACCCAGACATGGTCAAACTGTTTTTCCCACATGCCTCATTCTCTTTGACAGAAACATTTTCCCATAGCTCCTGGCTAAGGACAAAAGTCAGTGTGGTCTGGAAACACCAAGCAGGGCAGAAGGTCAGACAGCAGTGCTACAGGGCTCTCAAGGATTGTGCAGGATGATGAAGAGAGCAAAGAGGTTTCAGTGAGGGTGCAGGCCACAAAGTCAGAGGAGGCATTGGATGCAGAGACAGAGACTGGAGGGCTGGGGGCAGATGGGACCCATCCAGTCAGCAACGATATCAAAAATCTTGCAGCATTACAAAACTCCAGCAGAATGCCGCAGGCTGCTATCACATGCCTCCTTGGGATCCATTGTGCACATAGTTCATGTCTTCTGTCCTTACTGACACATCCTTGCCCCCAGGACACATGGAATCTCACATGCCATCACTCAGAAGTGTCTGTGAGGGAATGGGAATGATGTAGGCCAGGAAATGCAAAGTCATGGTAAAGGGAAGCAGCGACTCATGCCATAACCTTCTGGGACATGTTTCTGTTCATTGAGATCATGAAAGAAAATTGTCACTTACGCAGCATGGACTGTGGCCCTGAGGCACTGTGGGGCCAGGATAAAAGGCAGCCCAACTGGGGGGTCTCTCAACCACTTCTGTCACCTCCTGCTCCTTGGGAACCAGGTGAGTTGGAAGCCCCTTTCTCCTCCACCCTCTCCAACGCAGCATTGAGTTTTCTGGCCCTTGTTGCTGCTCCTTGTTCTTGTGGGGCTGTTCTGCACTGGTGCTGGTGTGGGCAGAGGGCAGAGCGTGTGTTCTGGCCAGAGGCTGAGGCTGGGCTGAGGGGCTGATTTTGCTGCAGCTTAGGCAGGAGCAGAGCTGGGCCTGGCTGAGCTGGGAAGGAGCGTGCTGGGCTGAGGCAAAGGATGCCCAGGTTGGGGCTGGCCAGGCTGGAGCTGTGCAGGCAGCAGGGGCCTTGTGCTGCTGGTGGTGCCTTGCGGGCTGTGTCTGAGGTGTGCGTGTGCTCTGCTTCCTCCCTGCCCTCTGTGCCAGGTGCAGCGCCAGGCTCCAGACATGTCCTGCTCTGAGAAGTGCCAGCAGTGCCGGCCCTGCGAGCCTTGCTGCCAGTCCTGTGGGCCCTGCCCGCTGGCCAGCAGCTGCACTGAGTGCTGTGTCAGGCAGTGCCAGAGCTCCCACGTTGTCATTCAGCCGCCTGCTGTGCTGGTGACCCTGCCTGGGCCCATCCTCAGCTCCTCCCCACAGAACACCGCCGTGGGATCCTCCACCTCTGCTGCTGTTGGCAGCATCCTGAGCTGTGAGGGAGTGCCCATCAGCTCTGGGAGCTTTGACATCTCCTGCATCACCAACTGCTGTGGTGGCAGCAGATGCTGTCGTCCCTGCTAAAGATGCTGCTGCCGCCAACGTCCTCAGGCAAGACCCTCCAAGACCTCGGAATATGGGGTTGGAATGAAGACAAAAGTTTGGGACATTGGCTTTAGACTTTTTAGCTATTAGTTCCCTCTTCTGCTCTCTCTTCTTTCTTCCCTTCCTTTTATGTTGACACTAGCCAATGTCACCTTAGTGGCCCCTCCCTTCCCCTCCTCTATCTGCTGGCCAGGCCTCTGGACACCCCCACTTCATCTTTGTAGCTGTTCCTGGTGCTTTCTCTGATGTACCCATTTTTCTTCTTTATACTCAATAAAGTTTTTGCATTCAAATCTCGTCCTCTGATTTCTCCTTCATTCTGTGACAACACTTCCAGTCTCCTAAGGAGTACAGTGGAAGAGCAGAGAATAGGACTCACTCCTATGGGTTTTCCTTGTGCCTTTTCCTTTGAAGCTGACAAAGATACCCTGACACTGAGGGTGATCAGGCATTGGAACAAGTTTCCTAGAGAAATTGTAGATTTCTCATTCCTGGAAATGTTCAAGGCAAGGTTGCTCAGGACTTTGAGCCACTTGTTTTGGTGGGGGCCATTCTTGCCCATGCTTTGTGGGCTGGGTGGAGTGTTGCAAACAAAGAAATGTTTAAGTTCCCTTCTATTCCAGGTGTTTCAGTCGACACAGTTGGGCAGATGGAACAGGCACAAACCATGGTGGAAAGGCAAAGAGTAAATGTATTGCCTTACGTCACTCCACAGAGGAGGTACAATCAGCACTCGGTCAGGGATGCACAACTGGGAACATTGTCCTGCTTCAGATCAGTCCCTGCTGGTAGGGCTCCTCTTTACACCAGTGCTATGCTGTATCTGTGCTTTTTGTGATCTCTGAGCTTTGATTTTTCTCTCTCCCAAAACAGGAAGCTCAAGCATGTCCATGAGATGGCCCTCCAAGTCTCTCCAAACACTGGCATTGTCTCCACACAGAGATTCTGCTTCTCCGAACACAGATTAAAACAGCAGAAGGCATCCTTTATGGTTTTTCCCACATTGATATCCTCCATGCTTTGGCATCCTCAGCTGCAAAGTCATTTCAGCAAACCTACATTCATCCTCCTAATTCTTCTGCTTTAAGCCCTTTCCTCCCAAACCCAAACCATTTCTAATGAAATCTGCTTTCACAGAGGCATTATCAGTGTGACAAATGTGCTCAGTGTTGGGCAGTGCTGAGCCCCTTTTGGACACAGCTGGAGCTGACTCAGTCACATGTGGTGGGAGACACTGGACTCTTGTCCCAGAGCCCATTCCTACAGTTTTCTGCCCCAGCTACCAAACCTCACCATTTTTACTTAAGGGAGAGTGTCCTACACAGTGTGAAGCACAATCAGAAGAATAAAAATTTCAACTGCACATTGTTATGCACCCTTTTGCTTTAGCCAACTGCCTCGAGCCTCGAGTTGTTTCCCATCTTATTTTCTCTTCCCTGTCCACCTTGGCCTGGCCGTTGCCTTGACCTTGCCCTTCCCAATTCCTATTCCTATTCCTACTCGTATTTCAATGCCAAGTGTGCAATTTATTAATAAAATGTGAAATCTTCTGTGGAGTCTCTGACTTTGTTTTTCCTCTCAACCACCATCATGTACAAATCCTGGCAGTTCCTTCCCCCTTATGCGTGGGACATGACACCCACTCACCAGCAACCCTCCAGCAGAGGGGAATCCATTTGGGATGAAGGCCTGCTGGCAGGATTTCTGGGCTTTCTCTCTGAACATAAAGCAAGACGTGGAGGGTAGAGGAGGCAGAATTTGCATTTCAGTTCTCCAGACATTTCTCTGTAAGGTCAAAGCAGCACTGTTCAGCTGTACATTGGCTCTCCAGGGCAGCCAGTGCCTCTGTGGGATTAAAAGACACGCCACAGGGAGACAAACAATGAGAACCTTCATGTGCCCTCATATTATATTTCATCCTCCAGCCAGGTCTTATGAATTCTTAGAGAAATATAACACACTTGAGATAGCTTAGCTACTTTGATGGTATAAAATTAGTAGGATGGCTTTTGAGGTAGTGTTGGAAACAGAAAAGTTTTAATAAAAGGTGAAATAACAAAGCTCTTTACAGAGAACTGAGTTAGGGGTAAGAGGCTCTTGCTCCTGGTAAAAACACACTATAAAAGTGATTACTTCTTTTGTTTTCTTCTTTTTCTAGAAAATTGCTTAGGTGGGACTTTTTGACTTCTGTCCAATTGGGTATCTTTAGGTTTGAGGTGAAGTCTTCAAGGTCTTATGAGGTATCTTTTTACCCAATTGAGGAGAGAAACTTCTGGGCTTTTTTCCTTAAGGAGACAAAGGATAATTTGTTCACTCTGTCAACAGGGGGCACATTCCTATACCCTCACGGTGCACACATGCACAGACTGACATATATGCACTTAGGAAGGCCTCTCTTGGACCTTGGAATCTGAACATTTGTAAAATAAAACTGTCAAAAATTGAGCACGCTGTTGACTTGTTGGGGACAGCTCTGAGAGAAGAGAACTCAAGCACCTGTGAAGGAACCCAGCTACAGAAATGCTCTTGTCTTCCCAAAGCACCCACAGAAAGTGTACAGAAATAGGATGAGGTCAATGAGACCAGCACAATTTCCCTGAGATACGGTAAATCCAGCAAGAAGAAAGATACCCTGCAAGCAGAAGCTCATCTGAGTGAAACAAAGAGTTTCAGTCTTTGCCAGAGAGAGACGGGGCCGAAGGAGAAAAGGATGCTTCCTCTTATCTCACATGGCTGCCCTTGTGCCTGTGGGCAAGAAGAACAAGCCTGATGCACTGAAAATTTTGTCACAAAGAATCCTACAGGGATGACACAAGTGAACATCACGTGCCTGCGTGGAATGTCACCAGACCATGATCCAAGCACTTTGCCTGTGCTGACCTGTTTACATCCTGGAAATTCTTGGAACTCACATCCTGGACCTAACATGACTCTTCAGATAGGAAATGGGAAGGCACATGGCAGAAGCCAGGAAATGAAAAGGCAGAAATGCAGGAAACCAGCACACAGCCCCTACCATTAACTGGGATAGTTTACATTTGAAATGAGCTGGTCACAAAATTATGGCTTCCACTAAGATGCCTCTGGGCCTGAGGCAGGGCAGGACTGGTATAAAAGGCAGCCCAAGTCTCTGATCTCTCATCCACTTCTCTCACCTCCTCCACCTCTTCAGGAATCAGGTGAGTGCGAAGCCTTGTCTCCTCCTCCTGCTGAATCAAGAGCAGCTCTTGCCTGGCTGGAGGTCTCAGCTGAGAGGGGCTGTCATAGCCCAGGGCTGGGACCTGCTTGTTCTGGGAGAGGGCAGGGGAGAGAAGGTCTTGTGCAGACAGAGAGAGGCTGAGGCTTGGCTGAGGTGGCTCCTGGGCTTTAAGCTGGGCTTTGCAATGTGGGCCAGGACGTGCCTTGGCTGCAGGGTGTTTGGATGCAGTGCTGCTTCGCATGTGTCCTCACTTTGTGCTTCTCCCTGTCTTCCATTCTAGGTGCACCTGTGACCTTGAGCCATGTCCTGCTGCAAGCCCTGTGACCCTTGCTGCCAGCCCTGTGGGCCCTGCCCGCTGGCCAGCAGCTGCACTGAGTGCTGTGTCAGGCAGTGCCAGAGCTCCCACGTTGTTATTCAGCCGCCTGCTGTGCTGGTGACCCTGCCTGGGCCCATCCTCAGCTCCTCCCCACAGAACACCGCCGTGGGATCCTCCACCTCTGCTGCTGTTGGCAGCATCCTGAGCTGTGAGGGAGTGCCCATCAGCTCTGGGGGCTTTGACATCTCCTGCATCACCAACTGCTATGGTGGCAGCAGATGCTGTCGCCCCTGCTAAATCTGCTGGCAACATCCTTAAGGAAGAACCTCCACAACCTCAGAACTTGGAGCTGAAATGAAGACGGAATTTTGGGACTGTATGTAGGGCCTCTCACTTCTATTTCCTTCTTCTCCTCTGTTCTGTCTCTTGCATTCCTTTCCAGTCAATAGCACTCAGTGCTAGCCTAGGGGGACCAGTTGGCTTCTCTACCTCCCTTGCTCTGGAAATCAGCAATTGCCACCCCCACTGCACCTTAGTGGCTGCTCCTGGTGCTCTCTGGATCCACCTCCTTTTTCTTCTTTAGTCTCAATAAAGTTGTTTTGCATCCAAGACTTGGCCTCTGATTCTCTTGTTATCTGTGCCACCTTCTCCCATGAGCTTGGGGCAAAAGGTGGAGTATGCAGAGCTTGGGACTCCCTAGAGGGGAACTTTACTTTGTGCCTTTTCTCATGGAGCTCACAAACACATCCCTCAGTACTCCACTAAATCTACCAGGAGAGGAAGATGGCTCCCAAGCTTGACAGAAATGGGGGGTGAAAGGGGGTGAGTGGGAGTCAGGAATACTTGATTTCAGCCAACAGCCTCACGAATATTTCTTCTCAGTGCCGGTATGTGAGATTCCATGCTTCCTGGGGAAAGGGTGTGTCAGTGTAGTCATAAGACATAAACTAAGTGCACAATGGATCCAAATATGGCAGGTGATGCCAGCCTGGGGCACAGTACTGGAGTTTTGTAATGCTGCCAGATTTTTGCAATCCTTGCTGACTGGAGGGGCCTCCTCTCCTCTCAGCCCTCACTTCTTTTACTCATGAAAAAATCGGCCCCACTATGTGACTTCACTACTTGATGAAACCTCTTTGCTCTCCTCATCATCCTGCAAAATCCTAGTGAGACCCCTGTAGCAGTGCTGCCTGAGCTTCTGTCCTGCTTGGTGTTCCCAGAATCTGCTCTGGCTGGGAGCACGGCCTGGAGAGCCTTCCCTGCCCAGCAGTGCCAGCCACTGTCACACCCTCAGCCCCCAGTTCCTTCTCTGCAGCAACCTGGACAGGGCCACAGCACCCACATCTCTCAAGGACAATCCCAAACCTGAGTGTCTTACTTCAGGGTAAATTTTTGAGAGAATCCCCAAAGGGTTTCCTCTAGAAAAGCAGATTCAATTGGCTCCTCTCCCAACTGGTTCAGGAGAAAATACCTCCTCAGAGAAAAGTGGGAAAAACTGTTTATTAAACAATAAAACCTAAAAAATATTAAACAATAAAAAGTCTTGCTTCTCCCCAAGAAATGGAAAACTCAGAAAATCCCCTCCCTGGGTTGCATCTCAGCTCTCTCAGTCTGTTTTCAGTCCCTCCAGTGCTGGAAATGTCGCGGGCCAGGCCCGGCCTAGTGGGCCAGAGGTGGAGCCGCTGGCGCTCTGCTGTGTGTTCAAAGATGTCAAAAGGTCCAAAGAAAAGGGAAAAAACCCACAGTCCAAGGAACATCTTTGCCACAGCTAGCTAAACTAACTAAAACAAAGAAACAAAGGAGAGTTCTGTCCTACTGTCTGTCCATCTGCAGACAGCAACAGTCCAGGAGCAGGAATGTGGAGAGTGAGTGCAGTGTTTGAAAACAAATTGCACACTTCTTCTCTGCCCACTTCACTCTCTGAATCAAGTCTTAAAGGTGGAAAACTTATTGTTCAGCATAAAGAAAACAAGTCAATTTGGGATAAAAGCATCTATAGTAAACCCAGGACACCAGCCCATCCCTTTTGATGCTGCCTCCAGGCAGCCTTGCAGCCCTCAGCTGTTTCCCATGGTCCTTGTTCCTGCCTCATGTGAAGGCTTTGAGGTGACAGGGTTCTTGTGTCTCTGAGGAGATGGGGGAGTCCTCTGGCCACAGTGGCCTTTGTCATGAGCCAGGAGCTGTGGGAAAATGGTGCTGTCAAAAAGAATGAGTCAAGTGGAGAAAAACATTTGACTGTGTCTGGGAAGTGGAGGCCAGAAAGATGAGAGAGTTTGTCCTCTCCCATATCCAGAAGGGGAAACACTGGTAGACTCCAGCATGGTGGGAGGATGGTTTTGGTTTTGGTCCTGTCCCCATGCTCAGTTGATCCTGTGACAAAACATAGCCCTTCCTGTCTGGGTACAAGCAGGGCAGAAGGCAAATGTGAGGGAGGAGGTTGTAGAATATGCCCAGGCACTGTTGTTTCCCACTCTCACTCCTGTGACCATTTGACATCATCTTCTCCTAATGATCACAATTTTGGGAAAGCCAGGAATGTGTTTGGGAGCTCCAATAGAAAAGAGAAAAAGTAAAGGCCACCACAGAGTGTCAACCATCAGCTTACTCCAGCTTTTGCCCTGAGTTGAGTGGAAGATTTCCCACACAAGGAATGAGAAAGCAGAGGACCAGGTTTGGATGCAAAACAACTTTATTGAGTCTAAGGAAGAGAAGAAGGTAGCTGAAAGAGGACAAAAGGAGCAGCCACAGGTGCCCAGTAGGGGTGTCCATTTGCCTGGCCTGCAGAGGGATGGAGGGAGGCAAACACTAGGCTGGCATTCGGTGGTGCAGACAGAAAGGGAAGGCATGGGAAATGAGTGGAAGAAAACACCAGTAAAGCAAGGGCACAAATCCATTGTTCCAAAGATCCATCTTCAGTGCAGCTCCACGTTCTGAGGTTGTGGAGGTTCTTGCCCAAGGATGTTGACAGCAGCTTTAGCAGGGACGACAACTGTTGCCATAGCAGTTGGTGATGCAGGAGATGTCAAAGCCCCCAGAGCTGATGGGCACTCCGCCACAGCTGAGGATGTTGCCAACAGCAGCAGAGGTGGAGGATCCCACGGCGGTGTTCTGTGGGGAGGAGCTGAGGATGGGCCCAGGCAGGGTCACCAGCACAGCAGGCGGCTCAATGACAACGTGGGAGCTCTGGCACTGCCTGACACAGCACTCATTGCAGCTGCTGGCCAGCGGGCAGGGCCCACAGGGCTGGCAGCAAGGGTCACAGGGCTTGCAGCAGGACATGGCTCGGGCTCACAGGTGCACCTAGAATGAAAGACAGGGAGAAGCACAAAGTGAGGGCACCTGAGAAGCAGCACTGCACCCAAACACCCTGCAGCCAAGGCACCTCCTGGCCCCCATTGCAGTGCCCAGCTCAAAGCCCAGGAGCACCCTGAGCCAAGTCCCAGCCTCTCTCTGTCTGCACAAGACCTTCTCTCCCCTGCCCTCTCCCAGCACAAGCAGCTCCCAGCCCTGCACTCAGACAGCTCCTCTCAGCTGAGACCTCCAACCAGGCAAGAGCTTGCCTTTAAACAGCAGCAGCAGGAGCAGGAGGAGAAGAGGCTTCGCACTCACCTGATTCCTGAAGAGGTGGAGGAGGTGAGAGAAGTGGATGAGAGAGCAGAGACTTGGGCTGCCTTTTATAGCAGTCCAGCCTTGCCTCAGGCCCACAGGCACCTTAGTGGAAGCCATAATTTTCTGACCAGCACATGCCAAATGTGCACCATCCAGTTAATGGTAGGGGCTGTGTCCTGCTTTCCTGCACTGCAGCCTCTATTTCCTGGCTTCTTCTCTGTGCGTTCCTATCTAAAGACTCCTTTTACAGCCAGGATTAGAGTTCCAAGAATTTCTGGGATATAAACACGTCGGAGTAGGCAGAATGCTTGGATCATGGTCTGGTGGCATTCCATTCAGGCTCACAACCCAAACCTGTGTCATTCCTGTGGATTTCTTTGTGGCAAAGCACTCAGGACATCAATCTCATTCTTCATATATCCCTGCCCATCTCTACCGCATTCCTTTGTGACATCCCATGAGTTTTCACATGCAGCTTGATTTCCTGGCCCATTTTGGGAATGGATAGAGGACAGAAGGTGTTCTTTGTGGCCTTGCTTCCCCTCTGTTACGTCTCCCTTTGGTCAGCATACCATGCCTGTTTTTGCAGTTCATTCCTGCTCTTGCCCTGGGCTGGACTGCGAGCTGTGCTGGGTGGCCCTTGGCTGGACGGATGGTGCCCAGCAAGCTGCTCTGTCAATCCCCTTTCTCAGGCAGTAAGACAAGATAAAACCCAACTGATCACAACTTGAAGCTTGATAGAAGGCAGTTTGCTAAAACAAAAGGAAAAGATGATGCATGCAGAAGTGCACTGGGAAAGAAAATCGATGTATTGCCTCCTTCTCTCAGGAAGTGATGGCTGCCAATTTCCCAGGAATCAGGGCTTCCTCCTGTGTCATGGTTGCTCATAATGGCACACTTTATAACCAAGGCTGCAGGAATAGGCTCTGTGAGCAGAGTCCAGTGGCTCCAGGCAGCTGTGACCGAGTCATCTCCAGCTGTGTCCAAAGGGGACTCAGCACTGCCCAGGACTGAGCACATTTGTCACTCTGTTGATGCCTCTGTGAGAGCAGATTTCATTAGAAATGGTTTGGTCTGGAAGGCAACTTCAAGACCATTTCTTTCTTGTCCTCCTTCCCTCAACAGAGGGGCACTGATGGCACCCACTAAACCAGATTGCACCAAGCTGTGTCCATCCCATTCTTGCACACTTGCAGGGCTGTGGACTCTAAACCATTCCTGGGCAACTTATTTCAATGCCTCACTGTCCTAACAGAGAGGGACATCTTTGTCATCACCAAGGGAAAGGGAACAAACAAAATTGCACTGCAGGGATTGCAATGCTGTGCTTCCTCTACCCTTTTTCCAGTGAGCAAACTACAAGACTTGAAACAGAAAGAAGGAGAAATCAGAGGCCAAGGTTTGAATGCGAAAGAACTTTATTGAGTCAAAAGAAGAGAAGGAGAAGGCTCAAAGACAGCCCCTGAGGGAAGCCACAACTATGAAGTGGGGATGTCTGATGTCCTGGGCTGTCGAGTGAAGGAATCCATCAGGTCCCACTAGGCTGGCATTGAGTGGTGGTGACAGGAAGGGAAGGGAAGAGAGAAAAAAGAGGAGAAGGAAAAGGAGACAATAGTCCAAAGCCTTAAATTCAACAATCCAAAATTCCATTTTCATTCTAGCACCATATCCTGCGTTCTTGGAGATTCTTGCCCAAGAATGTTTGCGGGAGAATCTTTAGCAGGGACGACAGCATCTGCTGCTACCACAGCAGTTGGTGATGCAGGAGATGTCAAAGCCCCCAGAACTGATGGGCACTCCCTCACAGCTCAGGATGCTGCCAACAGCAGCAGAGGTGGAGGATCCCACGGCGGTGTTCTGTGGGGAGGAGCTGAGGATGGGCCCAGGCAGGGTCACCAGCACAGCAGGCGGCTGAATAACAACGTGGGAGCTCTGGCACTGCCTGACACAGCACTCAGTGCAGCTGCTGGCCAGCGGGCAGGGCCCACAGGACTGGCAGCAAGGCTCGCAGGGCCGGCACTGCTGGCACTTCTCAGAGCAGGACATGTCTGGAGCCTGGCGCTGCACCTGGCACAGAGGGCAGGGAGGAAGCAGAGCACACGCACACCTCAGACACAGCCCGCAAGGCACCCCCAGCAGCACAAGGCCCCCGCTGCCTGCACAGCTCCAGCCTGGCCAGCCCCACCCTGGAGAGCCTTTGCCTCAGCCCAGCACGCTCCTTCCCAGCTCAGCCAGGCCCAGCTCTGCTCCTGCCTAAGCTGCAGCAAAATCAGCCCCTCAGCCCAGCCTCAGCCTCTGGCCAGAACACACGCTCTGCCCTCTGCCCACACCAGCACCAGTGCAGAACAGCCCCACAAGAACAAGGAGCAGCAACAATGGCCAGAAAACTCAATGCTGCCTTGGAGAGGGTGGAGGAGAAAGGGGCTTCCAACTCACCTGGTTCCCAAGGAGCAGGAGGTGACAGAAGTGGTTGAAAGAGCCCCCAGTTGGGCTGCCTTTTATCCTGGCCCCAACAGTGCCTCAGGGCCCACAGTTTTTGCTGTGGAGGTGACGATGTTCCTGCATGATCCCAAATGAATGGAAAGATCTCTGGGAATGGTATGGCATGGATTGGATTTTCCCTCCACCATGACTTTGCATTTCCTGGATTACCTCATTCCCAATCCCTCACGGATACTTCTTTTGGGTGTTGGTATGCACGATTCCATGATTCCTGGGGCCAAGGATGTGTCATTGTGGGTAAGAGACATGAACTAAGTGTGGAACAGATCACAAGGAGGCAGGTGATGGCAGCCTGAGGCATTCTTTGTGTTATTTTCTGCTCCTGCTACCTGGAAGTGCCTCATCTGCTCCCAGCCCTCCAGTCTTTGTCTCATCACCCAACGGCTCTCCTTCATGCCTTGCCTTGGAGGTAAAACCACTTTGCATTCCTCCTCAGCCTTCACAGTGCATGGGACTCCTGTAGCAGTGCTGCCTGAGCTTCTGCCTTGCTTGGTGTTCACAGAGTCTGCTCTGGCTGGGAGCTCCCCAGCATCTCCTCCCTCCCATCCCTTGCTCAGGCCTCTGCCCCATGTGCTCCCCCACAATCATGTGCGTGGCACTGTGGCTGTGGCCCAGTGTGTGCCAGTGTCTGCCCATGCCTGTGCTTGTTCTCTGCTGGGAACAGCCCCTGAGAGCCTCTGGCCTGCACGGGGATGGTTGTGCACAGGGCAGGGCCCTTGTGTGCAACCCCCGTGCCCGTGTGCCTGTGCCCGTGTGCTGGGCTCTGGGCTCTGGGCTCATCTCTGAGCACCCCTGGCCAGGCTGGCAGTGTGTCAGTGCCCTGGCTGTGTGTGCACAGCTGGGCCTGAGCTGAGCTCTCAGCCCAGCCATTGCACGGCCTGGAGGGCCTTCCCTGTCCAGCAGTGCCAGCCACTGACACACCCTCAGCCCCCAGTTCCTTCTCTGCAGGAGCCTGGACAGGGCCACAGCACCCACATCTCTCAAGGACAATTCCAAACACAGGCCATCCCTTTCATGCCACTCCAGGCTGCCTTGTGGCTCTCAGCTCTTTCCCAGTGTCCTTGCTCTAGCCTCATGGAGAAGTTTCAATATGACAGTGTTTTGTTGTCTCTGTAAGACTGGGGCAGTCCACTGACCGCAGTGGTCTTTGCCCCATTATCCAGGAGCTGTGGGAAAATCATGCTGTGAGTGAAAATGAGGAATGTGGACAGAATCTGTTAACTGTGTCTGGGAGATGGATGTTGGAATATGAGGGAGTTTTTCCTCTACCAATCCAGAAGAGGAAACAGTGGCAGCCTTCAACATGAAGTGAGGATGGTTTTGGTTTTGATTCCGTCCTTATGCTCATTTGATCCTGTGTAAACATTCAGCTCTGCCTTTGTACTAAGAAGCTGAGCAGATGATTAATGTGAAGGAGGTGTTTGCAGAGGGGAGGTTGTGGACTATCCCAGTCACTGCTATTTCCCATTCCCACTCCTGTGACCATTTGACAACATCTTCTCCTAATGATCACAATTTTGGGGGAAGCCTGGGATGTGTTTGGGAGCTCCAATTAAAAAGGCACAAAGTAAAGGCCACAACAAAGTGTCCACCCTCAGCTTCCTCTAGCTTTTGACGTGAATTGAGTGGAAGAGTTTCCACACAAGGAATGAGAAAGCAGAGGACCAGGTTTGGATGCAAAACAGCTTTATTGAGTCTAAGGAAAAGAAGGAGGTAGCTGAAAGAAGACACAATGAGAAGACACAGGGGCGCAGTGGGGGTGTCCACTTGCCTGGCCGGCAAAGGGATGGAGAGAGGCAAACAGGTCCCACAAGGCTGGCCTTGGTGGGTGCTGACAGGAAGGGCAGGGAAGGGAAGAGAATGGAAAGGAACAGCAGCAAGGGCACAAATCCATTGTTCCAAAGATGCATCTTCAGTGCAGCTCCACGTTCTGAGGTTGTGGAGGTTCTTGCCCAAGGATGTCACCAGCACCTTTAGCAGGGACGACAACAACTGCTGCCATAGCAGTTGGTGATGCAGGAGAGGTCAAGGCCCCCAGAGCTGATGGGCACTCCGCCACAGCTGAGGATGTTGCCAACAGCAGCAGAGGTGGAGGATCCCACGGCGGTGTTCTGTGGGGAGGAGCTGAGGATGGGCCCAGGCAGGGTCACCAGCACAGCAGGCGGCTCAATGACAACGTGGGAGCTCTGGCACTGCCTGACACAGCACTCAGTGCAGCTGCTGGCCAGCGGGCAGGGCCCACAGGGCTGGCAGCAAGGGTCACAGGGCCTGCAGCAGGACATGGCTGGGGCTCACAGGTGCACCTGGCACAGAGGGCAGGGAGAAGCACAAAGTGAGGACACATGAGAAGCAGCACTGCACCCAAACACCCTGCAGCCAAGGCACCTCCTGGCCCCCATTGCAGTGCCCAGCTCAAAGCCCAGGAGCCACCTGAGCCAAGTCCCAGCCTCTCTCTGTCTGCACAAGACCTTCTCTCCCCTGCCCTCTCCCAGCACAAGCAGCTCCCAGCCCTGGGCTATGACAGCCCCTCTCAGCTGAGACCTCCAGCCAGGCAAGAGCTGGTCTTAAACAAGCAGGAGGAGAAGAGGCTTCCCGCTCACCTGATTCCTGAAGAGGTGGAGGAGGTGAGAGAAGTGGATGAGAGAGCAGAGACTTGGGCTGCCTTTTATAGCAGTCCTGCCCTGCCTCAGGCCCACAGGCACCTTAGTGGAAGCCATAATTTTCTGACCAGCACATGCCAAATGTGCACTATCCCAGTTAATGGTAGGGGCTGTGTCCTGCTTTCCTGCACTGCAGCCTCTATTTCCTGGCTCCTGCCCTGTGTTTTCCTGAACACTTATTCTAGGGCCAGGAATGAGAGTCCCAAGAATTTCCAGGATACAAACATGTCAGAGTAGGCAGAATGCTTGGATCATGGTCTGGTGGCATTCCACGCAGGCTCATGACCTAAACCTGTGTCATTCCTGTGGGTTTCTTTGTGGCCAAGCACTCAGGACATCAATCTCATTCTTCCTATATCCCTGTCCATCTCTCCCTCATCCCTTTGTGACATCCCATGAGTTTTCATGTGCAGCCTGTTTTCCTGGCCCATTTTGGGAATGGATAGAGGACAGAAGGTGTTCCTTGTGGTCTTGTTTCCCCTCTATTACGTCTCCCTTTGGTCAGCATACCATGCCTGTTTCTGCAGCTTGTTCTGCTCTTGCCCTGGGCTGGACTGCGAGCTGTGCTGGGTGGCCCTTGGCTGGATGGATGTTGCCCAGCAAGCTGCTCTGTCAATCCCCTTTCTCAGGCAGAAAGACAAGATAAAACCAAACTGATAACAATTTGGAGTTGGAAAGAAGGCAGTTTGCTAAGCCAATGTGACAGGTTATGCATGCACAAGTACATCGGGAAACAAAATCAATATATGGCCTCCTTTCCTCAGGAAGTGATGGCTGGCAATTTCCCAGGAATCAGGGCTTCCTCCTGTGTCATGGTTGCTCATGATGGCACACTTTGTAACCAAGGTTGCAGGAATGGGCTCTGTGAGCAGAGTCCAGTGGCTCCAGGCAGCTGTGACTGAGTCAGCTCCAGCTGTGTCCAAAGCGGACTCAGCACTGCTCAGCACTGAGCACATTTGTCCCACTGCTGATGCCTCTGTGAATACAAATTTCATTAGAAATGGTTTGGGCTGGAAGGCAACTTCAAGACCATTTCTTTCCCATCCTCCCACCCTAGACAGGTGGGCACTGATGACACCCACTAAACCCGCTTGCAGCAAGCTCTGTCCATCCCGGTCTTCCATGCTTCCAGTGCTGAGGCATCAAAATCTTTCTGGGCAAGTTATTTCAATGCCTCATGGTCCTCACATAGAGGGACATCTTTGTCACCACCAAGGGAAAAGGAACAAACAAAAATTGCACTGCAGGGATGACATCATTGTGCTTCCTCCACTCATTTTCCAGTGAGCAACCTGGAAGGGTTGTCACAGAAGGAAAGAGAAATCAGAGGCCGAGGTTTGAATGCAAAAGAACTTTATTAAGTCAAAACAAGATAAGAGGAAGGCTCAGAGAGTGCACCCAAATGCAGCCTCTAAGATGCAGCAGGGATGTCTGGTGTCGTGGGCTGCTGAGGGAAGGAGGCCAACTGGCCCCACCAGGTTGGCATTGAGTGGTGGTGACAGGAAAGGAAGGGAAGAGAAAAATGAGAGGAGGAGAAGAAAACAATAGTTCAAAGCTCTAAATCCAATGTGTTAAGTTCTGACTTCATTCCATCATCACGGTCCAAAGTTCTTGCATGAGGATGTTGGCAGCAGCATCCTTAGCAGGGACGACAGCATCTGCTGCCACCACAGCAGTTGGTGATGCAGGAGATGTCAAAGCTCCCAGAGCTGATGGGCACTCCCTCACAGCTCAGGATGCTGCCAACAGCAGCAGAGGTGGAGGATCCCACGGCGGTGTTCTGTGGGGAGGAGCTGAGGATGGGCCCAGGCAGGGTCACCAGCACAGCAGGCGGCTGAATAACAACGTGGGAGCTCTGGCACTGCCTGACACAGCACTCAGTGCAGCTGCTGGCCAGCGGGCAGGGCCCACAGGACTGGCAGCAAGGCTCGCAGGGCCGGCACTGCTGGCACTTCTCAGAGCAGGACATGTCTGGAGCCTGGCGCTGCACCTGGCACAGAGGGCAGGGAGGAAGCAGAGCACACGCACACCTCAGACACAGCCCGCAAGGCACCCCAGCAGCACAAGGCCCCTGCTGCCTGCACAGCTCCAGCCTGGCCAGCCCCAATGTGGCATCCTTTGCCTCAGCCCAGCACGCTCCTTCCCAGCTCAGCCAGGCCCAGCTCTGCTCCTGCCTAAGCTGCAGCAAAATCAGCCCCTCAGCCCAGCCTCAGCCTCTGGCCAGAACACACGCTCTGCCCTCTGCCCACACCAGCACCAGGCAAACAGCCCCACAAGAACAAGGAGCAGCAGCAAGGGCCAGAAAACTCAATGCTGTCCTTGGAGAGGGTGGAGGAGAAAGGGGCTTCCAACTCACCTGGTTCCCAAGGAGCAGGAGGTGACAGAAGTGGTTGAAAGAGCCCCCAGTTGGGCTGCCTTTTATCCTGGCCCCAACAGTGCCTCAGGGCCCACAGTTTTTGCTGTGGAGGTGACGATGTTCCTGCATGATCCCAAATGAATGGAAAGATCTCTGGGAATGGTATGGCATGGATTGGATTTTCCCTCCACCATGACTTTGCATTTCCTGGATTACCTCATTCCCATTCCCTCATGGATCCTTCTTCTGAGTGTTGGCATACAAGATTCCATGATTCCTGGGGCCAAGGATGTGTCAGTGTGGGTAAGAGACATGAACTAAGTGTGAAACAGATCACAAGGAGGCAGGTGATGGCAGCCTGAGGCATTCTTTGTGTTATTTTCTGCTCCTGCTACCTGGAAGTGCCTCATCTGCTCCCAGCCCTCCAGTCTTTGGCTCATCACCCAACGCCTCTCCTTCATGCCTTGCCTTGGAGGTAAAACCAATTTGCCTTCCTCCTCAGCCTTCACAGTGCATGGGACTCCTGTAGCAGTGCTGCCTGAGCTTCTGCCTTGCTTGGTGTTCACAGAGTCTGCTCTGGCTGGGAGCTCCCCAGCATCTCCTCCCTCCCATCCCTTGCTCAGGCCTCTGCCCCATGTGCTCCCCCACAATCATGTGTGTGGCACTGTGGCTGTGGCCCAGTGTGTGCCAGTGTCTGCCTATGCCTGTGCTTGTGGCCTGCTGGGAACAGCCCCTGAGAGCCTCTGGCCTGCACGGGGATGGTTGTGCACAGGGCAGGGCCCTTGTGTGCAACCCCCGTGCCCGTGTGCCTGTGCCCGTGTGCTGGGCTCTGTGCTCTGGGCTCATCTCTGAGCACCCCTGGCCAGGCTGGCAGTGTGTCAGTGCCCTGGCTGTGTGTGCACAGCTGGGCCTGAGCTGAGCTCTCAGCCCAGCCATTGCACGGCCTGGAGGGCCTTCCCTGCCCAGCAGTGCCAGCCACTGACACACCCTCAGCCCCCAGTTCCTTCTCTGCAGGAGCCTGGACAGGGCCACAGCACCCACATCTCTCAAGGACAATTCCAAATCCAGGCCATCCCTTTCATGCCACCTCCAGGCTGCCTTGGGGCTCTCAGCTCTTTCCCAGTGTCCTTGCTCTAGCCTCATGGAGAAGTTTCAGTTTCAATATGACAGTGGTTTTTTGTCTCTGTGAGACTGGGGCAGTCCACTGACCGCAGTGGTCTTTGCCCCATTATCCAGGAGCTGTGGGAAAATCATGCTGTGAGTGAAAATGAGGAATGTGGACAGAATCTGTTAACTGTGTCTGGAGATGATGTTGGAATATGCCCGGAGTTTTTCCTCTACCAATCCAGAAGAGGAAACAGTGGCAGCCTTCAACATGAAGTGAGGATGGTTTTGGTTTTGATTCTGTCCTTATGCTCATTTGATCCTGTGTAAACATTCAACTCTGCCTTTGTACTAAGAAGCTGAGCAGATGATTAATGTGAAGGAGGTGTTTGCAGAGGGGAGGTTGTGGACTATCCCAGTCACTGCTATTTCCCATTCCCACTCCTGTGACCATTTGACAACATCTTCTCCTAATGATCACAATTTTGGGGGAAGCCAGGGATGTGTTTGGGAGCTCCAATTAAAAAGGCACAAAGTAAAGGCCACAACAAAGTGTCCACCCTCAGCTTCCTCTAGCTTTTGACGTGAATTGAGTGGAAGAGTTTCCACACAAGGAATGAGAAAGCAGAGGACCAGGTTTGGATGCAAAACAGCTTTATTGAGTCTAAGGAAAAGAAGGAGGTAGCTGAAAGAAGACACAATGAGAAGACACAGGGGGCAGTGGGGGTGTCCACTTGCCTGGCGGCAAAGGGATGGAGGGAGGCAAACAGGTCCCACAAGGCTGGCCTTGGGGGGTGCTGACAGGAAAGGCAGGGAAGGGAAGAGAATGGAAAGGAACAGCAGCAAGGGCACAAATCCATTGTTCCAAAGATGCATCTTCAGTGCAGCTCCACGTTCTGAGGTTGTGGAGGTTCTTGCCCAAGGATGTCACCAGCACCTTTAGCAGGGACGACAACAACTGCTGCCATAGCAGTTGGTGATGCAGGAGAGGTCAAGGCCCCCAGAGCTGATGGGCACTCCGCCACAGCTGAGGATGTTGCCAACAGCAGCAGAGGGAGGATCCCACGGCGGTGTTCTGTGGGGAGGAGCTGAGGATGGGCCCAGGCAGGGTCACCAGCACAGCAGGCGGCTCAATGACAACGTGGGAGCTCTGGCACTGCCTGACACAGCACTCATTGCAGCTGCTGGCCAGCGGGCAGGGCCCACAGGGCTGGCAGCAAGGGTCACAGGGCTTGCAGCAGGACATGGCTCGGGCTCACCGGTGCACCTGGCACAGAGGGCAGGGAGAAGCACAAAGTGAGGACACATGAGAAGCAGCACTGCACCCAAACACCCTGCAGCCAAGGCACCTCCTGGCCCCCATTGCAGTGCCCAGCTCAAAGCCCAGAAGCCACCTGAGCCAAGTCCCAGCCTCTCTCTGTCTGCACAAGACCTTCTCTCCCCTGCCCTCTCCCAGCACAAGCAGCTCCCAGCCCTGGGCTATGACAGCCCCTCTCAGCTGAGACCTCCAGCCAGGCAAGGACTGGTCTCAAACAAGCAAGAGGAGAAGAGGCTTCCCGCTCACCTGATTCCTGAAGAGGAGGAGGTGAGAGAAGTGGATGAGAGAGCAGAGACTTGGGCTGCCTTTTATACCAGTCCAGCCTTGCCTCAGGCCCACAGGCACCTTAGTGGAAGCCATAATTTTCTGACCAGCACATGCCAAATGTGCACTATCCCAGTTAATGGTAGGGGCTGTGTCCTGCTTTCCTGCACTGCAGCCTCTATTTCCTGGCTCCTGCCCTGTGTTTTCCTGAACACTTATTCTAGGGCCAGGAATGAGAGTCCCAAGAATTTCCAGGATACAAACATGTCAGAGTAGGCAGAATGCTTGGATCATGGTCTGGTGGCATTCCATGCAGGCTCATGACCTAAACCTGTGTCATTCCTGTGGGTTTCTTTGTGGCCAAGCACTCAGGACATCAATCTCATTCTTCCTATATCCCTGTCCATCTCTCCCTCATCCCTTTGTGACATCCCATGAGTTTTCATGTGCAGCCTGTTTTCCTGGCCCATTTTGGGAATGGATAGAGGACAGAAGGTGTTCCTTGTGGTCTTGTTTCCCCTCTATTACGTCTCCCTTTGGTCAGCATACCATGCCTGTTTCTGCAGCTCGTTCCTGCTCTTGCCCTGGGCTGGACTGCGTGCTGTGCTGGGTGGCCCTTGGCTGGATGGATGGTGCCCAGCAAGCTGCTCTGTCAATCCCCTTTCTCAGGCAGAAAGACAAGATAAAACCAAACTGATAACAATTTGGAGTTGGAAAGAAGGCAATTTGCTAAGCAAATGTGACAGGTTATGCATGCACAAGTACATCGGGAAACAAAATCAAAATATGTCCTTCTTTCCTCAGGAACTGATGGCTGGCAATTTCCCAGGAATCAGGGCTTCCTCCTGTGTCATGGTTGCTCATGATGGCACACTTTGTAACCAAGGTTGCAGGAATGGGCTCTGTGAGCAGAGTCCAGTGGCTCCAGGCAGCTGTGACTGAGTCAGCTCCAGCTGTGTCCAAAGCGGACTCAGCACTGCCCAGCACTGAGCACATTTGTCCCACTGCTGATGCCTCTGTGAATACAAATTTCATTAGAAATGGTTTGGGCTGGAAGGCAACTTCAAGACCATTTCTTTCCCATCCTCCCACCCTAAACAGGTGGGCACTGATGACACCCACTAAACCCGCTTGCAGCAAGCTCTGTCCATCCCGGTCTTCCATGCTTCCAGTGTTGAGGCATCAAAATCTTTCTGGGCAAGTTATTTCAATGCCTCATGGTCCTCACATAGAGGGACATCTTTGTCACCACCAAGGGAAAAGGAACAAACAAAAATTGCACTGCAGGGATGACATCATTGTGCTTCCTCCACCATTTTCCAGTGAGCAACTGGAAGGGTTGTCACAGAAGGAAAGAGAAATCAGAGGCCGAGGTTTGAATGCAAAAGAACTTTATTGAATCAGGGGAAGAGAAGAAGAAGGCTCAGAGAGTACACCGAAGTGCAGCAACTAAGATGCAGCAGAGATGTCTGATGTCATGGGCTTCTGAGGGAAGGAGGCCAACAGGCTCCACCATGTTGGCATCATGTGATGTTAACAGGAAAGGAAGGGAAGAGAAAAATGAGACAAGGAGAAGAAGAAAAGAACAGTTTGAAGTTCTAAATCCAATGTGTTAAGTTCTGACTTCATTCCATCATCACGGTCCAAGGTTCTTGCCTGACGATGTTCGGGCAGCATCTCTAGCAGGGACGACAGCACCTGCTGCCACCACAGCAGTTGGTGATGCAGGAGATGTCAAAGCTCCCAGAGCTGATGGGCACTCCCTCACAGCTCAGGATGCTGCCAACAGCAGCAGAGGTGGAGGATCCCACGGCGGTGTTCTGTGGGGAGGAGCTGAGGATGGGCCCAGGCAGGGTCACCAGCACAGCAGGCGGCTGAATAACAACGTGGGAGCTCTGGCACTGCCTGACACAGCACTCAGTGCAGCTGCTGGCCAGCGGGCAGGGCCCACAGGACTGGCAGCAAGGCTCGCAGGGCCGGCACTGCTGGCACTTCTCAGAGCAGGACATGTCTGGAGCCTGGCGCTGCACCTGGCACAGAGGGCAGGGAGGAAGCAGAGCACACGCACACCTCAGACACAGCCCGCAAGGCACCACCAGCAGCACAAGGCCCCTGCTGCCTGCACAGCTCCAGCCTGGCCAGCCCCAACCTGGGCATCCTTTGCCTCAGCCCAGCACGCTCCTTCCCAGCTCAGCCAGGCCCAGCTCTGCTCCTGCCTAAGCTGCAGCAAAATCAGCCCCTCAGCCCAGCCTCAGCCTCTGGCCAGAACACACGCTCTGCCCTCTGCCCACACCAGCACCAGCGCAAAACAGCCCCACAAGAACAAGGAGCAGCAGCAAGGGCCAGAAAACTCAATGCTGCCTTGGAGAGGGTGGAGGAGAAAGGGGCTTCCAACTCACCTGGTTCCCAAGGAGCAGGAGGTGACAGAAGTGGTTGAAAGAGCCCCCAGTTGGGCTGCCTTTTATCCTGGCCCCACAGTGCCTCAGGGCCCACAGATTGTGCTGCGCAGGTGACGATGTTCCTGCATGATCCCAAATGAATGGAAAGATCTCTGGGAATGGTATGGCATGAGTTGGATTTTCCCTCCACCATGACTTTGCATTTCCTGGATTACCTCATTCCCAGTCCCTCATGGATACTTCTTCTGAGTGTTGGTATTCAAAATTCCATGATTCCTGGGGCCAAGGATGTGTCAGTGTGGGTAAGAGACATGAAGTGTGAAACAGATCACAAGGAGGCAGGTGATGGCAGCCTGAGGCATTCTTTGGGTTATTTTCTGTTCCTGCTACCTGGAAGTGCCTCATCTGCTCCCAGCCCTCCAGTCTTTGGCTCATCACCCAACGGCTCTCCTTCATGCCTTGCCTTGGAGGTAAAACCAATTTGCATTCCTCCTCAGCCTTCACAGTGCATGGGACTCCTGTAGCAGTGCTGCCTGAGCTTCTGCCTTGCTTGGTGTTCACAGAGTCTGCTCTGGCTGGGAGCTCCCCAGCATCTCCTCCCTCCCATCCCTTGCTCAGGCCTCTGCCCCATGTGCTCCCCCACAATCATGTGCGTGGCACTGTGGCTGTGGCCCAGTGTGTGCCAGTGTCTGCCCATGTCTATGCTTGTGGCCTGCTGGGAACAGCCCCTGAGAGCCTCTGGCCTGCACGGGGATGGTTGTGCACAGGGCAGGGCCCTTGTGTGCAACCCCCGTGCCCGTGTGCCTGTGCCCGTGTGCTGGGCTCTGTGCTCTGGGCTCATCTCTGAGCACCCCTGGCCAGGCTGGCAGTGTGTCAGTGCCCTGGCTGTGTTTGCACAGCTGGGCCTGAGCTGAGCTCTCAGCCCAGCCATTGCACGGCCTGGAGGGCCTTCCCTGCCCAGCAGTGCCAGCCACTGACACACCCTCAGCCCCCAGTTCCTTCTCTGCAGGAGCCTGGACAGGGCCACAGCACCCACATCTCTCAAGGACAATTCCAAATCCAGGCCATCCCTTTCATGCCACCTCCAGGCTGCCTTGGGGCTCTCAGCTCTTTCCCAGTGTCCTTGTTCTAGCCTCATGGAGAAGTTTCAATATGACAGTGTTTTGTTGTCTCTGTAAGACTGGGGCAGTCCACTGACCGCAGTGGCCTTTGCCCCATTATCCAGGAGCTGTGGGAAAATCATGCTGTGAGTGAAAATGAGGAATGTGGACAGAATCTGTTAACTGTGTCTGGGAGATGGATGTTGGAATATGCGGGAGTTTTTCCTCTACCAATCCAGAAGTGGAAACAGTGGCAGCCTTCAACAGGAAGTGAGGATGGTTTTGGTTTTGGTTCTGTCCTTATGCTCATTTGATCCTGTGTAAACATTCAGCTCTGCCTTTGTACTAAGAAGCTGAGCAGATGATTAATGTGAAGGAGGTGTTTGCAGAGGGGAGGTTGTGGACTATCCCAGTCACTGCTATTTCCCATTCCCACTCCTGTGACCATTTGACAACATCTTCTCCTAATGATCACAATTTTGGGGGAAGTCAGGGATGTGTTTGGGAGCTCCAATTAAAAAGGCACAAAGTAAAGGCCACAACAAAGTGTCCACCCTCAGCTTCCTCTAGCTTTTGACGTGAATTGAGTGGAAGAGTTTCCACACAAGGAATGAGAAAGCAGAGGACCAGGTTTGGATGCAAAACAGCTTTATTGAGTCTAAGGAAAAGAAGGAGGTAGCTGAAAGAAGACACAATGAGAAGACACAGGGGCGCAGTGGGGGTGTCCACTTGCCTGGCCGGCAAAGGGATGGAGGGAGGCAAACAGGTCCCACAAGGCTGGCCTTGGGGGGTGCTGACAGGAAAGGCAGGGAAGGGAAGAGAATGGAAAGGAACAGCAGCAAGGGCACAAATCCATTGTTCCAAAGATGCATCTTCAGTGCAGCTCCACGTTCTGAGGTTGTGGAGGTTCTTGCCCAAGGATGTCACCAGCACCTTTAGCAGGGACGACAACAACTGCTGCCATAGCAGTTGGTGATGCAGGAGAGGTCAAGGCCCCCAGAGCTGATGGGCACTCCGCCACAGCTGAGGATGTTGCCAACAGCAGCAGAGGTGGAGGATCCCACGGCGGTGTTCTGTGGGGAGGAGCTGAGGATGGGCCCAGGCAGGGTCACCAGCACAGCAGGCGGCTCAATGACAACGTGGGAGCTCTGGCACTGCCTGACACAGCACTCATTGCAGCTGCTGGCCAGCGGGCAGGGCCCACAGGGCTGGCAGCAAGGGTCACAGGGCCTGCAGCAGGACATGGCTCACGGTCACAGGTGCACCTGGCACAGTGGGCAGGGAGAAGCACAAAGTGAGGACACATGAGAAGCAGCACTGCACCCAAACACCCTGCAGCCAAGGCACCTCCTGGCCCCCATTGCAGTGCCCAGCTCAAAGCCCAGGAGCCACCTGAGCCAAGTCCCAGCCTCTCCCTGTCTGCACAAGACCTTCTCTCCCCTGCCCTCTCCCAGCACAAGCAGCTCCCAGCCCTGGGCTATGACAGCCCCTCTCAGCTGAGACCTCCAGCCAGGCAAGAGCTGGTCTCAAACAAGCAAGAGGACAAGAGGCTTCCCGCTCACCTGATTCCTGAAGAGGAGGAGGTGAGAGAAGTGGATGAGAGAGCAGAGACTTGGGCTGCCTTTTATACCAGTCCAGCCTTGCCTCAGGCCCACAGGCACCTTAGTGGAAGCCATAATTTTCTGACCAGCACATGCCAAATGTTCACTATCCCAGTTAATGGTAGGGGCTGTGTCCTGCTTTCCTGGCTCCTGCCCTGTGTTTTCCTGAACACTTATTCTAGGGCCAGGAATGAGAGTCCCAAGAATTTCCAGGATACAAACATGTCAGAGTAGGCAGAATGCTTGGATCATGGTCTGGTGGCATTCCATGCAGGCACATGACCTAAACCTGTGTCATTCCTGTGGGTTTCTTTGTGGCCAAGCACTCAGGACATCAATCTCATTCTTCCTATATCCCTGTCCATCTCTCCCTCATCCCTTTGTGACATCCCATGAGTTTTCATGTGCAGCCTGTTTTTCCTGGCCCATTTTGGGAATGGATAGAGGACAGAAGGTGTTCCTTGTGGTCTTGTTTCCCCTCTATTACGTCTCCCTTTGGTCAGCACTCCATGCCTGTTTCTGCAGCTTGTTCTGCTCTTGCCCTGGGCTGGACTGCGAGCTGTGCTGGGTGGCCCTTGGCTGGATGGATGGTGCCCAGCAAGCTGCTCTGTCAATCCCCTTTCTCAGGCAGAAAGACAAGATAAAACCAAACTGATAACAATTTGGAGTTGGAAAGAAGGCAATTTGCTAAGCAAATGTGACAGGTTATGCATGCACAAGTACATTGGGAAACAAAATCAATATATGGCCTTCTTTCCTCAGGAAGTGATGGTTGGCAATTTCCCAGGAATCAGGGCTTCCTCCTGTGTCATGGTTGCTCATGATGGCACACTTTGTAACCAAGGTTGCAGGAATGGGCTCTGTGAGCAGAGTCCAGTGGCTCCAGGCAGCTGTGACTGAGTCAACTCCAGCTGTGTCCAAAGCGGACTCAGCACTGCCCAGCACTGAGCACATTTGTCCCACTGCTGATGCCTCTGTGAATACAAATTTCATTAGAAATAGTTTGGGCTGGAAGGCAACTTCAAGACCATTTCTTTCCCATCCTCCCACCCTAGACAGGTGGGCACTGATGACACCCACTAAACCCGCTTGCAGCAAGCTCTGTCCATCCCGGTCTTCCATGCTTCCAGTGCTGAGGCATCAAAATCTTTCTGGGCAAGTTATTTCAATGCCTCATGGTCCTCACATAGAGGGACATCTTTGTCACCACCAAGGGAAAAGGAACAAACAAAAATTGCACTGCAGGGTTGACATCATTGTGCTTCCTCCACTCATTTTCCAGTGAGCAACCTGGAAGGGTTGTCACAGAAGGAAAGAGAAATCAGAGGCCGAGGTTTGAATGCAAAAGAACTTTATTAAGTCAAAACAAGATAAGAGGAAGGCTCAGAGAGTGCACCCAAATGCAGCCTCGAAGATGCAGCAGGGATGTCTGATGTCGTGGGCTGCTGAGGGAAGGAGGCCAACTGGCCCCACCAGGTTGGCATTGAGTGGTGGTGACAGGAAAGGAAGGGAAGAGAAAAATGAGAGGAGGAGAAGAAAACAATAGTTCAAAGCTCTAAATCCAATGTGTTAAGTTCTGACTTCATTCCATCATCACGGTCCGAGGTTCTTGCCTGACGATGTTCCGGCAGCATCTCTAGCAGGGACGACAGCATCTGCTGCCACCACAGCAGTTGGTGATGCAGGAGATGTCAAAGCTCCCAGAGCTGATGGGCACTCCCTCACAGCTCAGGATGCTGCCAACAGCAGCAGAGGTGGAGGATCCCACGGCGGTGTTCTGTGGGGAGGAGCTGAGGATGGGCCCAGGCAGGGTCACCAGCACAGCAGGCGGCTGGATGACAACGTGGGAGCTCTGGCACTGCCTGACACAGCACTCAGTGCAGCTGCTGGCCAGCGGGCAGGGCCCACAGGACTGGCAGCAAGGCTCGCAGGGCCGGCACTGCTGGCACTTCTCAGAGCAGGACATGTCTGGAGCCTGGCGCTGCACCTGGCACAGAGGGCAGGGAGGAAGCAGAGCACACGCACACCTCAGACACAGCCCGCAAGGCACCACCAGCAGCACAAGGCCCCTGCTGCCTGCACAGCTCCAGCCTGGCCAGCCCCAACCTGGGCAGCCTTTGCCTCAGCCCAGCACGCTCCTTCCCAGCTCAGCCAGGCCCAGCTCTGCTCCTGCCTAAGCTGCAGCAAAATCAGCCCCTCAGCCCAGCCTCAGCCTCTGGCCAGAACACACGCTCTGCCCTCTGCCCACACCAGCACCAGTGCAGAACAGCCCCACAAGAACAAGGAGCAGCAACAATGGCCAGAAAACTCAATGCTGCCTTGGAGAGGGTGGAGGAGAAAGGGGCTTCCAACTCACCTGGTTCCCAAGGAGCAGGAGGTGACAGAAGTGGTTGAGAGAGCCCCCAGTTGGGCTGCCTTTTATCCTGGCCCCACAGTGCCTCAGGGCCCACAGGTTGTGCTGCGCAGGTGACGATGTTCCTGCATGATCCCAAATGAATGGAAAGATCTCTGGGAATGGTATGGCATGGATTGGATTTTCCCTCCACCATGACTTTGCATTTCCTGGATTACCTCATTCCCATTCTCTCATGGACTCTTCTTCTGAGTGCTGGTATGCACGATTCCATGATTCCTGGGGCCAAGGATGTGTCAGTGTGGGTAAGAGACATGAAGTGTGAAACAGATCACAAGGAGGCAGGTGATGGCAGCCTGAGGCATTCTTTGGGTTATTTTCTGTTCCTGCTACCTGGAAGTGCCTCATCTGCTCCCAGCCCTCCAGTCTTTGTCTCATCACCCAACGGCTCTCCTTCATGCCTTGCCTTGGAGGTAAAACCACTTTGCATTCCTCCTCAGCCTTCACAGTGCATGGGACTCCTGTAGCAGTGCTGCCTGAGCTTCTGCCTTGCTTGGTGTTCACAGAGTCTGCTCTGGCTGGGAGCTCCCCAGCATCTCCTCCCTCCCATCCCTTGCTCAGGCCTCTGCCCCATGTGCTCCCCCACAATCACGTGTGTGGCACTGTGGCTGTGGCCCAGTGTGTGCCAGTGTCTGCCCATGCCTGTGCTTGTTCTCTGCTGGGAACATCCCCTGAGAGCCTCTGGCCTGCACGGGGATGGTTGTGCACAGGGCAGGGCCCTTGTGTGCAGCCCCCGTGCCTGTGTGCCTGTGCCCGTGTGCTGGGCTCTGGGCTCATCTCTGAGCACCCCTGGCCAGGCTGGCAGTGTGTCAGTGCCCTGGCTGTGTGTGCACAGCTGGGCCTGAGCTGAGCTCTCAGCCCAGCCATTGCACGGCCTGGAGGGCCTTCCCCGTCCAGCAGTGCCAGCCACTGACACACCCTCAGCCCCCAGTTCCTTCTCTGCAGGAGCCTGGACAGGGCCACAGCATCCACATCTCTCAAGGACAATCCAAAACCCAGGCCATCCCTTTCATGCCACCTCCAGGCTGCCTTGGGGCTCTCAGCTCTTTCCCAGTGTCCTTGTTCTAGCCTCATGGAGAAGTTTCAATATGACAGTGTTTTGTTGTCTCTGTAAGACTGGGGCAGTCCACTGACCGCAGTGGCCTTTGCCCCATTATCCAGGAGCTGTGGGAAAATCATGCTGTGAGTGAAAATGAGGAATGTGGGCAGAATCTGTTAACTGTGTCTGGGAGATGGATGTTGGAATATGCGGGAGTTTTTCCTCTACCAATCCAGAAGAGGAAACAGTGGCAGCCTTCAACAGGAAGTGAGGATGGTTTTGGTTTTGGTTCTGTCCTTCTGCTCATTTGATCCTGTGTAAACATTCAGCTCTGCCTTTGTACTAAGAAGCTGAGCAGATGATTAATGTGAAGGAGGTGTTTGCAGAGGGGAGGTTGTGGACTATCCCAGTCACTGCTATTTCCCATTCCCACTCCTGTGACCATTTGACAACATCTTCTCCTAATGATCACAATTTTGGGGGAAGCCAGGGATGTGTTTGGGAGCTCCAATTAAAAAGGCACAAAGTAAAGGCCACAACAAAGTGTCCACCCTCAGCTTCCTCTAGCTTTTGACGTGAATTGAGTGGAAGAGTTTCCACACAAGGAATGAGAAAGCAGAGGACCAGGTTTGGATGCAAAACAGCTTTATTGAGTCTAAGGAAAAGAAGGAGGTAGCTGAAAGAAGACACAATGAGAAGACACAGGGGCGCAGTGGGGGTGTCCACTTGCCTGGCCTGCAAAGGGATGGAGGGAGGCAAACAGGTCCCACAAGGCTGGCCTTGGGGGGTGCTGACAGGAAAGGCAGGGAAGGGAAGAGAATGGAAAGAAACAGCAGCAAGGGCACAAATCCATTGTTCCAAAGATCCATCTTCAGTGCAGCTCCACGTTCTGAGGTTGTGGAGGTTCTTGCCCAAGGTTGTCACCAGCACCTTTAGCAGGGACGACAACAACTGTTGCCATAGCAGTTGGTGATGCAGGAGAGGTCAAGGCCCCCAGAGCTGATGGGCACTCCGCCACAGCTGAGGATGTTGCCAACAGCAGCAGAGGTGGAGGATCCCACGGCGGTGTTCTGTGGGGAGGAGCTGAGGATGGGCCCAGGCAGGGTCACCAGCACAGCAGGCGGCTCAATGACAACGTGGGAGCTCTGGCACTGCCTGACACAGCACTCATTGCAGCTGCTGGCCAGCGGGCAGGGCCCACAGGGCTGGCAGCAAGGGTCACAGGGCCTGCAGCAGGACATGGCTTGGGCTCACCGGTGCACCTGGCACAGAGGGCAGGGAGAAGCACAAAGTGAGGACACATGAGAAGCAGCACTGCACCCAAACACCCTGCAGCCAAGGCACCTCCTGGCCCCCATTGCAGTGCCCAGCTCAAAGCCCAGGAGCCACCTGAGCCAAGTCCCAGCCTCTCTCTGTCTGCACAAGACCTTCTCTCCCCTGCCCTCTCCCAGCACAAGCAGCTCCCAGCCCTGGGCTATGAGAGCCCCTCTCAGCTGAGACCTCCAGCCAGGCATGAGCTGGTCTCAAACAAGCAAGAGGAGAAGAGGCTTCCCGCTCACCTGATTCCTGAAGAGGAGGAGGTGAGAGAAGTGGATGAGAGAGCAGAGACTTGGGCTGCCTTTTATACCAGTCCAGCCTTGCCTCAGGCCCACAGGCACCTTAGCGGAAGGCATAATTTTCTGAGCAGCACATGCCAAATGTGCACTATCCCAGTTAATGGTAGGGGCTGTGTCCTGCTTTCCTGCACTGCAGCCTCTATTTCCTGGCTTTTGCCCTGTGTTTTCCTGAACACTTATTCTAGGGCCAGGAATGAGAGTCCCAAGAATTTCCAGGATACAAACATGTCAGAGTAGGCAGAATGCTTGGATCATGGTCTGGTGGCATTCCATGCAGGCTCATGACCTAAACCTGTGTCATTCCTGTGGGTTTCTTTGTGGCCAAGCACTCAGGACATCAATCTCATTCTTCCTATATCCCTGTCCATCTCTCCCTCATCCCTTTGTGACATCCCATGAGTTTTCATGTGCAGCCTGTTTTCCTGGCCCATTTTGGGAATGGATAGAGGACAGAAGGTGTTCCTTGTGGTCTTGTTTCCCCTCTATTACGTCTCCCTTTGGTCAGCACTCCATGCCTGTTTCTGCAGCTTGTTCTGCTCTTGCCCTGGGCTGGACTGCGAGCTGTGCTGGGTGGCCCTTGGCTGGATGGATGGTGCCCAGCAAGCTGCTCTGTCAATCCCCTTTCTCAGGCAGAAAGACAAGATAAAACCAAACTGATAACAATTTGGAGTTGGAAAGAAGGCAATTTGCTAAGCAAATGTGACAGGTTATGCATGCACAAGTACATTGGGAAACAAAATCAATATATGGCCTTCTTTCCTCAGGAAGTGATGGTTGGCAATTTCCCAGGAATCAGGGCTTCCTCCTGTGTCATGGTTGCTCATGATGGCACACTTTGTAACCAAGGTTGCAGGAATGGGCTCTGTGAGCAGAGTCCAGTGGCTCCAGGCAGCTGTGACTCAGTCAGCTCCAGCTGTGTGCAAAGGGGACTCTGCAATGCCCAGCACTGAGCACATTTGTCCCACTGCTGATGCCTCTGTGAATACAAATTTCATTAGAAATGGTTTGGGCTGGAAGGCAACTTCAAGACCATTTCTTTCCCATCCTCCCACCCTAAACAGGTGGGCACTGATGACACCCACTAAACCCGCTTGCAGCAAGCTCTGTCCATCCCGGTCTTCCATGCTTCCAGTGCTGAGGCATCAAAATCTTTCTGGGCAAGTTATTTCAATGCCTCATGGTCCTCACATAGAGGGACATCTTTGTCACCACCAAGGGAAAAGGAACAAACAAAAATTGCACTGC